>NW_028292580.1:4367474-4967474 GCF_029948245.1 Actinia tenebrosa
CTACTTAGAAGCTGTTTTTTTTTTTTTACGTAAAAACCATTCTCTCTCTTTTTATCTTTTGAACTTGTTTCGTTTAAAACAAAAGATCAAAGCCGTGTCCAAAATCTGCTGAGCTTTTTGGTCTTCAAATCACGGTTCACACAGCTTTTTGGCCCGTAATTACACAGAGTAACTGAAAAAAATTAGTGAGGTGTCTACCTAAATGAAATGTTAACAAATACATTGATAGCCTTCCAGCTGTTTTTTCTCCATACATTGTATTATCATTTAAAAAAACATCAGGACATCCTTTTTTCAACATTTCCAACTGTCATTCATTGATAATACATTGGTAATGATTTATTCATCTTTATCGGCCTCAGGGATCAGCATGTTGATAATTCTATTTTTAGTATTTCTACTTTACTAGGACTGCAAGCTGGGTGAGTGTGAATTAGACGATAAATGTGTTAAGATAATATGTGACATGTATAATTTTCTTTTTAGCTATTTCTAATGCTAAAGAATGTAGCTGGGTGATTGTGAATTAGACGATTGAATAATGTGTTAACACGAAGTATGGACATATATTTTCTTTTTAGTATTTCTACTGTGTTTAATAGACTACAGCTGGGTGATTGGAATTAGACAATGACTGTGTTAAGATAATATGTGACAGTTATAATTTTCTTTTTAGTATTTTCTACTGTTAAATAGACTACAAGCTGGGTGATGTGAATTAGAGATGAATGTGTTAAGATAATTACGTTACATGTATAATTTCTGCTCAGTTATTGCTACTGCTAATAGATGCAGAGCTGGTTATTGTGAATGAGGAAGATGAATGTGTTAAAATAATATGTGACATTGTAGAATTTTCTTTTTAGTATTTCTACTGTGAATAGATGTAGTCTGGGGATGTGAATTAGACAATGAATGTGTTAAAATAATAGTGACATGTAGAATTTTCTTTTTAGGATTTCTACGGTTAATAGACTGCAGCTGGGTGATTAGTGAATTAGACAATGAATGTGTTAGATAATATGTGAATGTATAATTTCTTTTTAGATTTTACTGTTAAATAGACCTACAGGCTGTGTGATCGTGAATTAGACGATGAATGGTTACGATAATAAGTGAGGTATAATTTTCTTTTTAGTATTTCTACTGTTAATAGACTACAGCTGGGTGATGTGAATTAGACGATGGAATGTTTTAAGATAATACGTTTACATGCTATTTTCTTTTCCGGTATTTACTATCGATAATCAGACTGAGCTGGTTGATTGTGAATGAGCGATGAATGTGTTAATAATATGTGACATGTAAATTTATTTTTTAGTATTTATACTGTATAGGACTGCAGCTGGGTATGTGAATTTAGACAATGAAATGTGTTAATTAAATTAATATGTGACATGTATAATTTCTTTTTTAGTATTTCTACTGTTAAATGGTTTTTTTTAGACTCGCAGTGGCGTGATTGGAAATTCGACCAATGACTGTGTTAAGATAATATGGAAGGTCTTTAATTTTCTTTTAGTATTTCTACTGTTAATAGACTAAAGGCTGTGTGATCGTGACTTAGACGATGATAATGTGTTAAGATAATATGTGACATGTATAATTTCTTTTTAGTATTCTTGTTAATAGACGCAGATGGTTGATTGTGAATTAGACGATGAATGTGTTTAAGATAGTATGTGACATGTATAATTTTCTTTTTGTATTCTACTGTTAATAGACTGCCAGCTGGGGGATTGTGAATTAGCGATGAATGTGTTAACATAATATGTGGCATGTTGCCTGCGGATACTAATATAAAACACTTAGAACTACAAGGTAATAAGAAACCTAGTTGGTGGTAAATACAGTATTCAAGATGCCTTTGTACTAATATAACACACCTAGAACTAAATGTATATAATAGAAAGATGTGGTGTTCAGTGCTGTGTTCAGTATTATAATACTTTTGTGTTAAACATATATATAATGAGTGTTATATAATAGATAATAAAATTAGTAGTAATGTCAACCCCTAATAAAAAATTTTAAAAACTTTGATCAAAATCCTTATAATGATGGGCTAAATGCGAGAACGGGCCCTTAGGGACTTTTCTAGGTAAATTTCAAACTTTCTGTAATTCCAACAAAAATATCACCAAACAGCCTGTTTAAGTCTAAATATCTTTGTGATTTTGACCGGGAAAGATTGAAAAATGCTCCCTAGTTACGATTTGGCTTCATTGACAACCGATCATTCGTCCATGAACTTGTACTTATTTGCATGTCACTTGATGTCGTTTTGTGATTACATTAACATTCCGCTGTGTGTTCAAGCAGAAGCTTTAATTCAATTTTGTTACTAAATGTCAAATCGAATTGATGAGCGTATAAACACGGCGTTTTCTCAACTAAATCCTCCTTTTTCCGTGTTGTGAAGCTTCTTGTAATGAAGGTCAGATCACTAATGATGTGAAATGGCTTCCTGGTTTTTATTTTTTTAGCACAGATCAAGATTATTCGAAATGTCACGTTCTTTGGATAAAATTAATGCCTCAAATGTATGTTCTCGATTCAAATACGACATATCAGTTTGATGAGTATTAGATATAGCAACATTACACATTCTCCTAAAACTTCTTTGCGTTTAATAATATTTCGATGTATTATAACCCCGCGATGTCCATATTGCGCAACATGCGATTGCAGCTTCGGAATTTCGAATGTTGAGACTATTTTTCTATCATATCCAAAAAGAAAGACCAGTTTCTTCATCAAGAAATGATCATAATAATCAAGCTTTCTGGCACATGGCTCATGAGAAATAGAGTCAAATGGATAAGCCAACAACGTTACTACAAAAGCTGCATACGAACGAAATATTAGTATAATTAGATTTTCTATGATATGGAAACTTTATAGCGTCGAACTATATACTGTACAAGTAAAATTAGAAAATTAAACAACACATTAAATGATGTCTACAGATGACGATTGCGATGACGATTTTTGGTTTTTCTTTACAGATACCAAACGAGTCCAATATCCTAAGACATGGTTGTCTCATTGACCTTTGTGGAGCGGTTCTGATGTGAAGGACATCAGAAGCAGAGCTTTCAATAGAAGGCAGCAACTAGCGATTTATCGCCGGATACTTCTGCCTAAACTGCCGGCTATTTTAGACTTAATAGTACACATAATTAATAAAAAAGGGGACTAAAATTCCATTCATTACCAAATAAAGACATATAAAAGCATCAGTGGATTCAGCATTCTTCTTTATTTTGGTTTGTATCAATGCAACAAAACCTGCCACATACACATCTTTCTAAATGAGTAGTTACCATCTTGATTTTAGAGCGCAAAGGTCTCTGCGTGATATAACAGGCTTCCTGTGGTAGCTAAGACCAGCGGTGTTGCAAACAAACAAAATGGCGACCAAGCATGATATTCGATCGTTTTTGTTGTTGGTTTTTTTTTTGTTACTGTATAATAATCATGGTAATAATTCTAAATAAGAGCCAAGTTTTGACAAAAAGTTTTTTTTTTTTTGTACTTGTTCATCTTATTCAAATCATCAGGTGATATATTAAATAATATAGTTTTATTAAGGGTAGACAATGGCGAATCTTACATTATGTAGCTGTTCACATTAAGTTGAAATTGACGCCCAAATCGCTGGAAAATGCATTTCTGAGGTTCTAAGTTTAAAAATTTTCTGGGGGGGGGCATACCCCCAGACCCCCCTAGATAGCTGCCCGTGCCACCGCCCCCCTACTATTTGGGAATAACCGCTTACTCCAAAAAATATTGAAAGCTCTGCATAAGGCATGAAGGAAATACCTGTGAGTGAGAATCAGAATGCCATTTCCATTCATCCTTTCCTATACACAAATCTATATTTTTGATTGTTGTTTTTTATATTACAGACTGAAGAAATTTTTCCTTTATATTTTTGTTAATTCACTAGATGGAAGTTTCAACAAATAAATTAATTTAAAAATTTTGTAATATGGATTTTGAAAGTTACTTAGTTAATAATCGAATGATTATTACCTGGTTCAGTACTGCACTTTATCATAATTTTGCATAATTTTTTTTTCTTTTTTTTTTTTGCTGATGATATATCAACATGTATTATTATAATACATGAATCATACAGAATTTTGTAGGAAAAAATCAAGTTTCTTTGGATGTAAAGCATAAATTCATGAGGTTTTATGCTAGAAATAAGTTCCATTCTTATTCTTACGCCTATGACAAAGGCAATCTGTTATTACTTTCATTTTGATTTTTTTGACACATTGTCCAGCGTTGCCGTGGAAACTTACATGATCTGTCATGTGGGTGATAAAATTTGAAAATTCATTTCATAAGTAGTAAAATAATGGATCATTTTTGGGCTTTAAGTCTCTGCCCATTAAACTTGATTTTTTTATTGAACAGGTGTTAAAAGCATGAAATATTCTTGACATGTCAGGGGTAACCGCCCCCCCCCCCTCCCCCGGATATGCGGCAAGAATAGGGTTAACAGTTGAAGTTCATGATATTGCAATATATATTCAATTACAAATATCACACATGCTTTGGAGCTTTGTAACCAATTCTTCACTTTGGATTGTTTTTAAGCTATGCAAATTATAAGGAATTTTTAATCAAGTTTTTCATAAAGTGTGCATCTCTTCTTTGTTTTACCAAAACCAGGGAAGAAATAAAAAACTCTGGGGCTTTACTCTATTAAATATGAGTTTTAGGAAATTTTTTTTAATGTTTTAGTGACAATTAAATTTTAATATATTGTTTTAGTGGCTACTGCCTTGAAGAGGCGAAGCCACTATGTCACTGAGTTGTGTCCATCCGATTGAGTGTGACTAGGCCAACGTTCAGAATTAGTCGAAAGGGTTCGTTCGAGGCATTGTGATTAACTTCGGAACCAATCAGCAATCATTATCAATAATAAACAATTTGATACGAAACAATGAACAAATTTCGGAATCAATCGACGCTTGAACAACAAAATCTCACTGTACTCCGATTATTGCCGAGGTGGATGACAACTGATGACAACCTTGTAGTGGGAGAATCAACTGTTCATGGTTGATTGTTCAAAGTTCAAGTGAAGTGAAGTGTTTTTATAAAATTTTTCACTTTTATTTATCACAACTTTCATTTGGTTTTACTGTACTATTAAATGAAAGGTTTTGTAAGTGTTACTCAAATTTTAGGCCGATTTTTACACCGAAATTACCAGGCAGGACAGCGAAGACAAACCTGGCTGAACACAGACAATGAGCTTTGTATGCAAATAAAAAATCCTTTATTGGGAAAGCAAAAGCCTTTTCGGAGGATGATTGAGCCTCTTCGGAGGATGATTGAGCCTCTTCGGAGGATAATTGAGCCTCTTTTACTAATTTTGGCATGTTCTTTTCAAATATTATTTTTCGTTTATGTTGGATTGAATTTTAAAATGTCACACAACCTGATAACCCCTCATTAACATAGAAAGAAGTTGTAAAATACCTTGAACTACTTCTTATTTTAATAAATTGTGTATATATACGTTAAATGGTCTGCTTCGTTCTACATTCTACAGGTTTCTCAATATAAAGCTGGCCCTATAACACTCTGCCCGCTCAAAGAAAATTTGATGTAGCGACCACAACAAACAGAAAATAATATTTGGACATTTTCAACAAAACTTGGGAACACTCAAAACAGCTCTTTTGACGTCTCCCTCCAAAACATTCAGCTCCCAGCCCGGCCTAAAACTACCAAACACATAGACCGGAAACTAGTGCCAGGGCAAGCCATAATATGAAAACAACAACTACAGCAGTGTACCTAGTCGTATGGCATCAGGCACATGCGTTCCAGAAAAGTGGAGGAAAATCAATAAAATATATATACCTACTTGCATATACATACAAACATGACATAAGTAATTTAGTGAGAAACTAAATTAAAAGACAAAAGAAGATCAATGAAGCTCAATTGCAATGCATACCTCGGAGAAAATCCTGGGTATACCCCTCAACGCAGACGAAAATACATAGATTACAATTGCTTCCTCAGCAAACCCATAAAAACATGTTTGTTAAAGCATTCCAGTAAAAAGAAATGAACTAAACCCCAGCAATTCTGCGTAGCCACATGCGCTCATCAAGCGTCTATCTTATAACATTGGTATCCTAATATTAAATTATGTTATTGAACTTGAATTCTCCTGGAGGTGACCTAATATTGACTAGTATTAGTAAAAACCTAACAACCTCAACTGTTTTTCTCGTGCAACAGAAAACACACCTATTTTTTTTGTTTGGCCTTAGTAAAACTTTCAAATCACTTAGCAGATGTCACGAAGAAAGCATTTACATGAAGCAAAACTTCAACCTAGGGTGAGAGTGACCTTGTATACTGAAACCAGTCAATTGCATGCAGACATTTTTTATCAATCCTTCATACCAAGAAAACCCAGAAAAATTCAAAAAAGGAAAAAGAACCACAAACCGAGAAACGTAATTTCAAGAAAAGATGCTTGAGAAAATTACAATGAACTACACACTCCATAATATAATTTTTAAAATGGATCATTCCAAGAAAAAAAAAGAATATTTTCATGAATGGTGTATTTTAAAATGAAGTAAACTTCAAACGCACTTGCTGGTCAATTTACTTTAAACATCAGCATGCGTCTATCTTACTAAGAAATCTTTTTCACTAGATTCGGATGACTGGTTCTTATTTATGCAAACACATTTTAGTCGTGCTCTTTTGTTCTGTGTACGAGCACTTTTGTTAACTTAGTCATTTTAGTAAAATGATTTTTTAAGAAATATCTACATGGTGTTTTTTAAAGTGCTACTACGATGAAAATTGCTCAAACTTGGATTCAGCTGAAACTTCCTAAGAATACTCTTTAAAGGTCCAATAATCACTGTATGAAGTGTTTTCTCGATATTCAGGACGAAAGTATGATATTTTTACGATTATTTTTTGGAGTCTGTGACGTCATACACTCAACATCAAACATTGCTACATATATTAATCCTTAATTTATTTTATTCCTATGAAGCCCAAAGGGTGGCTAATGTGCTTATTTCATATTACTTGTGACTATAATTTATATTTTGGGGTGTTTGGGTATTTCTTTCTCCCTTTACTACTGATATTTTGATCATAAACTACAAAGAAATGTATGGAGCGATGTTCGATGTTGAGTGTATGACGTCACAGACTCCAAAAAATAATCGTAAAAATATCATACTTTCGTCCGGAATATCGAGAAAACACTTCATACAGTGATTATTGGACCTTTAAAGAGCATTCTTAGGAAGTTTCAGCTGAATCCAAGTTTGAGCGATTTTCATCATAGTAGCACTTTAATAAAAAGAGAATGAAGAGAAAATCAGCGGAGAAAAACAGTGGGGACGTTTAAATGGTAAAGAACAAAACACAAAAGAAAGTACACATTAACTGACAAGAAGCTTAAGCAAATTTCAAACATGGCTGGCTTTTGAATTAGTTGACAACAACTTGAAGTATTCGTCAATAAAACCGTTCATTTTAGCACTTATTAATCAGAAAACTTATCCCAAGAGCTAATAAAAAGGTGGAAAATATTGGAAAGAAAGTTTTGACCGTAAAAATAGAAACAGAAAGCTATAGAAAAATAAAAAGTTTAAGCCTTTAAGTTAAGACATCGAGTCGAGATCGTAAAGACGAATGAAAATAAAGCCGCCGGTTGACCGTCGTTCTTCAGTAAATTTTTCAGTAAAGTATTCAGTGTCATTCTTTGTTTTCAATACTATAATTTTAGCTACTAGGTTTATGCTAAAACAATTACAATACTCGTTTTCTATGAGTCAAATTGACTGATAAAAGACTCGACCTCGTAGTCTAATCATTAAATAGTGAAATCTTGATTTAAAAATTTTTTTCTTGGGTGCCAACTATAAGATTCTTAATCCAAGTAAATAAGGAAAGCGTAAAATTCTTAATTTAAGATATTCACAAACTTAATAAATGAAAATAAAAAGCTTCTTACAGGATGGATTTTCGAGTAAACATCTCCTCAGAAAATCACGGAAAACAAACTTCAGAGGGAGGCGTTTCCAACTTACTTCAAACGTCCGTTTGACGAGGCCGTAAAATCGAACAAAATCGCCTAAAATATAAACAAATTACTGGTAAACATTGCAAAATCTCGAATGAAGCATAGCACCACAAATAATTCGGGTTATTTTAGTTTTTTTCAAGCAATAAATCGTTCAACTTCAAGCTAAATTGTTGAGAATGAATCCCGCCAAAACATGGCGACAAGCAACCGAACTCTTTACGCTCAATTCAACTCTAAAATATCGCTTTCGATTAAAAAACTAAACAATACGAGGCTAAAAAAATAGTTAATTTACCTTGAGGATGCTATATGAGCCCATAAAGATCCATATTTGAGGATTAAAAGAAGGATTTTTAGTCAGAAAATATTCCCACTCGTCGACTGCTCCACTGAACACGGCTGATAACATGTGACTGCCTCGTTTACATGTCAACACCACAGGGGAGGGGAGGGGATTGATTCTTGGTTCATAGTAACTTCGTGTAACTATGTAACCCTGCTCCAAGAGAAAATAAAACATTTCCAACAAACAATTCAAGATATCTCTTTCCCAACACACTACAAAAATTAAAAACATATTTTCATATTATTCTTATGACAAACTAACCTATTTTTAACAACCAAAGAATTTCTTGGAATTTTTTTTTAACTCATTTTATTTTATTTAAGTGTCTATTGATTCTTACGAAATGGGGATCACCGGATAATAGGCAGAAGAACTTCTTAGACTTTTTTTTTTTTTTATTATTATTCCCCTTCTCTTTTCAATTGCTTCATATCACTTTATTCGTTCAACTTTTAATTTTTCTACTCCATTCATTGCTTTTCTTGTTTTCTGTTTATTTTGTAGTGCTTTTTTCTTCCTTTCTCGAAAGGTTTGTTGACGCTTACATCGTGATTGTGCATAAAGTACGGCCTTCGCAATTTGATTATTTCTTTGGCGACTTGAAATTAACTGCAAAACCGATTTTTCATTAATGTATCTGATAGGGGAACAATATTCAACTAGAATATTCTACGGTATGCACGTAGACATAAGAAATTCCACAACTTAAGCTACTTTACGCTGCATCTCGATTTCAGCATCTCCAAACTTTTCTAAAACGGAAGAAAGCAACACTAAAAAAAACAAAAAGAAAACAAGAACAGCAATGAATGGAGTAGAAAAATTAAAATATAAACGAATAAAGTGATCTGAAGCAATTGAAAAGGGAAGGGGAATCAAATGAACAAAAGTCTACAGCACCAGTTATTCCCAGGTGGTCACCCATCCAAGTACTACGCTGGCCTTACCCAATTTGAATTCGGTGATCGGACGAGAAACGGTTTTTTCTCGCTGGTATGGCCGTAGAGAAAAGAAATTGCAAAACTTAAGCTACTTTACGCTGCATCACTATTTCAGCGCCTCTTAACTTTTCTAGAACGGAAGAAAATATCACTACGAAACAAACAGAAAACAAGAACAGCTATGAATGGAGTAGAAAAATTAAAAGATAAACGAATAAAGTGATCTGAAACAATTGAAAAGAGAAGGGGAATCAAATGAACAAAAGTCTACAGCACCAGTTATTCCCAGGTGGTCACCCATCCAAGTACTACGCTGGCTTTACCGAGTTTCACTTCGGTGATCGGAGGAGAACCGGTTTCTTCCCAGTGGTATGGCCGTAGAGAAAAGAAATTGCAAAACTTAAGCTACTTTACGCTGCATCACTATTTCAGCGACTTTTAACTTTTCTAGAACGGAAGAAAGCAACACTAAAGAAACAAACAGAAAACAAGAACAGCAATGAATGGAGTAGAAAAATTAAAATATAAACGAATAAAGTGATCTGAAGCAATTGAATAGAGAAGGGGAATCAAATGAACAAAAGTCTACAGCACCAGTTATTCCCAGTTGGTCACCCATCCAAGTTCTACGCTGGCCTTGCCGAGTTTCACTTCGGTGATCGGAGAAGAACTGGTTTTTTTCTCAGTGGTATGCCCGTAGACAGAAAAAATTCCACAACTTAAGCTACTTTACGCTGCATCACTATTTCAGCGACTTTTAAATTTTCTAGAACGGAAGAAAACAACACTAAAAAAACAAACAGAAAACAAGAACAGCAATGAATGGAGTAGAAAAATTAAAATATAAACGAATAAAGTGATCTGAAGCAATTGAAAAGAGAAGGTGAATCAAATGAAAAAAAAAGTCTACAGCACCAGTTATTCCCAGGTGGTCACCCATCCAAGTACAACGCTGGCCCTACCCAATTTGAATTCGGTGATCGGACGAGAAACGGTTTTTTCTCGCTGGTATGTCCGTACATAGAAGAAATTGCACAACTTAAGCTACTTTACGCTGCATCACTATTTCAGCGCCTCTTAACTTTTCTAGAACGGAAGAAAATATCACTACGAAACAAACAGAAAACAAGAACAGCAATGAATGGAGTAGAAAAATTAAAAGATGAACGAATGAAGTGATATGAAACAATTGAAAAGAGAAGGGGAATCAAATGAACAAAAGTCTACAGCACCAGTTATTCCCAGATGGTCACCCATCCAAGTACTACGCTGGCCTTACCGAGTTTCACTTCGGTGATCGGAGGAGAACCGGTTTCTTCTCAGTGGTATGGCCGTAGAGAAAAGAAATTGCAAAACTTAAGCTACTTTACTCTGCATCACTATTTCAGCGCCTTTTAACTTTTCTAGAACGCAAGAAAGCAACACTAAAGAAACAAACAGAAAACAAGAACAGCAATGAATAGAGTAGAAAAATTAAAAGATAAACGAATAAAGTGATGTGAAGCAATTGAAAAGAGAAGGAGAATCAAATGAAAAAAAAAGTCTACAGCACCAGTTATTCCCAGGTGGTCACCCATCCAAGTTCTACGCTGGCCTTGCCGAGATTCACCTCGGTGATCGGAAAAGAAACGGTTTTTTCTCAGTGGTATGACCGTACACAGAAGAAATTCCACAACTTAAGCTACTTTACGCTGCATCTCGATTTCAGCGCCTTTTCAATTTTCTAGAACGGAAGAAAACAACACAAAAAAAAAACAACACAAAACAAGAACAGCAATGAATGGAGTAGAAAAATTAAAAGATGAACGAATAAAGTGATCTGAAGCAATTGAAAGGAGAAGGGGAATCAAATGAACAAAAGTCTATAGCACCAGTTGTTCCCAGGTTGTCACCCATCCAAGTACTACGCTGGCCCTACCCAATTTCATTTCGGTGATCGGAAAAGAACCGGTTTTTTCTCGCGTGTATGGCCGTACACAGAAGAAATTGCACAACTTAAGCTACTTTACGCTGCATCACTATTTCAGCGACTTTTAACTTTTCTAGAACGGAAGAAAATATCACTGCGAAACAAACAGAAAACAAGAACAGCAATGAATGGAGTAGAAAAATTAAAAGATAAACGAATAAAGTGATCTGAAGCAATTGAAAAGAGAAGGGGAATCAAATGAACAAAAGTCTACAGCACCAGTTATTCCCAGGTGGTCACCCATCCAAGTACTACGCTGGCCCTACCCAATTTGAATTCGGTGATCGGAAAAGAACCGGTTTTTTCTCGCTGGTATGACCGTACACAGAAGAAATTGCACAACTTAAGCTACTTTACGCTGCATCTCGATTTAAGCGTCTTTATACTTTTCTAGAACGGAAGAAAACAACACAAAAAAAAACAACACAAAACAAGAACAGCAATGAATGGAGTAGAAAAATTAAAAGATAAACGAATAAAGTGATCTGAAGCAATTGAAAAGAGAAGGTGAATCAAATGAACAAAAGTCTAAAGCAGCAGTTGTTCCCAGGTTGTCACCCATCCAAGTGCAACGCTGGCCCTACCCAATTTCACTTCGGTGATCGGAAAAGAACCGGTTTTTTCTCGCTGGTATGGCCGTACACAGAAGAAATTGCACAACTTAAGCTACTTTACGCTGCATCACTATTTCAGCGACTTTTAACTTTTCTAGAACGGAAGAAAATATCACTACGAAACAAACAGAAAACAAGAACAGCAATGAATGGAGTAGAAAAATTAAAAGATAAACGAATAAAGTGATCTGAAGCAATTGAAAAGAGAAGGTGAATCAAATGAACAAAAGTCTAAAGCAGCAGTTGTTCCCAGGTTGTCACCCATCCAAGTGCAACGCTGGCCCTACCCAATTTCACTTCGGTGATCGGAAAAGAACCGGTTTTTTCTCGCTGGTATGGCCGTACACAGAAGAAATTGCACAACTTAAGCTACTTTACGCTGCATCACTATTTCAGCGACTTTTAACTTTTCTAGAACGGAAGAAAATATCACTACGAAACAAACAGAAAACAAGAACAGCAATGAATGGAGTAGAAAAATTAAAAGATGAACGAATAAAGTGATCTGAAGCAATTGAAAGGAGAAGGGGAATCAAATGAACAAAAGTCTACAGCACCAGTTATTCCCAGGTGGTCACCCATCCAAGTACTACGTTCGCCCTACCCAATTTCACTTCGGTGATCGGAAAAGAACCGGTTTTTTCTCGCTGGTATGGCCGTACACATAGAGGAAATTGCACAACTTAAGCTACTTTACGCTGCATCACTATTTCAGCGACTTTTAACTTTTCTAGAACGGAAGAAAATATCACTACGAAACAAACAGAAAACAAGAACAGCAATGAATGGAGTAGAAAAATTAAAAGATAAACGAATAAAGTGATCTGAAGCAATTGAAAAGAGAAGGGGAATCAAATGAACAAAAGTCTACAGCACCAGTTATTCCCAGGTGGTCACCCATCCAAGTTCTACGCTGGCCTTGCCGAGTTTCACTTCGGTGATCGGAGAAGAACCGGTTTTTTCTCAGTGGTATGGCCGTAGACAGAAAAAATTCCACAACTTAAGCTACTTTACGCTGCATCACTATTTCAGCGCCTTTTAAATTTTCTAGAACAGAAGAAAACAACACTAAAAAAACAAACAGAAAACAAGAACAGCAATGAATGAAGTAGAAAAATTAAAATATAAACGAATAAAGTGATCTGAAGCAATTGAAAGGAGAAGGGGAATCAAATGAACAAAAGTCTGCAGCACCAGTTATTCCCAGGTGGTCACCCATCCAAGTACTACGCTGGCCCTACCCAATTTGAATTCGGTGATCGGACGAGAAACGGTTTTTTCTCGCTGGTATGGCCGTACATAGAAGAAATTGCACAACTTAAGCTACTTTACGCTGCATCACTGTTTCAGCGCCTCTTAACTTTTCTAGAACGGAAGAAAATATCACTACGAAACAAACAGAAAACAAGAACAGCAATGAATGGAGTAGAAAAATTAAAAGATGAACGAATTAAGTGATATGAAACAATTGAAAAGAGAAGGGGAATCAAATGAACAAAAGTCTACAGCACCAGTTATTCCCAGTTGGTCACCCATCCAAGTACTACGCTGGCCTTACCGAGTTTCACTTCGGTGATCGGAGGAGAACCGGTTTCTTCTCAGTGGTATGGCCGTAGAGAAAAGAAATTGCAAAACTTAAGCTACCTTACGCTGCATCACTATTTCAGCGCCTTTTAACTTTTCTAGAACGGAAGAAAGTACCACTAAAGAAACAAACAGAAAACAAGAACAGCAATGAATAGAGTAGAAAAATTAAAAGATAAACGAATAAAGTGATGTGAAGCAATTGAAAGGAGAAGGGGAATCAAATGAACAAAAAAGTCTACAGCACCAGTTATTCGCAGGTGGTCACCTATCCAAGTTCTACGCTGGCCTTGCCGAGATTCACCTCGGTGATCGGAAAAGAACCGGTTTTTTCTCGCTGGTATGGCCGTACACAGAAGAAATTGCACAACTTAAGCTACTTTACGCTGCATCACTATTTCAGCGACTTTTAACTTTTCTAGAACGGAAGAAAATATCACTACAAAACAAAGAGAAAACAAGAACAGCAATGAATGGAGTAGAAAAATTAAAAGATAAACGAATAAAGTGATCTGAAGCAAATGAAAGGAGAAGGGGAATCAAATGAACAAAAGTCTACAGCACCAGTTATTCCCAGGTGGTCACCCATCCAAGTACTACGTTGGCCCTACCCAATTTCACTTCGGTAATCGGACGAGAACCGGTTTTTTCTCGCTGGTATGACCGTACACAGAAGAAATTGTACAACTTAAGCTACTTTACGCAGCATCTCGATTTCAGCGTCTCTATACTTTTCATAAACGGAAGAAAACAACACAAAAAAAACCAACAGAAAACAAGAACAGCAATGAATGGAGTAGAAAAATTAAAAGATAAACGAATAAAGTGATCTGAAGCAATTGAAAAGAGAAGGGGAATCAAATAAACAAAAGTCTAAAGCACCAGTTATTCCCAGGTGGTCACCCATCCAAGTTCTACGCTGGCCTTGCCGAGATTCACTTCGGTGATCGGAAAAGAACCGGTTTTTTCTCAGTGGTATGACCGTAGACAGAAGAAATTCCACAACTTAAGTTACTTTACGCTGCATCTCGATTTCAGCGCCTTTTCAATTTTCTAGAACGGAAGAAAACAACACAAAAAAAAACAACACAAAACAAGAACAGCAATGAATGGAGTAGAAAAATTAAAAGATAAACGAATAAAGTGATCTGAAGCAATTGAAAAGAGAAGGTGAATCAAATGAACAAAAGTCTACAGCACCAGTTGTTCCCAGGTTGTCACCCATCCAAGTACAACGCTGGCCCTACCCAATTTCACTTCGGTGATCGGAAAATAACCGGTTTTTTCTCGCTGGTATGGCCGTACACAGAAGAAATTGCACAACTTAAGCTACTTTACGCTGCATCACTATTTCAGCGACTTTTAACTTTTCTAGAACGGAAGAAAATATCACTACGAAACAAACAGAAAACAAGAACAGCTATGAATGGAGTAGAAAAATAAAAAGATGAACGAATAAAGTGATCTGAAGCAATTGAAAAGAGAAGGGGAATCAAATGAAATAAAGTCTACAGCACCAGTTATTCCCAGGTGGTCACCCATCCAAGTACTACGCTGGCCCTACCCAATTTGAATTCGGTGATCGGACGAGAAACGGTTTTTTCTCGCTGGTATGGCCGTACATAGAAGAAATTGCACAACTTAAGCTACTTTACGCTGCATCACTGTTTCAGCGCCTCTTAACTTTTCTAGAACGGAAGAAAATATCACTACGAAACAAACAGAAAACAAGAACAGCAATGAATGGAGTAGAAAAATTAAAAGATGAACGAATTAAGTGATATGAAACAATTGAAAAGAGAAGGGGAATCAAATGAACAAAAGTCTACAGCACCAGTTATTCCCAGTTGGTCACCCATCCAAGTACTACGCTGGCCTTACCGAGTTTCACTTCGGTGATCGGAGGAGAACCGGTTTCTTCTCAGTGGTATGGCCGTAGAGAAAAGAAATTGCAAAACTTAAGCTACCTTACGCTGCATCACTATTTCAGCGCCTTTTAACTTTTCTAGAACGGAAGAAAGTACCACTAAAGAAACAAACAGAAAACAAGAACAGCAATGAATAGAGTAGAAAAATTAAAAGATAAACGAATAAAGTGATGTGAAGCAATTGAAAGGAGAAGGGGAATCAAATGAACAAAAAAGTCTACAGCACCAGTTATTCGCAGGTGGTCACCTATCCAAGTTCTACGCTGGCCTTGCCGAGATTCACCTCGGTGATCGGAAAAGAACCGGTTTTTTCTCGCTGGTATGGCCGTACACAGAAGAAATTGCACAACTTAAGCTACTTTACGCTGCATCACTATTTCAGCGACTTTTAACTTTTCTAGAACGGAAGAAAATATCACTACAAAACAAAGAGAAAACAAGAACAGCAATGAATGGAGTAGAAAAATTAAAAGATAAACGAATAAAGTGATCTGAAGCAAATGAAAGGAGAAGGGGAATCAAATGAACAAAAGTCTACAGCACCAGTTATTCCCAGGTGGTCACCCATCCAAGTACTACGTTGGCCCTACCCAATTTCACTTCGGTAATCGGACGAGAACCGGTTTTTTCTCGCTGGTATGACCGTACACAGAAGAAATTGTACAACTTAAGCTACTTTACGCAGCATCTCGATTTCAGCGTCTCTATACTTTTCATAAACGGAAGAAAACAACACAAAAAAAACCAACAGAAAACAAGAACAGCAATGAATGGAGTAGAAAAATTAAAAGATAAACGAATAAAGTGATCTGAAGCAATTGAAAAGAGAAGGGGAATCAAATAAACAAAAGTCTAAAGCACCAGTTATTCCCAGGTGGTCACCCATCCAAGTTCTACGCTGGCCTTGCCGAGATTCACTTCGGTGATCGGAAAAGAACCGGTTTTTTCTCAGTGGTATGACCGTAGACAGAAGAAATTCCACAACTTAAGTTACTTTACGCTGCATCTCGATTTCAGCGCCTTTTCAATTTTCTAGAACGGAAGAAAACAACACAAAAAAAAACAACACAAAACAAGAACAGCAATGAATGGAGTAGAAAAATTAAAAGATAAACGAATAAAGTGATCTGAAGCAATTGAAAAGAGAAGGTGAATCAAATGAACAAAAGTCTACAGCACCAGTTGTTCCCAGGTTGTCACCCATCCAAGTACAACGCTGGCCCTACCCAATTTCACTTCGGTGATCGGAAAATAACCGGTTTTTTCTCGCTGGTATGGCCGTACACAGAAGAAATTGCACAACTTAAGCTACTTTACGCTGCATCACTATTTCAGCGACTTTTAACTTTTCTAGAACGGAAGAAAATATCACTACGAAACAAACAGAAAACAAGAACAGCTATGAATGGAGTAGAAAAATAAAAAGATGAACGAATAAAGTGATCTGAAGCAATTTAAAGGAGAAGGTGAATCAAATGAACAAAAGTCTACAGCACCAGTTATTCCCAGTTGGTCACCCATCCAAGTACTACGTTGGCCCTACCCAATTTCACTTCGGTGATCGGAAAAGAACCGGTTTTTTCTCGCTGGTATGGCCGTACACAGAAGAAATTGCACCACTTAAGCTACTTTACGCTTCATCACTATTTCAGCGACTTTTAACTTTTCTAGAACGGAAGAAAATATCACTACGAAACAAACAGAAAACAAGAACAGCAATGAAGGGAGTAGAAAAATTAAAAGATAAACGAATAAAGTGATGTGAAGCAATTGAAAGGAGAAGGGGAATCAAATGAACAAAAGTCTACAGCACCAGTTATTCCCAGTTGGTCACCCATCCAAGTACTACGCTGGCCCTACCCAATTTGAATTCGGTGATCGGACGAGAAACGGTTTTTTCTCGCTGGTATGGCCGTACATAGAAGAAATTGCACAACTTAAGCTACTTTACGCTGCATCACTGTTTCAGCGCCTCTTAACTTTTCTAGAACGGAAGAAAATATCACTACGAAACAAACAGAAAACAAGAACAGCAATGAATGGAGTAGAAAAATTAAAAGATGAACAAATTAAGTGATATGAAACAATTGAAAAGAGAAGGGGAATCAAATGAACAAAAGTCTACAGCACCAGTTATTCCCAGTTGGTCACCCATCCAAGTACTACGCTGGCCTTACCGAGTTTCACTTCGGTGATCGGAGGAGAACCGGTTTCTTCTCAGTGGTATGGCCGTAGAGAAAAGAAATTGCAAAACTTAAGCTACTTTACGCTGCATCACTATTTCAGCGCCTTTTAACTTTTCTAGAACGGAATAAAGTACCACTAAAAAAACAAACAGAAAACAAGAACAGCAATGAATAGAGTAGAAAAATTAAAAGATAAACGAATAAAGTGATCTGAAGCAATTGAAAGGAGAAGGGGAATCAAATGAACAAAAAAGTCTACAGCACCAGTTATTCGCAGGTGGTCACCCATCCAAGTACTACGCTGGCCCTACCGAGTTTCACTTCTTTGATCGGACGAGAACCGGTTTTTTCTCGCTGGTATGACCGTACACAGAAGAAATTTCACAACTTAAGCTACTTAACGCTGCATCTCGATTTCAGCGTCTCTATACTTTTCATAAACGGAAGAAAACAACACAAAAAAAACCAACAGAAAACAAGAACAGCAATGATTGGAATAGAAAAATTAAAAGATAAACGAATAAAGTGATCTGAAGCAATTGAAAAGAGAAGGGGAATCAAATGAACAAAAGTCTACAGCACCAGTTATTCCCAGTTGGTAACCCATCCAAGTTCTACGCTGGCCTTGCCGAGATTCACTTCGGTTATCGGAAAAGAACCGGTTTTTTCTCAGTGGTATGACCGTAGACAGAAGAAATTCCACAACTTAAGTTACTTTACGCTGCATCTCGATTTCAGCGCCTTTTCAATTTTCTAGAACGGAAGAAAACAACACAAAAAAAAACAACACAAAACAAGAACAGCAATGAATGGAGTAGAAAAATTAAAAGATGAACGAATAAAGTGATCTGAAGCAATTGAAAAGAGAAGGTGAATCAAATGAACAAAAGTCTACAGCACCAGTTTTTCCCAGGTTGTCACCCATCCAAGTACAACGCTGGCCCTACGCTATTTGTCTTCGGTGATCGGAAAAGAACCGGTTTTTTCTCGCTGGTATGGCCGTACACAGAAGAAATTGAACAACTTAAGCTACTTTACGCTGCATCACTATTTCAGCGACTTTTAACTTTTCTAGAACGGAAGAAAATATCACTACGAAACAAACAGAAAACAAGAACAGCAATGAATGGAGTAGAAAAATTAAAAGATAAACGAATAAAGTGATGTGAAGCAATTGAAAGGAGAAGGGGAATCAAATGAACAAAAGTCTACAGCACCAGTTATTCCCAGTTGGTCACCCATCCAAGTACTACGCTGGCCCTACCCAATTTGAATTCGGTGATCGGACGAGAAACGGTTTTTTCTCGCTGGTATGGCCGTAGAGAAAAGAAATTGCACAACTTAAGCTACTTTACGCTGCATCACTATTTCAGCGCCTTTTAACTTTTCTAGAACGGAAGAAAGCCACACTAAAGAAACAAACAGAAAACAAGAACAGCAATGAATAGAGTAGAAAAATTAAAAGATAAACGAATAAAGTGATCTGAAGCAATTGAAAGGAGAAGGGGAATAAAATGAACAAAAAAGTCTACAGCACCAGTTATTCGCAGGTGGTCACCCATCCAAGTTCTACGCTGGCCTTGCCGAGATTCACCTCGGTGATCGGAAAAGAACCGGTTTTTTCTCGCTGGTATGACCGTACACAGAAGAAATTCCACAACTTAAGCTACTTTACGCTGCATCTCGATTTCAGCGCCTTTTCAATTTTCTAGAACGGAAGAAAACAACACAAAAAAAAAAAAAAAAAAAACAAGAACAGCAATGAATGGAGTAGAAAAATTAAAAGATGAACGAATAAAGTGATCTGAAGCAATTGAAAAGAGAAGGTGAATCAAATGAACAAAAGTCTACAGCACCAGTTGTTCCCAGGTTGTCACCCATCCAAGTACAACGCTGGCCCTACCCTATTTCACTTCGGTGATCGGAAAAAAAGTGGTTTTTTCTCGCTGGTATGGCCGTACACAGAAGAAATTCCACAACTTAAGCTACTTTACGCTGCATCACTATTTCAGCGCCTTTTAAATTTTCTAGAACGGAAGAAAACAACACTAAAAAAACAAACAGAAAACAAGAACAGCAATGAATGGAGTAGAAAAATTAAAAGATAAACGAATAAAGTGATCTGAAGCAATTGAAAAGAGAAGGGGAATCAAATGAACAAAAGTCTACAGCACCAGTTGTTCCCAGGTTGTCACCCATCCAAGTACAACGCTGGCCCTACCCAATTTCACTTCGGTGATCGGAAAAGAACCGGTTTTTTCTCGCTGGTATGGCCGTACACAGAAGAAATTGCACAACTTAAGCTACTTTACGCTGCATCACTATTTCAGCGACTTTTTACTTTTCTAGAAGGGAAGAAAATATCACTACGAAACAAACAGAAAACAAGAACAGCAATGAATGGAGTAGAAAAATTAAAAGATAAACGAATAAAGTGATCTGAAGCAATTGAAAAGAGAAAGGGAATCAAATGAGCAAAAGTCTACAGCACCAGTTATTCCCAGGTGGTCACTCATCCAAGTTCTACGCTGGCCTAGCCGAGTTTCACTTCGGTGATCGGAAAAGAACCGGTTTTTTCTCAGTGGTATGACCGTAGACAGAAGAAATTCCACAACTTAAGCTACTTTAAGTTGCATCTCGATTTCAGCGCCTTTTCAGTTTTCTAGAACGGAAGAAAACAACACAAAAAAAAACAACCCAAAACAAGAACAGCAATGAATGGAGTAGAAAAATTAAAAGATGAACGAATAAAGTGATCTGAAACAATTGAAAGGAGAAGGTGAATCAAATGAACAAAAGTCTACAGCACCAGTTGTTCCCAGGTTGTCACCCATCCAAGTACTACGTTGGCCCTACCCAATTTCACTTCGGTGATCGGAAAAGAACCGGTTTTTTCTCGCTGGTATGGCCGTACACAGAAGAAATTGAACAACTTAAGCTACTTTACGCTGCATCACTATTTCAGCGACTTTTAACTTTTCTAGAACGGAAGAAAATATCACTACGAAACAAACAGAAAACAAGAACATCAATGAATGGAGTAGAAAAATTACAAGATAAACGAATAAAGTGATCTGAAGCAATTGAAAAGAGAAGGGGAATCAAATGAACAAAAGTCTACAGCACCAGTTATTCCCAGGTGGTCACCCATCCAAGTACTACGCGGGCCCTACCCAATTTGAATTCGGTGATCGGACGAGAAACGGTTTTTTCTCGCTGGTATGGCCGTACATAGAAGAAATTGCACAACTTAAGCTACTTTACGCGGCATCACTATTTCAGCGCCTCTTAACTTTTCTAGAACGGAAGAAAATATCACTACGAAACAAACAGAAAACAAGAACAGCAATGAATGGAGTAGAAAAATTAAAAGATGAACGAATTAAGTGATATGAAACCATTGAAAAGAGAAGGGGAATCAAATAAACAAAAGACTACAACACCAGTTATTCCCAGGTGGTCACCCTTCCAAGTACTACGCTGGCTTTACCGAGTTTCACTTCGGTGATCGGAGGAGAGCCGGTTTCTTCTCAGTGGTATGGCCGTAGAGAAAAGAAATTGCAAAACTTAAGCTACTTTACGCTGCATCACTATTTCAGCGCCTTTTAACTTTTCTAGAACGGAAGAAAGCCACACTAAAGAAACAAACAGAAAACAAGAACAGCAATGAATAGAGTAGAAAAATTAAAAGATAAACGAATAAAGTGATGTGAAGCAATTGAAAGGAGAAGGGGAATCAAATGAACAAAAAAGTCTACAGCACCAGTTATTCGCAGGTGGTCACCCATCCAAGTTCTACGCTGGCCTTGCCGAGATTCACCTCGATGATCGGAAAAGAACCGGTTTTTTCTCAGTGGTATGACCGTACACAGAAGAAATTCCACAACTTAAGCTACTTTACGCGGCATCACTATTTCAGCGCCTTTTAACTTTTCTAGAACGGAAGAAAGCAACACTAAAGAAACAAACAGAAAACAAGAACAGCAATGAATAGAGTAGAAAAATTAAAAGATAAACGAATAAAGTGATCTGAAGCAATTGAAAGTAGAAGGGGAATCAAATGAACAAAAAAGTCTACAGCACCAGTTGTTCCCAGGTGGTCACCCATCCAAGTACAACGCTGGCCCTACCCAATTTCACTTCGGTGATCGGAAAAGAACCGGTTTTTTCTCGCTGGTATGGCCGTACACAGAAGAAATTGCACAACTTAAGCTACTTTACGCTGCATCACTATTTCAGCGACTTTTAACTTTTCTAGAACGAAAGAAAATATCACTACGAAACAAACAGAATTCAAGAACAGCAATGAATGGAGTAGAAAAATTAAAAGATGAACGAATAAAGTGATCTGAAGCAATTGAAAGGAGAAGGGGAATCAAATGAACAAAAGTCTACAGCACCAGTTATTCCCAGGTGGTCACCCATCCAAGTACTACGTTGGCCCTACCCAATTTCACTTCGGTGATCGGAAAAGAACCGGTTTTTTCTCGCTGGTATGGCCGTACACAGAAGAAGTTGCTACACTTAAGCTACTTTACGCTGCATCACTATTTCAGCGACTTTTAACTTTTCTAGAACGGAAGAAAATATCACTACGAAACAAACAGAAAACAAGAACAGCAATGAATGGAGTAGAAAAATTAAAAGATAAACGAATAAAGTGATCTGAAGCAATTGAAAGGAGAAGGGGAATCAAATGAAGAAAAAAGTCTACAGCACCAGTTATTCCCAGGTGGTCACCCATCCAAGTACTACGCTGGCCTTGCCGAGTTTCACTTCGGTGATCGGAAAAGAACCGGTTTTTTCTCAGTGGTATGACCGTAGACAGAAGAAATTCCACAACTTAAGCTACTTTACGCTGCATCTCGATTTCAGCGCCTTTTCAATTTTCTAGAACGGAAGAAAACAACACAAAAAAAAAAACAACACAAAACAAGAACAGCAATGAATGGAGTAGAAAAATTAAAAGATGAACGAATAAAGTCATCTGAAGCAATTGAAAGGAGAAGGTGAATCAAATGAACAAAAGTCTACAGCACCAGTTGTTCCCAGTTTGTCACCCATCCAAGTACTACGTTGGCCTTACCCAATTTCACTTCGGTGATTGGAAAAGAACCGGTTTTTTCTCGCTGGTATGGCCGTATATAGAAGAAATTGCACAACTTAAGCTACTTTACGCTGCATCACTATTTCAGCGACTTTTAACTTTTCTAGAACGGAAGAAAATATCACTACGAAACAAACAGAAAACAAGAACAGCAATGAATGGAGTAGAAAAATTAAAAGATAAACGAATAAAGTGATCTGAAGCAATTGAAAAGAGAAGGGGAATCAAATGAACAAAAGTCTACAGCACCAGTTATTCCCAGGTGGTCACCCATCCAAGTTCTACGCTGGCCTTGCCGAGTTTCACTTCGGTGATCGGAGGAGAACCGGTTTTTTCTCAGTGGTATGGCCGTAGACAGAAAAAATTCCACAACTTAAGCTACTTTACGCTGCATCACTATTTCAGCGCCTTTTAAATTTTCTAGAACGGAAGAAAACAACACTAAAAAAACAAACAGAAAACAAGAACCGCAATGAATGGAGTAGAAAAATTAAAAGATAAACGAATAAAGTGATGTGAAGCAATTGAAAAGAGAAGGGGAATAAAATGAACAAAAGTCTAAAGCACCAGTTATTCCCAGTTGGTCACACATCCAAGTTCTACGCTGGCCTTGCCGAGTTTCACTTCGGTGATCGGAGGAGAACCGGTTTTTTCTCAGTGGTATGGCCGTAGACAGAAAAAATTCCACAACTTAAGCTACTTTACGCTGCATCACTATTTCAGCGACTTTTAAATTTTCTAGAACGGAAGAAAACAACACTAAAAAAACAAACAGAAAACAAGAACAGCAATGAATGGAGTAGAAAAATTAAAAGATAAACGAATAAAGTGATCTGAAGCAATTGAAAAGAGAAGGGGAATCAAATGAACAAAAGTCTAAAGCACCAGTTATTCCCAGGTGGTCACCCATCCAAGTACAACGCTGGCGCTACCCAATTTCACTTCGGTGATCGGAAAAGAACCGGTTTTTTCTCGCTGGTATGGCCGTACACAGAAGAAATTGCACAACTTAAGCTACTTTACGCTGCATCACTATGTCAGCGACTTTTAACTTTTCTAGAACGGAAGAAAATATCACTACGAAACAAAGAGAAAACAAGAACAGCAATGAATGGAGTAGAAAAATTAAAAGATAAACGAATAAAGTGATCTGAAGCAAATGAAAGGAGAAGGGGAATCAAATGAACAAAAGTCTACAGCACCAGTTATTCCCAGGTGGTCACCCATCCAAGTACTACGTTGGCCCTACCCAATTTCACTTCGGTGATCGGAAAAGAACCGGTTTTTTCTCGCTGGTATGGCCGTATACAGAAGAAGTTGCTCAACTTAAGCTACTTTACGCTGCATCACTATTTCAGCGACTTTTAACTTTTCTAGAACGGAAGAAAATATCACTACGAAATAAACAGAAAACAAGAAGAGCAATGAATGGAGTAGAAAAATTAAAAGATAAACGAATAGAGTGATCTGAAGCAATTGAAAAGAGAAGGGGAATCAAATGAACAAAAGTTTACAGCACCAGTTATTCCCAGGTGGTCACCCATCCAAGTTCTACGCTGGCCTTGCCGAGTTTAACTTCGGTGATCGGAAAAGAACCGTTTTTTCTCAGTGGTATGACCGTAGACAGAAGAAATTCCACAACTTAAGCTACTTTACGCTGCATCTCGATTTCAGCGCCTTTTCAATTTTCTAGAACGGAAGAAAACAACACTAAAAAAAACAACACAAAACAAGAACAGCAATGAATGGAGTAGAAAAATTAAAAGATGAACGAATAAAGAGATCTGAAGCAATTGAAAGGAGAAGGGGAATCAAATGAACCAAAGTCTACAGCACCAGTTATTCCCAGGTGGTCACCCATCCAAGTTCTACGGTAGCCTTGCCGAGTTTCACTTCGGTGATCGGAAAAGAACCGGTTTTTTCTCAGTGGTATGACCGTAGACAGAAGAAATTCCACAACTTAAGCTACTTTACATTCATCTCGATTTCAGCGCCTTTTCAGTTTTCTAGAACGGAAGAAAACAACACAAAAAAAAACAACACAAAACAAGAACAGCAATGAATGGAGTAGAAAAATTAAAAGATGAACGAATAAAGTGATCTGAAGCAATTTAAAGGAGAAGGGGAATCAAATGAACAAAAGTCTACAGCACCAGTTGTTCCCAGGTTGTCACCCATCCAAGTACTACGCTGGACCTACCCAATTTCACTTCGGTGATCGGAAAAGAACCGGTTTTTTCTCAGTGGTATTGCCGTACCCAGAAGAAATTGCACAACTTAAGCTACTTTACGCTGCATCACTATTTCAGCGACTTTTAACTTTTCTAGAACGGAAGAAAATATCACTACGAAACAAACAGAAAACAAGAACAGCAATGAATGGAGTAGAAAAATTAAAAGATAAACGAATAAAGTGATCTGAAGCAATTGAAAAGAGAAGGGGAATCAAATGAACAAAAGTCTAAAGCACCAGTTATTCCCAGGTGGTCACCCATCCAAGTACAACGCTGGCGCTACCCAATTTCACTTCGGTGATCGGAAAAGAACCGGTTTTTTCTCGCTGGTATGGCCGTACACAGAAGAAATTGCACAACTTAAGCTACTTTACGCTGCATCACTATGTCAGCGACTTTTAACTTTTCTAGAACGGAAGAAAATATCACTACGAAACAAAGAGAAAACAAGAACAGCAATGAATGGAGTAGAAAAATTAAAAGATAAACGAATAAAGTGATCTGAAGCAAATGAAAGGAGAAGGGGAATCAAATGAACAAAAGTCTACAGCACCAGTTATTCCCAGGTGGTCACCCATCCAAGTACTACGTTGGCCCTACCCAATTTCACTTCGGTGATCGGAAAAGAACCGGTTTTTTCTCGCTGGTATGGCCGTATACAGAAGAAGTTGCATCAACTTAAGCTACTTTACGCTGCATCACTATTTCAGCGACTTTTAACTTTTCTAGAACGGAAGAAAATATCACTACGAAATAAACAGAAAACAAGAAGAGCAATGAATGGAGTAGAAAAATTAAAAGATAAACGAATAGAGTGATCTGAAGCAATTGAAAAGAGAAGGGGAATCAAATGAACAAAAGTCTACAGCACCAGTTATTCCCAGGTGGTCACCCATCCAAGTTCTACGCTGGCCTTGCCGAGTTTAACTTCGGTGATCGGAAAAGAACCGTTTTTTCTCAGTGGTATGACCGTAGACAGAAGAAATTCCACAACTTAAGCTACTTTACGCTGCATCTCGATTTCAGCGCCTTTTCAATTTTCTAGAACGGAAGAAAACAACACTAAAAAAAACAACACAAAACAAGAACAGCAATGAATGGAGTAGAAAAATTAAAAGATGAACGAATAAAGAGATCTGAAGCAATTGAAAGGAGAAGGGGAATCAAATGAACCAAAGTCTACAGCACCAGTTATTCCCAGGTGGTCACCCATCCAAGTTCTACGGTAGCCTTGCCGAGTTTCACTTCGGTGATCGGAAAAGAACCGGTTTTTTCTCAGTGGTATGACCGTAGACAGAAGAAATTCCACAACTTAAGCTACTTTACATTCATCTCGATTTCAGCGCCTTTTCAGTTTTCTAGAACGGAAGAAAACAACACAAAAAAAAACAACACAAAACAAGAACAGCAATGAATGGAGTAGAAAAATTAAAAGATGAACGAATAAAGTGATCTGAAGCAATTGAAAGGAGAAGGGGAATCAAATGAACAAAAGTCTACAGCACCAGTTGTTCCCAGGTTGTCACCCATCCAAGTACTACGCTGGACCTACCCAATTTATCTTCGGTGATCGGAAAAGAACCGGTTTTTTCTCAGTGGTATTGCCGTACCCAGAAGAAATTGCACAACTTAAGCTACTTTACGCTGCATCACTATTTCAGCGACTTTTAACTTTTCTAGAACGGAAGAAAATATCACTACGAAACAAACAGAAAACAAGAACAGCAATGAATGGAGTAGAAAAATTAAAAGATAAACGAATAAAGTGATCTGAAGCAATTGAAAAGAGAAGGGGAATCAAATGAACAAAAGTCTACAGCACCAGTTATTCCCAGTTGGTCACCCATCCAAGTTCTACGCTGGCCTTGCCGAGTTTCCCTTCGGTGATCGGAGGAGAACCGGTTTTTTCTCAGTGGTATGGCCGTAGACAGAAAAAATTGCACAACTTAAGCTACTTTACGCTGCATCACTATTTCAGCGCCTTTTAAATTTTCTAGAACGGAAGAAAACAACACAAAAAAAAAACAACACAAAACAAGAACAGCAATGAATGGAGTAGAAAAATTAAAAGATGAACGAATAAAGTGATCTGAAGCAATTGAAAGGAGAAGGGGAATCAAATGAACAAAAGTCTACTGCACCAGTTGTTCCCAGGTTGTCACCCATCCAAGTACTACGCTGGACCTACCCAATTTCACTTCGGTGATCGGAAAAGAACCGGTTTTTTCTCAGTGGTATTGCCGTACCCAGAAGAAATTGCACAACTTAAGCTACTTTACGCTGCATCACTATTTCAGCGACTTTTAACTTTTCTAGAACGGAAGAAAATATCACTACGAAACAAACAGAAAACAAGAACAGCAATGAATGGAGTAGAAAAATTAAAAGATAAACGAATAAAGTGATCTGAAGCAATTGAAAAGAGAAGGGGAATCAAATGAACAAAAGTCTACAGCACCAGTTATTCCCAGGTGGTCACCCATCCAAGTTCTACGCTGGCCTTGCCGAGTTTGACTTCGGTGATCGGAGAAGAACCGGTTTTTTCTCAGTGGTATGGCCGTAGACAGAAAAAATTCCACAACTTAAGCTACTTTACGCTGCATCACTATTTCAGCGCCTTTTAAATTTTCTAGAACGGAAGAAAACAACACTAAAAAAACATAAACAAAACAAGAACAGCAATGAATGAAGTAGAAAAATTAAAAGATGAACGAATAAAGTGATCTGAAGCAATTGAAAGGAATGGGGAATCAAATGAACAAAAAAGTCTACAGCACCAGTTACTCCCAGATGGTCACCCATCCAAGTACTACGCTAGCCCTACCGAGTTTCACTTCGGTGATGGGACGAGAACCGGTTTTTTCTCGCTGGTATGACCGTAGACAGAAGAAATTCCACAACTTAAGTTACTTTACGCTGCATCTCGATTTCATCGCCTTTTCAATTTTCTAGAACGGAAGAAAACAACACAAAAAAAAAAACAACACAAAACAAGAACAGCAATGAATGGAGTAGAAAAATTAAAAGATGAACGAATAAAGTCATCTGAAGCAATTGAAAGGAGAAGGTGAATCAAATGAACAAAAGTCTACAGCACCAGTTGTTCCCAGTTTGTCACCCATCCAAGTACTACGTTGGCCCTACCCAATTTCACTTCGGTGATTGGAAAAGAACCGGTTTTTTCTCGCTGGTATGGCCGTATATAGAAGAAATTGCACAACTTAAGCTACTTTACGCTGCATCACTATTTCAGCGACTTTTAACTTTTCTAGAACGGAAGAAAATATCACTACGAAACAAACAGAAAACAAGAACAGCAATGAATGGAGTAGAAAAATTAAAAGATAAACGAATAAAGTGATCTGAAGCAATTGAAAAGAGAAGGGGAATCAAATGAACAAAAGTCTACAGCACCAGTTATTCCCAGGTGGTCACCCATCCAAGTTCTACGCTGGCCTTGCCGAGTTTCACTTCGGTGATCGGAGGAGAACCGGTTTTTTCTCAGTGGTATGGCCGTAGACAGAAAAAATTCCACAACTTAAGCTACTTTACGCTGCATCACTATTTCAGCGCCTTTTAAATTTTCTAGAACGGAAGAAAACAACACTAAAAAAACAAACAGAAAACAAGAACCGCAATGAATGGAGTAGAAAAATTAAAAGATAAACGAATAAAGTGATGTGAAGCAATTGAAAAGAGAAGGGGAATAAAATGAACAAAAGTCTACAGCACCAGTTATTCCCAGTTGGTCACACATCCAAGTTCTACGCTGGCCTTGCCGAGTTTCACTTCGGTGATCGGAGGAGAACCGGTTTTTTCTCAGTGGTATGGCCGTAGACAGAAAAAATTCCACAACTTAAGCTACTTTACGCTGCATCACTATTTCAGCGACTTTTAAATTTTCTAGAACGGAAGAAAACAACACTAAAAAAACAAACAGAAAACAAGAACAGCAATGAATGGAGTAGAAAAATTAAAAGATAAACGAATAAAGTGATCTGAAGCAATTGAAAAGAGAAGGGGAATCAAATGAACAAAAGTCTAAAGCACCAGTTATTCCCAGGTGGTCACCCATCCAAGTACAACGCTGGCGCTACCCAATTTCACTTCGGTGATCGGAAAAGAACCGGTTTTTTCTCGCTGGTATGGCCGTACACAGAAGAAATTGCACAACTTAAGCTACTTTACGCTGCATCACTATGTCAGCGACTTTTAACTTTTCTAGAACGGAAGAAAATATCACTACGAAACAAAGAGAAAACAAGAACAGCAATGAATGGAGTAGAAAAATTAAAAGATAAACGAATAAAGTGATCTGAAGCAAATGAAAGGAGAAGAGGAATCAAATGAACAAAAGTCTACAGCACCAGTTATTCCCAGGTGGTCACCCATCCAAGTACTACGTTGGCCCTACCCAATTTCACTTCGGTGATCGGAAAAGAACCGGTTTTTTCTCGCTGGTATGGCCGTATACAGAAGAAGTTGCTCAACTTAAGCTACTTTACGCTGCATCACTATTTCAGCGACTTTTAACTTTTCTAGAACGGAAGAAAATATCACTACGAAATAAACAGAAAACAAGAAGAGCAATGAATGGAGTAGAAAAATTAAAAGATAAACGAATAGAGTGATCTGAAGCAATTGAAAAGAGAAGGGGAATCAAATGAACAAAAGTCTACAGCACCAGTTATTCCCAGGTGGTCACCCATCCAAGTTCTACGCTGGCCTTGCCGAGTTTAACTTCGGTGATCGGAAAAGAACCGTTTTTTCTCAGTGGTATGACCGTAGACAGAAGAAATTCCACAACTTAAGCTACTTTACGCTGCATCTCGATTTCAGCGCCTTTTCAATTTTCTAGAACGGAAGAAAACAACACTAAAAAAAACAACACAAAACAAGAACAGCAATGAATGAAGTAGAAAAATTAAAAGATGAACGAATAAAGAGATCTGAAGCAATTGAAAGGAGAAGGGGAATCAAATGAACCAAAGTCTACAGCACCAGTTATTCCCAGGTGGTCACCCATCCAAGTTCTACGGTAGCCTTGCCGAGTTTCACTTCGGTGATCGGAAAAGAACCGGTTTTTTCTCAGTGGTATGACCGTAGACAGAAGAAATTCCACAACTTAAGCTACTTTACATTCATCTCGATTTCAGCGCCTTTTCAGTTTTCTAGAACGGAAGAAAACAACACAAAAAAAAACAACACAAAACAAGAACAGCAATGAATGGAGTAGAAAAATTAAAAGATGAACGAATAAAGTGATCTGAAGCAATTGAAAGGAGAAGGGGAATCAAATGAACAAAAGTCTACAGCACCAGTTATTCCCAGGTGGTCACCCATCCAAGTTCTACGCTGGCCTTGCCGAGTTTCACTTCGGTGATCGGAAAAGAACCGGTTTTTTCTCAGTGGTATTGCCGTACCCAGAAGAAATTGCACAACTTAAGCTACTTTACGCTGCATCACTATTTCAGCGACTTTTAACTTTTCTAGAACGGAAGAAAATATCATTACGAAACAAACAGAAAACAAGAACAGCAATGAATGGAGTAGAAAAATTAAAAGATAAACGAATAAAGTGATCTGAAGCAATTGAAAAGAGAAGGGGAATCAAATGAACAAAAGTCTACAGCACCAGTTATTCCCAGTTGGTCACCCATCCAAGTTCTACGCTGGCCTTGCCGAGTTTCCCTTCGGTGATCGGAGGAGAACCGGTTTTTTCTCAGTGGTATGGCCGTAGACAGAAAAAATTGCACAACTTAAGCTACTTTACGCTGCATCACTATTTCAGCGCCTTTTAAATTTTCTAGAACGGAAGAAAACAACACAAAAAAAAAACAACACAAAACAAGAACAGCAATGAATGGAGTAGAAAAATTAAAAGATGAACGAATAAAGTGATCTGAAGCAATTGAAAGGAGAAGGGGAATCAAATGAACAAAAGTCTACTGCACCAGTTGTTCCCAGGTTGTCACCCATCCAAGTACTACGCTGGACCTACCCAATTTCACTTCGGTGATCGGAAAAGAACCGGTTTTTTCTCAGTGGTATTGCCGTACCCAGAAGAAATTGCACAACTTAAGCTACTTTACGCTGCATCACTATTTCAGCGACTTTTAACTTTTCTAGAACGGAAGAAAATATCACTACGAAACAAACAGAAAACAAGAACAGCAATGAATGGAGTAGAAAAATTAAAAGATAAACGAATAAAGTGATCTGAAGCAATTGAAAAGAGAAGGGGAATCAAATGAACAAAAGTCTACAGCACCAGTTATTCCCAGGTGGTCACCCATCCAAGTTCTACGCTGGCCTTGCCGAGTTTGACTTCGGTGATCGGAGAAGAACCGGTTTTTTCTCAGTGGTATGGCCGTAGACAGAAAAAATTCCACAACTTAAGCTACTTTACGCTGCATCACTATTTCAGCGCCTTTTAAATTTTCTAGAACGGAAGAAAACAACACTAAAAAAACATAAACAAAACAAGAACAGCAATGAATGAAGTAGAAAAATTAAAATATAAACGAATAAAGTGATCTGAAGCAATTGAAAAGAGAAGGGGAATCAAATGAACAAAAGTCTACAGCACCAGTTATTCCCAGGTGGTCACCCATCCAAGTTCTACGCTGGCCTTGCCGAGTTTCACTTCGGTGATCGGAAAAGAACCGGTTTTTTCTCAGTGGTATGACCGTAGACAGAAGAAATTCCACAACTTAAGCTACTTTACATTCATCTCGATTTCAGCGCCTTTTCAGTTTTCTAGAACGGAAGAAAACAACACAAAAAAAAACAACACAAAACAAGAACAGCAATGAATGGAGTAGAAAAATTAAAAGATGAACGAATAAAGTGATCTGAAGCAATTGAAAGGAGAAGGGGAATCAAATGAACAAAAGTCTACAGCACCAGTTGTTCCCAGGTTGTCACCCATCCAAGTACTACGCTGGACCTACCCAATTTCACTTCGGTGATCGGAAAAGAACCGGTTTTTTCTCAGTGGTATTGCCGTACCCAGAAGAAATTGCACAACTTAAGCTACTTTACGCTGCATCACTATTTCAGCGACTTTTAACTTTTCTAGAACGGAAGAAAATATCACTACGAAACAAACAGAAAACAAGAACAGCAATGAATGGAGTAGAAAAATTAAAAGATAAACGAATAAAGTGATCTGAAGCAATTGAAAAGAGAAGGGGAATCAAATGAACAAAAGTCTACAGCACCAGTTATTCCCAGGTGGTCACCCATCCAAGTTCTACGCTGGCCCCTCCGAGTTTGACTTCGGTGATCGGAGAAGAACCGGTTTTTTCTCAGTGGTATGGCCGTAGACAGAAAAAATTCCACAACTTAAGCTACTTTACGCTGCATCACTATTTCAGCGCCTTTTAAATTTTCTAGAACGGAAGAAAACAACACTAAAAAAACATAAACAAAACAAGAACAGCAATGAATGAAGTAGAAAAATTAAAATATAAACGAATAAAGTGATCTGAAGCAATTGAAAAGAGAAGGGGAATCAAATGAACAAAAGTCTACAGCACCAGTTATTCCCAGGTGGTCACCCATCCAAGTTCTACGCTGGCCTTGCCGAGTTTCACTTCGGTGATCGGAGAAGAACCGGTTTTTTCTCAGTGGTATGGCCGTACACAGAAGAAGTTGCTCAACTTAAGCTACTTTACGCTGCATCACTATTTCAGCGACTTTTAACTTTTCTAGAACGGAAGAAAACAACACTAAAAAAAACAACACAAAACAAGAACAGCAATGAATGGAGTAGAAAAATTAAAAGATGAACGAATAAAGTAATCTGAAGCAATTGAAAGGAGAAGGGGAATCAAATGAACCAAAGTCTACAGCACCAGTTATTCCCAGGTGGTCACCCATCCAAGTTCTACGGTAGCCTTGCCGAGTTTCACTTCGGTGATCGGAAAAGAACCGGTTTTCTCTCAGTGGTATGACCGTAGACAGAAGAAATTCCACAACTTAAGCTACTTTACATTCATCTCGATTTCAGCGCCTTTTCAGTTTTCTAGAACGGAAGAAAAATACACAAAAAAAAACAACACAAAACAAGAACAGCAATGAATGGAGTAGAAAAATTAAAAGATGAACGAATAAAGTGATCTGAAGCAATTGAAAGGAGAAGGGGAATCAAATGAACAAAAGTCTACAGCACCAGTTGTTCCCAGGTTGTCACCCATCCAAGTACTACGCTGGACCTACCCAATTTCACTTCGGTGATCGGAAAAGAACCGGTTTTCTCTCAGTGGTATTGCCGTACCCAGAAGAAATTGCACAACTTAAGCTACTTTACGCTGCATCACTATTTCAGCGACTTTTAACTTTTCTAGAACGGAAGAAAATATCACTACGAAACAAACAGAAAACAAGAACAGCAATGAATGGAGTAGAAAAATTAAAAGATAAACGAATAAAGTGATCTGAAGCAATTGAAAAGAGAAGGGGAATCAAATGAACAAAAGTCTACAGCACCAGTTATTCCCAGGTGGTCACCCATCCAAGTTCTACGCTGGCCTTGCCGAGTTTGACTTCGGTGATCGGAGAAGAACCGGTTTTTTCTCAGTGGTATGGCCGTAGACAGAAAAAATTCCACAACTTAAGCTACTTTACGCTGCATCACTATTTCAGCGCCTTTTAAATTTTCTAGAACGGAAGAAAACAACACTAAAAAAACATAAACAAAACAAGAACAGAGATGAATGAAGTAGAAAAATTAAAATATAAACGAATAAAGTGATCTGAAGCAATTGAAAAGAGAAGGGGAATCAAATGAACAAAAGTCTACAGCACCAGTTATTCCCAGGTGGTCACCCATCCAAGTTCTACGCTGGCCTTGCCGAGTTTCACTTCGGTGATCGGAGAAGAACCGGTTTTTTCTCAGTGGTATGGCCGTAGACAGAAAAAATTCCACCACTTAAGCTACTTTACGCTGCATCACTATTTCAGCGCCTTTTAAATTTTCTAGAACGGAAGAAAACTACACTAAAAAAACAAAAAGGAAAAAAAGAAGAGCAATGAATGCAGTAGAAAAATTAAAATATAAACGAATAAAGTGATCTGAAACAATTGAAAAGAGAAGGGGAATCAAATGAACAAAAGTCTACAGCACCAGTTATTCCCAGTTGGTCACCCATCCAAGTACTACGCTGGCCCTACCCAATTTGAATTCGGTGATCGGACGAGAAACGTTTTTTTCTCGCTGGTATGGCCGTACATAGAAGAAATTCCACAACTTAAGCTACTTTACGCTCCATCACTGTTTCAGCGCCTCTTAACTTTTCTAGAACGGAAGAAAATATCACTACCAAACAAACAGAAAAAAAGAACAGCAATGAATGGAGTAGAAAAATTAAAAGATGAACGAATTAAGTGATATGAAACAATTGAAAAGGGAAGGGGAATCAAATGAACAAAAGTCTACAGCACCAGTTATTCCCAGTTGGTCACCCTTCCAAGTACTACGCTGGCCTTACCGAGTTTTACTTCGGTGATCGGAGGAGAACCGGTTTCTTCTCAGTGGTATGGCCGTAGAGAAAAGAAATTGCAAAACTTAAGCTACTTTACGCTGCATCACTATTTCAGCGCCTTTTAACTTTTCTAGAACGGAAGAAAGCAACACCAAAGAAAAAGACAGAAAACAAGAACAGCAATGAATAGAGTAGAAAAATTAAAAGATAAACGAATAAAGTGATGTGAAGCAATTGAAAGGAGAAGGGGAATCAAATGAACAAAAAAGTCTACAGCACCAGTTATTCCCAGTTGGTCACCCATCCAAGTACTACGCTGGCCTTACCGAGTTTCACTTCGGTGATCGGAGGAGAACCGGTTTCTTCTCAGTGGTATGGCCGTAGAGAAAAGAAATTGCAAAACTTAAGCTACTTTACGCTGCATCACTATTTCAGCGCCTTTTAACTTTTCTAGAACGGAAGAAAGCAACACTAAAGAAACAAACAGAAAACAAGAACAGCAATGAATAGAGTAGAAAAATTAAAAGATAAACGAATAAAGTGATCTGAAGCAATTGAAAAGAGAAGGGGAATCAAATGAACAAAAGTCTACAGCACCAGTTATTCCCAGTTGGTCACCCATCCAAGTACTACGCTGGCCCTACCCAATTTGAATTCGGTGATCGGACGAGAAACGCTTTTTTCTCGCTGGTATGGCCGTACATAGAAGAAATTCCACAACTTAAGCTACTTTACGCTCCATCACTGTTTCAGCGCCTCTTAACTTTTCTAGAACGGAAGAAAATATCACTACCAAACAAACAGAAAAAAAGAACAGCAATGAATGGAGTAGAAAAATTAAAAGATGAACGAATTAAGTGATATGAAACAATTGAAAAGGGAAGGGGAATCAAATGAACAAAAGTCTACAGCACCAGTTATTCCCAGTTGGTCACCCTTCCAAGTACTACGCTGGCCTTACCGAGTTTTACTTCGGTGATCGGAGGAGAACCGGTTTCTTCTCAGTGGTATGGCCGTAGAGAATAGAAATTGCAAAACTTAAGCTACTTTACGCTGCATCACTATTTCAGCGCCTTTTAACTTTTCTAGAACGGAAGAAAATATCACTACGAAACAAACAGAATTCAAGAACAGCAATGAATGGAGTAGAAAAATTAAAAGATAAACGAATAAAGTGATGTGAAGCAATTGAAAGGAGAAGGGGAATCAAATGAACAAAAAAGTCTACAGACCAGTTATTCCCAGGTGGTCACCCATCCAAGTACTACGTTGGCCCTACCCAATTTCACTTCGGTGATCGTAAAAGAACCGGTTTTTTCTCGCTGGTATGGCCATACACAGAAGAAATTGCACAACTTAAGCTACTTTACGCTGCATCACTATTTCAGCGACTTTTAACTTTTCTAGAACGGAAGAAAATATCACTACGAAACAAACAGAAAACAAGAATAGCCATGAATGGAGTAGAAAACTTACAAGATAATCGAATAAAGTGATCTGAAGCAATTGAAAAGAGAAGGGGAATCAAATGAACAAAAGTCTACAGCACCAGTTGTTCCCAGTTGGTCACCCATCCAAGTACTACGCTGGCCCTACCCAATTTGAATTCGGTGATCGGACGAGAAACGCTTTTTTCTCGCTGGTATGGCCGTACATAGAAGAAATTCCACAACTTAAGCTACTTTACGCTCCATCACTGTTTCAGCGCCTCTTAACTTTTCTAGAACGAAAGAAAATATCACTACCAAACAAACAGAAAAAAAGAACAGCAATGAATGGAGTAGAAAAATTAAAAGATGAACGAATTAAGTGATATGAAACAATTGAAAAGGGAAGGGGAATCAAATGAACCAAAGTCTACAGCACCAGTTATTCCGAGTTGGTCACCCTTCCAAGTACTACGCTGGCCTTACCGAGTTTTACTTCGGTGATCGGAAAAGAACCGGTTTTTTCTCGCTGGTATGACCATACACAGAAGAAATTGCACAACTTAAGCTACTTTACGCTGCATCACTATTTCAGCGACTTTTAACTTTTCTAGAACGGAAGAAAATATCACTACGAAACAAACAGAAAACAAAAAGAGCAATGAATGGAGTAGAAAAATTAAAAGATAAACGAATAAAGTGATCTGAAGCAATTGAAAAGAGAAGGGGAATCAAATGAACAAAAGTCTACAGCACCAGTTATTCCCAGGTGGTCACCCATCCAAGTTCTACGCTTGCCTTGCCGAGTTTCACTTCGGTGATCGGAAAAGAACCGGTTTTTTCTCAGTGGTATGACCGTAGACAGAAGAAATTCCACAACTTAAGCTACTTTACGCTGCATCTCGATTTCAGCGCCTTTTCAATTTTCTAGAACGGAAGAAAACAACACAAAAAAAAACAACACAAAACAAGAACAGCAATGAATGGAGTAGAAAAATTAAAAGATGAACGAATAAAGTGATCTGAAGCAATTGAAAGGAGAAGGTGAATCAAATGAACAAAAGTCTACAGCACCAGTTATTCCGAGGTGGGCACCCATCCAAGTTCTACGCTGGCTTTGCCGAGTTTCACTTCGGTGATCGGAAAAGAACCGGTTTTTTCTCAGTGGTATGACCGTAGACAGAAGAAATTCCACAACTTAAGCTACTTTACGCTGCATCTCGATTTCAGCGCCTTTTCAATTTTCTAGAACGGAAGAAAACAACACAAAAAAAAACAACACAAAACAAGAACAGCAATGAATGGAGTAGAAAAATTAAAAGATGAACGAATAAAGTGATCTGAAGCAATTGAAAGCAGAAGGGGAATCAAATGAACAAAAGTCTACAGCACCAGTTATTCCCAGGTTGTCACCCATCCAAGTACTACGCTGGACCTACCCAATTTCACTTCGGTGATCGGAAAAGAACCGGTTTTTTCTCGCTGGTATTGCCGTACACAGAAGAAATTGCACAACTTAAGCTACTTTACGCTGCTTCACTATTTCAGCGACTTTTAACTTTTCTAGAACGGAAGAAAATATCACTACGAAACAAACAGAAAACAAGAACAGCAATGAATGGAGTAGAAAAATTAAAAGATAAACGAATAAAGTGATCTGAAGCAATTTAAAGTAGAAGGGGAATCAAATGAACAAAAAAGTCTACAGCACCAGTTATTCCCAGTTGGTCACCCATCCAAGTACTTCGCTGGCCCTACCGAGTTTCACTTCGGTGATCGGACGAGAACCGGTTTTTTCTCGCTGGTATGACCGTACACAGAAGAAATTGTACAACTTAAGCTACTTTACACTGCATCTCGATTTCAGCGTCTCTATACTTTTCATGAACGGAAGAAAACAACACAAAAAAAACAAACAGAAAACAAGAACAGCAATGAATGGAGTAGAAAAATTAAAAGATAAACGAATAAAGTGATCTGAAGCAATTGAAAAGAGAAGGGGAATCAAATGAACAAAAGTCTACAGCACCAGTTATTCCCAGGTGGTCACCCATCCAAGTTCTACGCTGGCCTTGCCGAGTTTCACTTCGGTGATCGGAAAAGAACCGGTTTTTTCTCAGTGGTATGCCCGTAGACAGAAGAAATTCCACAACTTAAGTTACTTTACGCTGCATCTCGATTTCAGCGCCTTTTCAATTCTCTAGAACGGAAGAAAACAACACAAAAAAAACCAACACAAAACAAGAACAGCAATGAATGGAGTAGAAAAATTAAAAGATGAACGAATAAAGTGATCTGAAGCAATTGAAAAGAGAAGGGGAATCAAATGAACAAAAGTCTACAGCACTAGTTGTTCCCAGGTTGTCACCCATCCAAGTACAACGCTGGCCCTACCCAATTTCACTTCGGTGATCGGAAAAGAACCGGTTTTTTCTCGCTGGTATGGCCGTACACAGAAGAAATTTCACAACTTAAGCTACTTTACGCTGCATCACTATTTCAGCGACTTTTAACTTTTCTAGAACGGAAGAAAATATCACTACGAAACAAACAGAAAACAAGAACAGCAATGAATGGAGTAGAAAAATTAAAAGATAAACGAATAAAGTGATCTGAAGCAATTGAAAGGAGAAGGGGAATCAAATGAAGAAAAAAGTCTACAGCACCAGTTATTCCCAGGTGGTCACCCATCCAAGTTCTACGCTGGCCTTGCCGAGATTCACTTCGGTGATCGGAAAAGAAGTGGTTTTTTCTCAGTGGTATGACCGTAGACAGAAGAAATTCCACAACTTAAGCTACTTTACGCTGCATCTCGATTTCAGCGCCTTTTCAATTTTCTAGAACGGAAGAAAACAACACAAAAAAAAACAACACAAAACAAGAACAGCAATGAATGGAGTAGAAAAATTAAAAGATAACCGAATAAAGTGATCTGAAGCAATTGAAAAGAGAAGGGGAATCAAATGAACAAAAGTCTACAGCACCAGTTATTCCCAGGTTGTCACCCATCCAAGTACTACGCGGTCCCTACCCAATTTGAATTCGGTGATCGGACGAGAAACGGTTTTTTCTCAGTGGTATGGCCGTAAATAGAAGAAATTGCACAACTTAAGCTCTTTTACGCTGCATCACTATTTCAGCGCCTCTTAACTTTTCTAGAACGGAAGAAAATATCACTACGAAAAAAACAGAAAACAAGAACAGCAATGAATGGAGTAGAAAAATTAAAAGATATACGAATAAAGTGATCTGAAGCAATTGAAAAGAGAAGGGGAATCAAATGAACAAAAGTCTACAGCACCAGTTATTCCCAGTTGGTCACCCATCCAAGTACTACGCTGGCTTTACCGAGTTTCACTTCGGTGATCGGAGGAGAACCGGTTTCTTCTCAGTGGTATGGCCGTAGAGAAAAGAAATTGCAAAACTTAAGCTACTTTACGCTGCATCACTATTTCAGCGACTTTTAACTTTTCTAGGAGGGAAGAAAGCAACACTAAAGAAACAAACAGAAAAAAGGAAAAGCAATGAATAGAGTAGAAAAATTAAAAGATAAACGAAGAAAGTGATCTGAAGCAATTGAAAAAAGAAGGGGAATCAAATGAACAAAAGTCTACAGCACCAGTTATTCCCAGGTGGTCACCCATCCAAGTACTACGCTGGCCCTACCCAATTTGAATTCGGTGATCGGACGAGAAACGGTTTTTTCTCGCCGGTATGGCCGTACATAGAAGAAATTGCACAACTTAAGCTACTTTACGCTGCATCACTGTTTCAGCGCCTCTTAACTTTTCTAGAACGGAAGAAAATATCACTACGAAACAAACAGAAAACCAGAAAAGCAATGAACGGAGTAGAAAAATTAAAAGATGAAGGAATAAAGTGATCTGAAGCAATTGAAAGGAGAAGGAGAATCAAATGAACAAAAGTCTACAGCACCAGTTATTCCCAGATGGTCACCCATCCAAGTACTACGTTGGCCCTACCCAATTTCACTTCGGTGATCGGAAAAGAACCGGTTTTTTCTCGCTGGTATGGCCGTACACAGAAGAAATTGCACAACTTAAGCTACCTTACGCTGCATCACTATTTTAGCGACTTTTAACTTTTCTAGAACGTAAGAAAATATCACTAGGAAACAAACAGAAAATTAGAACCGCAATGAATGGAATAGAAAAATTTCAAGATAAACGAATAAAGTGATCTGAAGCAATTGAAAAGAGAAGGGGAATAAAATGAACAAAAGTCCACAGCACCAGTTATTCCCAGGTGGTCACCCATCCAAGTTCTACGCTGGCCTTGCCGAGTTTCACTTCGGTGATCGGAAAAGAACCGGTTTTTTCTCGCTGGTATGGCCGTACAGAAAAGAAATTCCACAACTTAAGCTACTTTACGCTGCATCTCGATTTCATCGCCTTTTCTAGAACGGAAGAAAACAACACAAAAAAAAACCAACACAAAACAAGAACAGCAATGAATGGAGTAGAAAAATTAAAAGATGAACGAATAAAGTGATCTGAAGCAATTGAAAAGAGAAGGTGAATCAAATGAACAAAAGTCTACAGCACCAGTTGTTCCCAGGTTGTCACCCATCCAAGTACTACGTTGGCCCTACCCAATTTCACTTCGGTGATCGGAAAAGAAGTGGTTTTTTCTCGCTGGTATGGCCGTACACAGAAGAAACTCCACAACTTAAGCTACTTTACGCTGCATCACTATTTCAGCGACTTTTAACTTTTCTAGAACGGAAGAAAATATCACTAGGAAACAAACAGAAAATTAGAACCGCAATGAATGGAATAGAAAAATTTCAAGATAAACGAATAAAGTGATCTGAAGCAATTGAAAAGAGAAGGGGAATAAAATGAACAAAAGTCCACAGCACCAGTTATTCCCAGGTGGTCACCCATCCAAGTTCTACGCTGGCCTTGCCGAGTTTCACTTCGGTGATCGGAAAAGAACCGGTTTTTTCTCAGTGGTATGAACGTAGACAGAAGAAGTTCCGCAACTTAAGCTACACTACGCTGCATCTCGATTTCAGCGCTTTTTCAATTTTCTAGAACGGAAGAAAATATCACTACGAAACAAACAGAAAACAAGAACAGCAATGAATGGAGTAGAAAAATTAAAATATAAACGAATAAAGTGATCTTAAGCAATTGAAAAGAGAAGGGGAATCAAATGAACAAAAGTCTACAGCACCAGTTATTCCCAGGTGGTCACCCATCCAAGTTCTACGCTGGCCTTGCCGAGTTTCACTTCGGTGATCGGAGGAGAACCGGTTTTTTCTCAGTGGTATGGCCGTAGACAGAAGAAATTCCACAACTTAAGCTACTTTACGCTGCATCTCGATTTCAGAGTCTCTATACTTTTCATGAACGGAAGAAAACAACACAAAAAAAACCAACCGAAAACAAGAACAGCAATGAATGGAGTAGAAAAATTAAAAGATAAACGAATAAAGTGATCTGAAGCAATTGTAAAGAGAAGGGGAATCAAATGAACAAAACTCTACAGCACCAGTTATTCCCAGGTGGTCACCCATCCAAGTTCTACGCTGGCCTTGCCGAGTTTCACTTCGGTGATCGGAGGAGAACCGGTTTTTTCTCAGTGGTATGGCCGTAGACGGAAGAAATTCCACAACTTAAGCTACTTTACGCTGCATCTCGATTTCAGCGTCTCTATACTTTTCATGAACGGAAAAAAACAACACAAAAAAAACCAACCGAAAACAAGAACAGCAATGAATGGAGTAGAAAAATTAAAAGATGAACGAATAAAGTGATCTGAAGCAATTGAAAAGAGAAGGGGAATCAAATGAACAAAAGTCTACAGCACCAGTTATTCCCAGGTGGTCACCCATCCAAGTACTACGCTGGCCCTACCGAGTTTCACTTCGGTGATCGGACGAGAACCGGTTTTTTCTCGCTGGTATGGCCGTACATAGAAGAAATTGCACAACTTAAGCTACTTAACGCTGCATCACTATTTAAGCGCCTCTTAACTTTTCTAGAACGGAAGAAAATATCACTACGAAACAAACAGAAAACAAGAACAGCAATGAATGGAGTAGAAAAATTTCAAGATAAACGAATAAAGTGATCTGAAGCAATTGAAAAGAGAAGGGGAATCAAATGAACAAAAGTCTACAGCACCAGTTATTCCCAGGTGGTCACCCATCCAAGTTCTACGCTGGCCTTGCCGAGATTCACTTCGGTGATGGTAAAAGAACCGGTTTTTTCTCAGTGGTATGACCGTAGACAGAAGAAATTCCACAACTTAAGTTACTTTACGCTGCATCTCGATTTCAGCGCCTTTTAAATTTTCTAGAACGGAAGAAAACAACACACAAAAAAACAACACAAAACAAGAACAGCAATGAATGGAGTAGAAAAATTAAAAGATGAACGAATAAAGTGATCTGAAGTAATTGAAAAGAGAAGGCGAATCAAATGAACAAAAGTCTACAGCACCAGTTATTCCCAGGTGGTCACCCATCCAAGTTACTACGCTGGACCTACCCAATTTCACTTCGGTGATCGGAAAAGAACCGGTTTTTTCTCAGTGGTATTGCCGTACACAGAAGAAATTGCACAACTTAAGCTACTTTACGCTGCATCACTATTTCAGCGACTTTTAACTTTTCTAGAACGGAAGAAAATATCACTACGAAACAAACAGAAAACAAGAACAGCAATGAATGGAGTAGAAAAATTAAAAGATAAACGAATAAAGCGATCTGAAGCAATTGAAAAGAGAAGGTGAATCAAATGAACAAAAGTCTACAGCACCAGTTGTTCCCAGGTTGTCACCCATCCAAGTACAAGACTGGCCCTACCCAATTTCACTTCGGTGATCGGAAAAGAACCGGTTTTTTCTCGCTGGTATGGCCGTACACAGAAGAAATTGCACAACTTAAGCTACTTTACGCTGCATCACTATTTCAGCGACTTTTAACTTTTCTAGAACGGAAGAAAATATCACTACGAAACAAACAGAAAACAAGAACCGCAATGAATGGAGTAGAAAAATTAAAAGATAAACGAATAAAGTGATCTGAAGCAATTGAAAAGAGAAGGTGAATCAAATGAACAAAAGTCTACAGCACCAGTTGTTCCCAGGTTGTCACCCATCCAAGTACTACGCTGGCCCTACCCAATTTCACTTCGGTGATCGGAAAAGAACCGGTTTTTTCTCGCTGGTATGGCCGTACACAGAAGAAATTGCACAATTTAAGCTACTTTACGCTACATCACTATATCAACGACTTTTAACTTTTTTAGAACGGAAGAAAATATCACTACGAAACAAACAGAAAACAAGAACAGCAATGAATGGAGTAGAAAAATTAAAAGATAAACGAATAAAGTGATGTGAAGCAATTGAAAAGAGAAGGGGAATCAAATGAACAAAAGTCTACAGCACCAGTTATTCCCAGGTGGTCACCCATCCAAGTTCTACGCTGGCCTTGCCGAGTTTCACTTCGGTGATCGGAGGAGAACCGGTTTTTTCTCAGTGGTATGGCCGTAGACAGTAGAAATTCCACAACTTAAGCTACTTTACGCTGCATCTCGATTTCAGCGTCTCTATACTTTTCCAGAACGGAAGAAAACAACACAAAAAAAACCAACCGAAAACAACAACAGCAATGAATGGAGTAGAAAAATTAAAAGATAAACGAATAAAGTGATCTGAAGCAATTGAAAAGAGAAGGGGAATCAAATGAACAAAAGTCTACAGCACCAGTTATTCCCAGGTGGTCACCCATCCAAGTTCTACGCTGGCCTTGCCGAGATTCACTTCGGTGATCGGAAAAGAACCGGTTTTTTCTCAGTGGTATGACCGTAGACAGAAGAAATTCCACAACTTAAGTTACTTTACGCTGCATCTCGATTTCATCGCCTTTTCAATTTTCTAGAACGGAACAAAACAACACAAAAAAAAAAACAACACAAAACAAGAACAGCAATGAATGGAGTAGAAAAATTAAAAGATGAACGAATAAAGTGATCTGAAGCAATTGAAAAGAGAAGGTGAATCAAATGAACCAAAGTCTACAGCACCAGTTGTTTCCAGGTTGTCACCCATCCAAGTACTACGTTGGCCCTACCATATTTCACTTCGGTGATCGGAAAAGAACCGGTTTTTTCTCGCTGGTATGGCCGTACACAGAAGAAATTGCACAACTTAAGCTACTTTACGCTGCATCACTATTTCAGCGACTTTTAACTTTTCTAGAACGGAAGAAAATATCACTACGAAACAAACAGAAAACAAGAACAGCAATGAATGGAGTAGAAAAATTTCAAGATAAACGAATAAAGTGATCTGAAGCAATTGAAAAGAGAAGGGGAATAAAATGAACAAAAGTCTACAGCACCAGTTATTCCCAGGTGGTCACCCATCCAAGTTCTAAGCTGGCCTTGCCGAGTTTCACTTCGGTGATCGGAGGAGAACCGGTTTTTTCTCAGTGGTATGGCCGTAGACAGAAGAAATTCCACAACTTAAGCTACTTTACGCTGCATCTCGATTTAAGCGTCTCTATACTTTTCATGAACGGAAGAAAACAACACAAAGAAAACCAACCGAAAACAAGAACAGCAATGAATGGAGTAGAAAAATTAAAAGATAAACGAATAAAGTGATCTGAAGCAATTGAAAAGAGAAGGGGAATCAAATGAAATAAAGTCTACAGCACCAGTTATTCCCAGGTGGTCACCCTTCCAAGTACTACGCTGGCCCTACCCAATTTGAATTCGGTGATCGGACGAGAAACGGTTTTTTCTCGCTGGTATGGCCGTAGAGAAAAGAAATTGCAAAACTTAAGCTACTTTACGCTGCATCACTATTTCAGCGCCTTTTAACTTTTCTAGAACGGAAGAAAGCAACACTAAAGAAAAAAACAGAAAACAAAAACAGCAATGAATAGAGTAGAAAAATTAAAAGATAAACGAATAAAGTGATCTGAAGCAATTGAAAGGAGAAGGGGAATCATATGAACAAAAAAGTCTACAGCACCAGTTATTCCCAGGTGGTCACCCATCCAAGTACTTCGCTGGCCCTACCGAGTTTCACTTCGGTGATCGGAAATGAACCGGTTTTTTCTCGCTGGTATGGCCGTACACAGAAGAAATTCCACAACTTAAGCTACTTTACGCTGCATCACTATTTCAGCGCCTCTTAACTTTTCTAGAACGGAAGAAAATATCACTACGAAACAAACCGAAAACAAGAACAGCAATGAATGGATCAGAAAAATTAAAAGATGAACGAATTAAGTGACATGAAACAATTGAAAAGAGAAGGGGAATCAAATGAACAAAAGTCTACACCACCAGTTATTCCCAGTTGGTCAACCATCCAAGTACTACGGTGGCCTTACCGAGTTTCACTTCGGTGATCGGAGGAGAACCGGTTTCTTCTCAGTGGTATGGCCGTAGAGAAAAGAAATTGCAAAACTTAAGCCACTTTCCGCTGCATCACTATTTCAGCGACTTTTAACTTTTCTAGAACGGAAGAAAGCAACACTAAAGAAAAAAACAGAAAACAAGAACAGGAATAAATAGAGTAGAAAAATTAAAAGATAAACGAATAAAGTGATCTGAAGCAATTGAAAGGAGAAGGGGAATCATATGAACAAAAAAGTCTACAGCACCAGTTATTCCCAGGTGGTCACCCATCCAAGTACTTCCCTCGCCCTACCGAGTTTCACTTCGGTGATCGGAAAACAACCGGTTTTTTCTCGCTGGTATGGCCGTACACAGAAGAAATTGCACAACTTAAGCTACTTTACGCTGCATCACTATTTCAGCGACTTTCAACTTTTCTAGAACGGAAGAAAATATCACTACGAAACAAACAGAAAACAAGAACAGCAATGAATGGAGTAGAAAAATTAAAAGATAAACGAATAAAGTGATCTGAAGCAATTGAAAAGAGAAGGGGAATCAAATGAACAAAAGTCTACAGCACCAGTTATTCCCAGGTGGTCACCCATCCAAGTACTACGCGGGCCCTACCCAATTTGAATTCGGTGATCGGACGAGAAACGGTTTTTTCTCGCTGGTAAGGCCGTACATAGAAGAAATTGCACAACTTAAGCTACTTTACGCTGCATCACTATTTCAGCGCCTCTTAACTTTTCTAGAACGGAAGAAAATATCACTACGAAACAAACAGAAAACAAGAACAGCAATGAATGGATCAGAAAACTTAAAAGATGAACAAATTAAGTGATATGAAACAATTGAAAAGAGAAGGGGAATCAAATGAACAAAAGTCTACACCACCAGTTATTCCCAGTTGGTCACCCATCCAAGTACTACGCTGGCCTTACCGAGTTTCACTTCGGTGATCGGAGGAGAACCGGTTTCTTCTCAGTGGTATGGCCGTAGAGAAAAGAAATTGCAAAACTTAAGCTACTTTACGCTGCATCACTATTTCAGCGCCTTTTAACTTTTCTAGAACGGAAGAAAGCAACACTAAAGAAACAAACAGAAAACAAGAAAAGCAATGAATAGAGTAGAAAAATTAAAAGATAAACGAATAAAGTGATCTGAAGCAATTGAAAGGAGAAGGGGAATCATATGAACAAAAAAGTCTACAGCACCAGTTATTCCCAGGTGGTCACCCATCCAAGTACTTCGCTGGCCCTACCGAGTTTCACTTCGGTGATCGGAAATGAACCGGTTTTTTCTCGCTGGTATGGCCGTACACAGAAGAAATTGCACAACTTAAGCTACTTTACGCTGCATCACTATTTCAGCGACTTTTAACTTTTCTAGAACGGAAGAAAATATCACTACGAAACAAACAGAAAACAAGAACAGCAATGAATGGAGTAGAAAAATTTCAAGATAAACGAATAAAGTGATCTGAAGCAATTGAAAAGAGAAGGGGAATCAAATGAACAAAAGTCTACAGCACCAGTTATTCCCAGGTGGTCACCCATCCAAGTTCTACGCTGGCCTTGCCGAGTTTCACTTCGGTGATCGGAGGAGAACCGGTTTTTTCTCAGTGGTATGGCCGTAGACAGAAGAAATTCCACAACTTAAGCTACTTTACGCTGCATCTCGATTTCAGAGTCTCTATACTTTTCATGAACGGAAGAAAACAACACAAAAAAAACCAACCGAAAACAAGAACTGCAATGAATGGAGTAGAAAAATTAAAAGATAAACGAATAAAGTGATCTGAAGCAATTGTAAAGAGAAGGGGAATCAAATGAACAAAACTCTACAGCACCAGTTATTCCCAGGTGGTCACCCATCCAAGTTCTACGCTGGCCTTGCCGAGTTTCACTTCGGTGATCGGAGGAGAACCGGTTTTTTCTGAGTGGTATGGCCGTAGACGGAAGAAATTCCACAACTTAAGCTACTTTACGCTGCATCTCGATTTCAGCGTCTCTATACTTTTCATGAACGGAAGAAAACAACACAAAAAAAACCAACCGAAAACAACAACAGCAATGAATGGAGTAGAAAAATTAAAAGATAAACGAATAAAGTGATCTGAAGCAATTGAAAAGAGGAGGGGAATCAAATGAATAAAAGTCTACAGCACCAGTTATTCCCAGGTGGTCACCCATCCAAGTTCTACGCTGGCCTGGCCGAGATTCACTTCGGTGATCGGAAAAGAACCGGTTTTTTCTCGCTGGTATGACCGTAGACAGAAGAAATTCCACAACTTAAGTTACTTTACGCTGCATCTCGATTTCATCGCCTTTTCAATTTTCTAGAACGGAAGAAAACAACACCAAAAAAAAAACAACAATAAACAAGAACAGCAATGAATGGAGTAGAAAAATTAAAAGATGAACGAATAAAGTGATCTGAAGCAATTGAAAAGAGAAGGTGAATCAAATGAACAAAAGTCTACAGCACCAGTTGTTCCCAGGTTGTCACCCATCCAAGTACTACGTTGGCCCTACCCAATTTCACTTCGGTGATCGGAAAAGAAGTGGTTTTTTCTCGCTGGTATGACCGTACACAGAAGAAATTGCACAACTTAAGCTACTTTACGCTGCATCACTATTTCAGCGACTTTTAACTTTTCTAGAACGGAAGAAAATATCACTACGAAACAAACAGAAAACAAGAACAGCAATGAATGGAGTAGAAAAATTAAAAGATAAACGAATAAAGTGATGTGAAGCAATTGAAAAGAGAAGGGGAATCAAATGAACAAAAGTCTACAGCACCAGTTATTCCCAGGTGGTCACCCATCCAAGTACTACGCTGTCCCTACCCAATTTGAATTCGGTGATCGGACGAGAAACGGTTTTTTCTCGCGTGTATGGCCGTACATAGAAGAAATTGCACAACTTAAGCTACTTAACTCTGCATCACTGTTTCAGCGCCTCTTAACTTTTCTAGAACAGAAGAAAATATCACTACGAAACAAAAAGAAAACCAGAACAGCAATGAATGGAGTAGAAAATTTAAAAGATGAACGAATTAAGTGATATGAAACAATTGAAAAGAGTAGGGGAATCAAATGAACAAATGTCTACAGCACCAGTTATTCCCAGTTGGTCACCCATCCAAGTACTACGCTGGCCTTACCGAGTTTCACTTCGGTGATCGGAGGAGAACCGGTTTCTTCTCAGTGGTATGGCCGTAGAGAAAAGAAATTGCAAAACTTAAGCTACTTTACGCTGCATCACTATTTCAGCGCCTTTTAACTTTTCTAGAACGGAAGAAAGCAACACTAAAGAAACAAACAGAAAACAAGAAAAGCAATGAATAGAGTAGAAAAATTAAAAGATAAACGAATAAAGTGATGTGAAGATATTGAAAGGAGAAGGGGAATCAAATGAACAAAAAAGTCTACAGCACCAGTTATTCCCAGGTGGTCACCCATCCAAGTACTACGCTGGCCCTACCGAGTTTCACTTCGGTGATCGGACGAGAACCGGTTTTTTCTCGCTGGTATGGCCGTACATAGAAGAAATTGCACAACTTAAGCTACTTAACGCTGCATCACTATTTAAGCGCCTCTTAACTTTTCTAGAACGGAAGAAAATATCACTACGAAACAAACAGAAAACAAGAACAGCAATGAATGGAGTAGAAAAATTTCAAGATAAACGAATAAAGTGATCTGAAGCAATTGAAAAGAGAAGGGGAATCAAATGAACAAAAGTCTACAGCACCAGTTATTCCCAGGTGGTCACCCATCCAAGTTCTACGCTGGCCTTGCCGAGATTCACTTCGGTGATGGTAAAAGAACCGGTTTTTTCTCAGTGGTATGACCGTAGACAGAAGAAATTCCACAACTTAAGTTACTTTACGCTGCATCTCGATTTCAGCGCCTTTTAAATTTTCTAGAACGGAAGAAAACAACACACAAAAAAACAACACAAAACAAGAACAGCAATGAATGGAGTAGAAAAATTAAAAGATGAACGAATAAAGTGATCTGAAGTAATTGAAAAGAGAAGGCGAATCAAATGAACAAAAGTCTACAGCACCAGTTATTCCCAGGTGGTCACCCATCCAAGTTCTACGCTGGACCTACCCAATTTCACTTCGGTGATCGGAAAAGAACCGGTTTTTTCTCAGTGGTATTGCCGTACACAGAAGAAATTGCACAACTTAAGCTACTTTACGCTGCATCACTATTTCAGCGACTTTTAACTTTTCTAGAACGGAAGAAAATATCACTACGAAACAAACAGAAAACAAGAACAGCAATGAATGGAGTAGAAAAATTAAAAGATAAACGAATAAAGCGATCTGAAGCAATTGAAAAGAGAAGGTGAATCAAATGAACAAAAGTCTACAGCACCAGTTGTTCCCAGGTTGTCACCCATCCAAGTACAAGACTGGCCCTACCCAATTTCACTTCGGTGATCGGAAAAGAACCGGTTTTTTCTCGCTGGTATGGCCGTACACAGAAGAAATTGCACAACTTAAGCTACTTTACGCTGCATCACTATTTCAGCGACTTTTAACTTTTCTAGAACGGAAGAAAATATCACTACGAAACAAACAGAAAACAAGAACCGCAATGAATGGAGTAGAAAAATTAAAAGATAAACGAATAAAGTGATCTGAAGCAATTGAAAAGAGAAGGTGAATCAAATGAACAAAAGTCTACAGCACCAGTTGTTCCCAGGTTGTCACCCATCCAAGTACTACGCTGGCCCTACCCAATTTCACTTCGGTGATCGGAAAAGAACCGGTTTTTTCTCGCTGGTATGGCCGTACACAGAAGAAATTGCACAATTTAAGCTACTTTACGCTACATCACTATATCAACGACTTTTAACTTTTTTAGAACGGAAGAAAATATCACTACGAAACAAACAGAAAACAAGAATAGCAATGAATGGAGTAGAAAAATTAAAAGATAAACGAATAAAGTGATCTGAAGCAATTGAAAAGAGAAGGGGAATCAAATGAACAAAAGTCTACAGCACCAGTTATTCCCAGGTGGTCACCCATCCAAGTTCTACGCTGGCCTTGCCGAGTTTCACTTCGGTGATCGGAGGAGAACCGGTTTTTTCTCAGTGGTATGGCCGTAGACAGAAGAAATTCCACAACTTAAGCTACTTTACGCTGCATCTCGATTTCAGCGTCTCTATACTTTTCCAGAACGGAAGAAAACAACACAAAAAAAACCAACCGAAAACAACAACAGCAATGAATGGAGTAGAAAAATTAAAAGATAAACGAATAAAGTGATCCTGAAGCAATTGAAAAGAGAAGGGGAATCAAATGAACAAAAGTCTACAGCACCAGTTATTCCCAGGTGGTCACCCATCCAAGTTCTACGCTGGCCTTGCCGAGATTCACTTCGGTGATCGGAAAAGAACCGGTTTTTTCTCAGTGGTATGACCGTAGACAGAAGAAATTCCACAACTTAAGTTACTTTACGCTGCATCTCGATTTCATCGCCTTTTCAATTTTCTAGAACGGAACAAAACAACACAAAAAAAAAACAACACAAAACAAGAACAGCAATGAATGGAGTAGAAAAATTAAAAGATGAACGAATAAAGTGATCTGAAGCAATTGAAAAGAGAAGGTGAATCAAATGAACCAAAGTCTACAGCACCAGTTGTTCCCAGGTTGTCACCCATCCAAGTACTACGTTGGCCCTACCCAATTTCACTTCGGTGATCGGAGGAGAACCGGTTTCTTCTCAGTGGTATGGCCGTAGAGAAAAGAAATTGCAAAACTTAAGCTACTTTACGCTGCATCACTATTTCAGCGCCTTTTAACTTTTCTAGAACGGAAGAAAGCAACACTAAAGAAACAAACAGAAAACAAGAAAAGCAATGAATAGAGTAGAAAAATGAAAAGATAAACGAATAAAGTGATGTGAAGCAATTGAAAGGAGAAGGGGAATCAAATGAAAAAAAAGTCTACAGCACCAGTTATTCCCAGGTGGTCACCCATCCAAGTACTACGCTGGCCCTACCGAGTTTCACTTCGGTGATCGGACGAGAACCGGTTTTTTCTCGCTGGTATGGCCGTACATAGAAGAAATTGCACAACTTAAGCTACTTAACGCTGCATCACTATTTAAGCGCCTCTTAACTTTTCTAGAACGGAAGAAAATATCACTACGAAACAAACAGAAAACAAGAACAGCAATGAATGGAGTAGAAAAATTTCAAGATAAACGAATAAAGTGATCTGAAGTAATTGAAAAGAGAAGGCGAATCAAATGAACAAAAGTCTACAGCACCAGTTGTTCCCAGGTTGTCACCCATCCAAGTACAACGCTGGCCCTACCCAATTTCATTTCGGTGATCGGAAAAGAACCGGTTTTTTCTGGCTGGTATGGCCGTACACAGAAGAAATTGCACAACTTAAGCTACTTTACGCTGCATCACTATTTCAGCGACTTTTAACTTTTCTAGAACGGAAGAAAATATCACTACGAAACAAACAGAAAACAAGAACAGCAATGAATGGAGTAGAAAAATTAAAAGATAAACGAATAAAGCGATCTGAAGCAATTGAAAAGAGAAGGTGAATCAAATGAACAAAAGTCTACAGCACCAGTTGTTCCCAGGTTGTCACCCATCCAAGTACAAGACTGGCCCTACCCAATTTCACTTCGGTGATCGGAAAAGAACCGGTTTTTTCTCGCTGGTATGGCCGTACACAGAAGAAATTGCACAACTTAAGCTACTTTACGCTGCATCACTATTTCAGCGACTTTTAACTTTTCTAGAACGGAAGAAAATATCACTACGAAACAAACAGAAAACAAGAACCGCAATGAATGGAGTAGAAAAATTAAAAGATAAACGAATAAAGTGATCTGAAGCAATTGAAAAGAGAAGGTGAATCAAATGAACAAAAGTCTACAGCACCAGTTGTTCCCAGGTTGTCACCCATCCAAGTACTACGCTGGCCCTACCCAATTTCACTTCGGTGATCGGAAAAGAACCGGTTTTTTCTCGCTGGTATGGCCGTACACAGAAGAAATTGCACAATTTAAGCTACTTTACGCTACATCACTATATCAACGACTTTTAACTTTTTTAGAACGGAAGAAAATATCACTACGAAACAAACAGAAAACAAGAACAGCAATGAATGGAGTAGAAAAATTAAAAGATAAACGAATAAAGTGATCTGAAGCAATTGAAAAGAGAAGGGGAATCAAATGAACAAAAGTCTACAGCACCAGTTATTCCCAGGTGGTCACCCATCCAAGTTCTACGCTGGCCTTGCCGAGTTTCACTTCGGTGATCGGAGGAGAACCGGTTTTTTCTCAGTGGTATGGCCGTAGACAGTAGAAATTCCACAACTTAAGCTACTTTACGCTGCATCTCGATTTCAGCGTCTCTATACTTTTCCAGAACGGAAGAAAACAACACAAAAAAAACCAACCGAAAACAACAACAGCAATGAATGGAGTAGAAAAATTAAAAGATAAACGAATAAAGTGATCTGAAGCAATTGAAAAGAGAAGGGGAATCAAATGAACAAAAGTCTACAGCACCAGTTATTCCCAGGTGGTCACCCATCCAAGTTCTACGCTGGCCTTGCCGAGATTCACTTCGGTGATCGGAAAAGAACCGGTTTTTTCTCAGTGGTATGACCGTAGACAGAAGAAATTCCACAACTTAAGTTACTTTACGCTCCATCTCGATTTCATCGCCTTTTCAATTTTCTAGAACGGAACAAAACAACACAAAAAAAACCAATAGAAAACAAGAACAGCAATGAATGGAGTAGAAAAATTAAAAGATGAACGAATAAAGTGATCTGAAGCAATTGAAAAGAGAAGGTGAATCAAATGAACCAAAGTCTACAGCACCAGTTGTTCCCAGGTTGTCACCCATCCAAGTACTACGTTGGCCCTACCCAATTTCACTTCGGTGATCGGAAAAGAACCGGTTTTTTCTCGCTGGTATGGCCGTACACAGAAGAAATTGCACAACTTAAGCTACTTTACGCTGCATCACTATTTCAGCGACTTTTAACTTTTCTAGAACGGAAGAAAATATCACTACGAAACAAACAGAAAACAAGAACAGCAATGAATGGAGTAGAAAAATTTCAAGATAAACGAATAAAGTGATCTGAAGCAATTGAAAAGAGAAGGGGAATAAAATGAACAAAAGTCTACAGCACCAGTTATTCCCAGGTGGTCACCCATCCAAGTTCTAAGCTGGCCTTGCCGAGTTTCACTTCGGTGATCGGAGGAGAACCGGTTATTTCTCAGTGGTATGAACGTAGACAGAAGAAGTTCCACAACTTAAGTTACTTTACGCTGCATCTCGATTTCATCGCCTTTTCAATTTTCTAGAACGGAACAAAACAACACAAAAAAAAAACAACACAAAACAAGAACAGCAATGAATGGAGTAGAAAAATTAAAAGATGAACGAATAAAGTGATCTGAAGCAATTGAAAAGAGAAGGTGAATCAAATGAACCAAAGTCTACAGCACCAGTTGTTCCCAGGTTGTCACCCATCCAAGTACTACGTTGGCCCTACCCAATTTCACTTCGGTGATCGGAAAAGAACCGGTTTTTTCTCGCTGGTATGGCCGTACACAGAAGAAATTGCACAACTTAAGCTACTTTACGCTGCATCACTATTTCAGCGACTTTTAACTTTTCTAGAACGGAAGAAAATATCACTACGAAACAAACAGAAAACAAGAACAGCAATGAATGGAGTAGAAAAATTTCAAGATAAACGAATAAAGTGATCTGAAGCAATTGAAAAGAGAAGGGGAATAAAATGAACAAAAGTCTACAGCACCAGTTATTCCCAGGTGGTCACCCATCCAAGTTCTAAGCTGGCCTTGCCGAGTTTCACTTCGGTGATCGGAGGAGAACCGGTTTTTTCTCAGTGGTATGGCCGTAGACAGAAGAAATTCCACAACTTAAGCTACTTTACGCTGCATCTCGATTTAAGCGTCTCTATACTTTTCATGAACGGAAGAAAACAACACAAAGAAAACCAACCGAAAACAAGAACAGCAATGAATGGAGTAGAAAAATTAAAAGATAAACGAATAAAGTGATCTGAAGCAATTGAAAAGAGAAGGGGAATCAAATGAAATAAAGTCTACAGCACCAGTTATTCCCAGGTGGTCACCCTTCCAAGTACTACGCTGGCCCTACCCAATTTGAATTCGGTGATCGGACGAGAAACGGTTTTTTCTCGCTGGTATGGCCGTAGAGAAAAGAAATTGCAAAACTTGAGCTACTTTACGCTGCATCACTATTTCAGCGCCTTTTAACTTTTCTAGAACGGAAGAAAGCAACACTAAAGAAAAAAACAGAAAACAAAAACAGCAATGAATAGAGTAGAAAAATTAAAAGATAAACGAATAAAGTGATCTGAAGCAATTGAAAAGAGAAGGGGAATCAAATGAACAAAAGTCTACAGCACCAGTTATTCCCAGGTGGTCACCCATCCAAGTTCTACGCTGGCCTTGCCGAGATTCACTTCGGTGATCGGAAAAGAACCGGTTTTTTCTCAGTGGTATGACCGTAGACAGAAGAAATTCCACAACTTAAGTTACTTTACGCTGCATCTCGATTTCATCGCCTTTTCAATTTTCTAGAACGGAACAAAACAACACAAAAAAAAACAACACAAAACAAGAACAGCAATGAATGGAGTAGAAAAATTAAAAGATGAACGAATAAAGTGATCTGAAGCAATTGAAAAGAGAAGGTGAATCAAATGAACCAAAGTCTACAGCACCAGTTGTTCCCAGGTTGTCACCCATCCAAGTACTACGTTGGCCCTACCCAATTTCACTTCGGTGATCGGAAAAGAACCGGTTTTTTCTCGCTGGTATGGCCGTACACAGAAGAAATTGCACAACTTAAGCTACTTTACGCTGCATCACTATTTCAGCGACTTTTAACTTTTCTAGAACGGAAGAAAATATCACTACGAAACAAACAGAAAACAAGAACAGCAATGAATGGAGTAGAAAAATTTCAAGATAAACGAATAAAGTGATCTGAAGCAATTGAAAAGAGAAGGGGAATAAAATGAACAAAAGTCTACAGCACCAGTTATTCCCAGGTGGTCACCCATCCAAGTTCTAAGCTGGCCTTGCCGAGTTTCACTTCGGTGATCGGAGGAGAACCGGTTTTTTCTCAGTGGTATGGCCGTAGACAGAAGAAATTCCACAACTTAAGCTACTTTACGCTGCATCTCGATTTAAGCGTCTCTATACTTTTCATGAACGGAAGAAAACAACACAAAGAAAACCAACCGAAAACAAGAACAGCAATGAATGGAGTAGAAAAATTAAAAGATAAACGAATAAAGTGATCTGAAGCAATTGAAAAGAGAAGGGGAATCAAATGAAATAAAGTCTACAGCACCAGTTATTCCCAGGTGGTCACCCTTCCAAGTACTACGCTGGCCCTACCCAATTTGAATTCGGTGATCGGACGAGAAACGGTTTTTTCTCGCTGGTATGGCCGTAGAGAAAAGAAATTGCAAAACTTAAGCTACTTTACGCTGCATCACTATTTCAGCGCCTTTTAACTTTTCTAGAACGGAAGAAAGCAACACTAAAGAAAAAAACAGAAAACAAAAACAGCAATGAATAGAGTAGAAAAATTAAAAGATAAACGAATAAAGTGATCTGAAGCAATTGAAAGGAGAAGGGGAATCATATGAACAAAAAAGTCTACAGCACCAGTTATTCCCAGGTGGTCACCCATCCAAGTACTTCGCTGGCCCTACCGAGTTTCACTTCGGTGATCGGAAATGAACCGGTTTTTTCTCGCTGGTATGGCCGTACACAGAAGAAATTCCACAACTTAAGCTACTTTACGCTGCATGACTATTTCAGCGCCTCTTAACTTTTCTAGAACGGAAGAAAATATCACTACGAAACAAACCGAAAACAAGAACAGCAATGAATGGATCAGAAAAATTAAAAGATGAACGAATTAAGTGACATGAAACAATTGAAAAGAGAAGGGGAATCAAATGAACAAAAGTCTACACCACCAGTTATTCCCAGTTGGTCAACCATCCAAGTACTACGCTGGCCTTACCGAGTTTCACTTCGGTGATCGGAGGAGAACCGGTTTCTTCTCAGTGGTATGGCCGTAGAGAAAAGAAATTGCAAAACTTTAGCCACTTTCCGCTGCATCACTATTTCAGCGACTTTTAACTTTTCTAGAACGGAGGAAAGCAACACTAAAGAAAAAAACAGAAAACAAGAACAGGAATGAATAGAGTAGAAAAATTAAAAGATAAACGAATAAAGTGATCTGAAGCAATTGAAAGGAGAAGGGGAATCATATGAACAAAAAAGTCTACAGCACCAGTTATTCCCAGGTGGTCACCCATCCAAGTACTTCCCTCGCCCTACCGAGTTTCACTTCGGTGATCGGAAAACAACCGGTTTTTTCTCGCTGGTATGGCCGTACACAGAAGAAATTGCACAACTTAAGCTACTTTACGCTGCATCACTATTTCAGCGACTTTCAACTTTTCTAGAACGGAAGAAAATATCACTACGAAACAAACAGAAAACAAGAACAGCAATGAATGGAGTAGAAAAATTAAAAGATAAACGAATAAAGTGATCTGAAGCAATTGAAAAGAGAAGGGGAATCAAATGAACAAAAGTCTACAGCACCAGTTATTCCCAGGTGGTCACCCATCCAAGTACTACGCTGGCCCTACCCAATTTGAATTCGGTGATCGGACGAGAAACGGTTTTTTCTCGCTGGTATGGCCGTACATAGAAGAAATTGCACAACTTAAGCTACTTTACGCTGCATCACTATTTCAGCGCCTCTTAACTTTTCTAGAACGGAAGAAAATATCACTACGAAACAAACAGAAAACAAGAACAGCAATGAATGGATCAGAAAATTTAAAAGATGAACGAATTAAGTGATATGAAACAATTGAAAAGAGAAGGGGAATCAAATGAACAAAAGTCTACACCACCAGTTATTCCCAGTTGGTCACCCATCCAAGTACTACGCTGGCCTTACCGAGTTTCACTTCGGTGATCGGAGGAGAACCGGTTTCTTCTCAGTGGTATGGCCGTAGAGAAAAGAAATTGCAAAACTTAAGCTACTTTACGCTGCATCACTATTTCAGCGCCTTTTAACTTTTCTAGAACGGAAGAAAGCAACACTAAAGAAACAAATAGAAAACAAGAACAGCAATGAATAGAGTAGAAAAATTAAAAGATAAACGAATAAAGTGATCTGAAGCAATTGAAAGGAGAAGGGGAATCATATGAACAAAAAAGTCTACAGCACCAGTTATTCCCAGGTGGTCACCCATCCAAGTACTTCGCTGGCCCTACCGAGTTTCACTTCGGTGATCGGAAATGAACCGGTTTTTTCTCGCTGGTATGGCCGTACACAGAAGAAATTGCACAACTTAAGCTACTTTACGCTGCATCACTATTTCAGCGACTTTTAACTTTTCTAGAACGGAAGAAAATATCACTACGAAACAAACAGAAAACAAGAACAGCAATGAATGGAGTAGAAAAATTTCAAGATAAACGAATAAAGTGATCTGAAGCAATATAAAAGAGAAGGGGAATCAAATGAACAAAAGTCTACAGCACCAGTTATTCCCAGGTGGTCACCCATCCAAGTACTACGCTGGCCCTACCCAATTTGAATTCGGTGATCGGACGAGAAACGGTTTTTTCTCGCTGGTATGGCCGTACACAGAAGAAATTGCAAAACTTAAGCTACTTTACGCTGCATCACTATTTCAGCGCCTCTTAACTTTTCTAGAACGGAAGAAAATATCACTACGAAACAAACAGAAAACAAGAACTGCAATGAATGGATAAGAAAAATTAAAAGATGAACGAATTAAGGGATATGAAACAATTGAAAAGAGAAGGGGAATCAAATGAACAAAAGTCTACACCACCAGTTATTCCCAGTTGGTCACCCATCCAAGTACTACGCTGGCCTTACCGAGTTTCACTTCGGTGATCGGAGGAGAACCGGTTTCTTCTCAGTGGTATGGCCGTAGAGAAAAGAAATTGCAAAACTTAAGCTACTTTACGCTGCATCACTATTTCAGCGCCTTTTAACTTTTCTAGAACGGAAGAAAGCCACACTAAAGAAACAAACAGAAAACAAGAACAGCAATGAATAGAGTAGAAAAATTAAAAGATAAACGAATAAAGTGATCTGAAGCAATTGAAAGGAGAAGGGGAATCAAATGAACAAAAAAGTCTACAGCACCAGTTATTCCCAGGTCGTCACCCATCCAAGTACTACGCTGGCCCTACCCAATTTCACTTCGGTGATCGGACGAGAGCCGGTTTTTTCTCGCTGGTATGACCGTAAACAGAAGAAATTGCACAACTTAAGCTACTTTACGCTGCATCTCGATTTCAGCGTCTCTATACTTTTCTAGAACGGAAGAAAACAACACAAAAAAAAAAAACAGAAAACAAGAACAGCAATAAATGGAGTAGAAAAATGAAAAGATGAACGAATAAAGTGATCTGAAGCAATTGAAAAGAGAAGGGGAATCAAATGAACAAAAGTCTACAGCACCAGTTATTCCCAGGTGGTCACCCATCCAAGTACTACGCTGGCCCTACCCAATTTGAATTCGGTGATCGGACGAGAAACGGTTTTTTCTCGCTGGTATGGCCGTACATAGAAGAAATTGCACAACTTAAGCTACTTTACGCTGCATCACTATTTCAGCGCCTCTTAACTTTTCTAGAACGGAAGAAAATATCACTACGAAACAAACAGAAAACAAGAACAGCAATGAATGGATCAGAAAAATTAAAAGATGAACGAATTAAGTGATATGAAACGATTGAAAAGAGAAGGGGAATCAAATGAACAAAAGTCTACAGCACCAGTTATTCCCAGTTGGTCAACCATCCAAGTACTACGCTGGCCTTACCGAGTTTCGCTTCGGTGATCGGAGGAGAACCGGTTTCTTCTCAGTGGTATGGCCGTAGAGAAAAGAAATTGCAAAACTTAACCTACTTTCCGCTGCATCACTATTTCAGCGCCTTTTATCTTTTCTAGAACGGAAGAAAGCAGCACTAAAGAAACAAACAGAAAACAAGAACAGCAATGAATAGAGTAGAAAAATTAAAAGATAAACGAATAAAGTGATCTGAAGCAATTGAAAGGAGAAGGGGAATCAAATGAACAAAAAAGTCTACAGCACCAGTTATTCCCAGGTCGTCACCCATCCAAGTACTACGCTGGCCCTACCCAATTTCCCTTCGGTGATCGGACGAGAGCCGGTTTTTTCTAGCTGGTATGACCGTACACAGAAGAAATTTCACAACTTAAGCTACTTTACGCTGCATCTCGATTTCAGCGTCTCTATACTTTTCTAGAACGGAAGAAAACAACACAAAAAAAACCAACAGAAAACAAGAACAGCAATGAATGGAGTAGAAAAATTAAAAGATAAACGAATAAAGTGATCTGAAGCAATTGAAAAGAGAAGGGGAATCAAATAAACAAAAGTCTACAGCACCAGTTATTCTCAGGTTGTCACACATCCAAGTTCTACGCTGGCCTTGCCGAGTTTCACTTCGGTGATCGGAGGAGAACCGGTTTTTTCTCAGTGGTATGGCCGTAGACAGAAAAAATTCCACAACTTAAGCTACTTTACGCAGCATCACTATTTCAGCGCCTTTTAAATTTTCTAGAACGGAAGAAAACAACACTAAAAAAAAAAACAGAAAACAAGAACAGCAATGAATGGAGTAGAAAAATGAGAAGATAAACGAATAAAGTGATCTGAAGCAATATAAAAGAGAAGGGGAATCAAATGAACAAAAGTCTACAGCACCAGTTATTCCCAGGTGGTCACCCATCCAAGTACTACGCTGGCCCTACCCAATTTGAATTCGGTGATCGGACGAGAAACGCTTTTTTCTCGCTGGTATGGCCGTACATAGAAGAAATTGCACAACTTAAGCTACTTTACGCTGCATCACTATTTCAGCGCCTCTTAACTTTTCTAGAACGGAAGAAAATATCACTACGAAACAAACAGAAAACAAGAACAGCAATGAATGGAGTAGAAAAATTAAAAGATCAACGAATTAAGTGATATGAAACAATTGAAAAGAGAAGGGGAATCAAATAAACAAAAGTCTACAGCACCAGCTATTCCCAGTTGGTCACCCATCCCAGTACTACGCTGGCCTTACCGAGTTTCACTTCGGTGATCGGAGGAGAACCGGTTACTTCTCAGTGGTATGGCCGTAGAGAAAAGAAATTGCAAAACTTAAACTACTTTACGCTGCATCACTATTTCAGCGCCTTTTAACTTTTCTAGAACGGAAGAAAGCAACACTAAAGAAACAAACAGAAAACAAGAACAGCAATGAATAGAGTAGAAAAATTAAAAGATAAACGAATAAAGTGATCTGAAGCAATTGAAAGGAGAAGGGGAATCAAATGAACAAAAAAGTCTACAGCACCAGTTATTCCCAGGTGGTCACCCATCCAAGTACTACGCTGGCCCTACCGAGTTTCACTTCGGTGATCGGACGAGAACCGGTTTTTTCTCGCTGGTATGACCGTACACAGAAGAAATTGCACAACTTAAGCTACTTTACGCTGCATCTCGATTTCAGCGTCTCTATACTTTTCTAGAACGGAAGAAAACAACACAAAAAAAACCAACAGAAAACAAGAACAGCAATGAATGGAGTAGAAAAATTAAAAGATAAACGAATAAAGTGATCTGAGGCAATTGAAAAGAGAAGGGGAATCAAATGAACAAAAGTCTACAGCACCAGTTATTCCCAGGTGGTCACCCATCCAAGTTCTACGCTGGCCTTGCCGAGATTCACTTCGGTGATCGGATAAGAACCGTTTTTTTCTCAGTGGTATGACCGTAGACAGAAGAAATTCCACAACTTAAGTTACTTTACGCTGCATCTCGATTTCAGCGCCTTTTCAATTTTCTAGAACGGAAGAAAACAACACACAAAAAAAAACAACACAAAACAAGAACAGCAATGAATGGAGTAGAAAAATTAAAAGATGAACGAATAAAGTGATCTGAAGCAATTGAAAGGAGAAGGGGAATCAAATGAACAAAAGTCTACAGCACCAGTTGTTCCCAGGTTGTCACCCATCCAAGTACTACGCTGGCCCTACCCAATTTCACTTCGGTGATTGGAAAAGAACCGGTTTTTTCTCGCTGGTATGGCCGTACACAGAAGAAATTGCACAACTTAAGCTACTTTACGCTGCATCACCATTTCAGCGACTTTTAACTTTTCTAGAACGGAAGAAAATATCACTACGAAACAAACAGAAAACAAGAACAGCAATGAATGGAGTAGAAAAATTAAAAGATAAACGAATAAAGTGATCTGAAGCAATTGAAAAGAGAAGGTGAATCAAATGAACAAAAGTCTACAGCACCAGTTATTCCCAGTTGGTCACCCATCCAAGTACTACGCTGGCCCTAGTAGTATAGGGGATGGGGGTTCCAGCGGAACGACAACCGGAGGATTACCCGCCTGAAGTACCCCCCTCGATTCGTACCGCGATTACCCGCATCCCGCGTCTATGTAAAATATGTTAGTCTATATATGGAGTGCGAAGATTGTAAGAGAATTTTTAAGAAAGAAGTGGACTTGAAGAAGCATTTAAAGATGAAGACGAAATGTATGAGCAGCTATAATTGTGGATGTGGTAAGAAGTTTGAGACTAAGGTTAAATTGTTTTGGCATTGTCAGGATTGTGAGTATGACTACGACGATCTGAAAAGGGTCTGGAATTAGGTATAAGATATCTCCTATTATATAGATGGAATCCCAAAGCAATTTCGAAACGGTGTCAATATCCGGTAACGGTGAGATTGATGTTAGACAGTTTTGGCGTCAGTCAGAAAGGAAGGTCAAGAGAACGCTTCGAAAAGGCATAGAAGAATTAGGAGCCCTGAAAGCGAGTATAATGGTAGAAGTAAGTTTGTCAAAAGATGAGGCAACGACGACAGCAATGCTGCGATCAAAGTCGTTAGTGATATTAGAGTCCACCAATCTGGATAAGTCACTCAGCGAAGCCTTAGAAGCAATAATGGAGTCGCTGTCTAACTACACGAAAGAAGGATCAGGTTGGACAGTGGAGGAGGTAGAAGGTATGGAGGTTAGCATGGCAAGGTACGTACCAATACGAGGAGGAAGTTACGTGCCCCTGCCGGTGTGGGTAGAAAGGAAGAAGGCAATCGTTAACGTAAAGAATGACGACAACCGCTGCTTTATGTGGGCAATACGATCCGCACTGTATCCAGTAGATAAGGATCCATGTAGACCAAGCAAGTACCCAACAGATGATTTGGAGTGGGATGGCGTAGAGTTCCCAATGCAGTTGATAGACATCCCCATATTTGAGGAAATAAACGATTTAGCAATTAACGTTTACGGAGTCAGAGACCAAACGATAGTACCACTAGTGTTGTCAAAGAGTAAAGGAGAACGAATACACCTTTTCTACCACGGCGGACATTATTCGTGGGCTAAACATATTAGCAGACTATTTTACAGACACACCAAACACAAAGGTAAGAAATACTTCTGCGATTGCTGCTTATTATCCTTTACCAGCGTTAAAGCTCTAAAGGATCACGACGAAATATGTCGCGGAGTCGAAGAAGTGGCGCAACGGATCCAGATGCCTACAGATAAGAACCTATCCTACTCAGACCATCAAAAGCAGATGCAGGTGCCTTACGTGATATATGCAGACTTTGAAGCGTTGATAACTAAGGAAGAGCAGAAAAGTGGTGCCACGGATAAGGTGGGATTACACGAGATCTGCTCCTTTGGTTACATAGTAGTCAGATCAGACGGTAAAGCCGACCCTCCTGTAATTTACCGAGGTAAGAACGCAGCTAATGAGTTTCTAGAAGCATTGCGAGAAGAGGAGGAAGAGATAAGAGAACAATTAAGACACCCAAAGAAGATGGTATTTACCAAAGAGAACCAGGATGCTTTTACCAAGGCAAAGAAATGCCACATTTGTCAACATACGCTTCTCCAGTTTGGAAGACGAGCCAAGAAAGCGTGGGATGAAGATGGAAAGTATTTAGGAGAAGCTCATTTTAAATGCGGGAAGTATGCTAAGAAGGGCGAGAAGCCGGGAAAGCCCTCCACGCATTGCATTCACTGCCACAAAGCATTTGTTGAGGATTTCTATGTGGATAAGGTTAGAGATCACTGCCACATCACGGGTAAATACAGAGGTGCGGCTCATTGGAAATGCAACATAAACTTCAAAGTAGATCCAGAAATGGAAATACCCGTATTCTTTCATAATTTAAGGGGTTACGACAGTCACTTACTCTTACAAGGAACGGACGGCTCCGAAGTAAAGTGCATACCCAACAACAAAGAAAGGTACATGTCCGTAACCGTAGGCAAGCTGAAGTTCTTAGACTCGCAGCAGTTCATGGCGGACTCCTTAGCAAACTTGGTTAAATACAACACGGAGTTCCCCATTTCCAGTCAATACGGCGCGGAAAGGAAAGGAGTCTACCCATACGAATACATGGACTCCTGGGAGCGATTCGAAGAGCCCCTACCACCCAAAGAGAGATTCTACAGCACCCTAAACGAGTCCGGTATAAAGGACGAGGAGTACCAGCATGCGTTAGATGTGTGGGAAAAGTACTCCTGTGAGAATATGGGAGAATACCACGACATCTACCTACGTTCAGACGTAGTGCTGCTCGCGGATGTTTTCCAAAGCTTTCGAAAGATGGCAATGGAATACTACGGGTTGGATCCAGCGAACTTCTACACGGCTCCTGGGCTTAGTTGGAGTGCGCTGCTAAAGAAGACAAACGCGCAACTGGATCTCCTAACGGAATACGACATGTACCGCTTTATGGAAGACGGTATCCGCGGCGGTGTTTGCGGACCCAGCAGACGATACGCAAAAGCGAACAATCCCACGGTGGAGTACGACCCGGAGAAGCCAACCACATACATCTTCTACTTAGACGCAAACAACCTCTACGGTTGGGCAATGTCACAGTACTTACCTGTACGCGACTTCGAATGGGACAACATAAAGCCCATAGAGTTTTACCTAAATGTAGGTAAAGAAGACGACAAAGGTTACGTGCTGGAGGTGGACCTGGAATACCCAGAGCACTTGCACGACGCACACAATGAGTTCCCATTAGCACCATAAGCAATAGAAATACCATTTAAGCAGCTGAGTCCGCTGCAGAGGGAAATGTGTCCTGGCTACAAACCGTACAGGAAGCTAACGATGAACCTGATGGACAAGCGAAAGTACGTGGTGCATTACCGCAACCTGCAGTTCTATGTGCGCCACGGCTTACGCGTGAAGAAGATCCACCGCGTTTTGAAGTTCACGCAGGAACCATGGATGCGCTCCTACATTGACTTTAACACACAAAAGCGTACGCAGGCAAAGAATGACTTCGAAAAGAACCTGTTTAAACTAATGAACAATAGCGTATTTGGTAAGACAATGGAGAACATCCGCAAGCGCGTAAGCATAAAGATAGCCAGCACCAGAGAGGAAGCAGAAGCATACGTGTCACAGCCTGGATTCGTTAGATACGTAGAAATGTTAAACTTCTACGTGATTCACATGAAGAAAGCGAATCTATTCCTGAATAAACCCGTATACACGGGGTTTACAGTGTTAGACCTATCAAAGCTGCTCATGTATGAGTTTTACTACGACAAGCTAAAACCGAAATACGGTAATAAGTGCCGCCTCTTATACACCGACACCGATTCCTTGATACTAGAGGTGCAGACGGAAGACATTTACGAAGACTGTGTTCCCGACATCGATGAATACGACACCAGCGATTACCCACGCGACCACTTTCTTTACTCCCCTAAAAACAAGAAAGTAATCGGGAAAATGAAGGACGAGATGAAAGGAAAACCCATCGTGGAATACGTGGGCCTGAAACCCAAGATGTACAGCGTGCTAAAGTTAGACGGTGTAGAAAAGAAAGCTAAAGGCGTAAAAAAATACGTGGTTAAGAAGGATATAACCCACGAGTCCTACCTCAACGTATTACGAACACGCAAGGAACAGCGGCATAAGATGAACAGCCTGCGCAGCTATGGTCATCAGATACATAACGTCACGCAGGAGAAGGTGTCACTGTCTGCATTTGACGGTAAGCGATGGATGTGTGATGACGGAGTGCATACGATAGCATTCGGACATCACACGATAAGCAGTTCTTCTTTGACGAACCCACGCGTGGGACCATCATGAAGATAATACAAGATGGGCTGACCCTTCTTAGCTATCGCACTTCGGATCTGGTAAGTTTCCAAAGACCAATTAGGATCCGTAGCTCTTTTGGATCCTCCTTCTAATTCACCCGGTCCGTAGAGATATCGTACCGTGACGTTTCCTAATCTCTTCTCCTGGGGGAAGACCGCCCTCGAACTTCTGACGTAGGACTTGTGTTCCACGTGCTTCTTTTTTATGGCATCCTTGGGTTTCATTCCCGTAGCCCTGGCCGCCTCGTTGTTCAAAGCCGCGACGACCTGGGGGAGCCTCTGAGTCCATTCCCTGTTGCGTTTGGAGGGATCTTCCAGCTCTTTCCAATACTGGTACCCAAAGAGACGCTCAGCCAAGGTCTTATTGAATCTTTCGACGATGCTCTGACCCCTGTGGTACTCTGCTTCGGCTCTTCTAATTTTAGTGTCGTGGTCTTTCAGGGTTTTGGTAACCACGCCCATGAACTCCGTCCCCGCATCCACTTGCAGCAGCTTGGGCCATTTCAAGACGCGCTTATAAATCCTACCTAGGGCTTCTGCGACTTCCCCAGAATCCTTGCTGGTTATGGGTTCGGCGTCCTTGTATCTGCTTGCGATATCAACTACGGTCAAAGCGTATCTATAGGTCTTTTTTCTCACCTTATCGTGCGGTAAGAAAAGCAAATCCGCCTGATGAACTTCATTGGGGGCATTTACGGTAAAGCTGGGCCTGGGAATGTACTTGGGCACGGGAAGATAAACCTGCCAGAGGGTTTGTTTTTTTAACCAGTTCTTAGCCGTTTCTTCTGATACCCTGGCCGCGGTCGCGAGTTTCTTAATAGCCGACGCTCCTTTCCAATAGCCTTCAGGCCCATAGTAAATCCTTTTGAGTTTGTCCTCTACGCGGCCCATTATATGAATAGAATCGCGCTTCGCTTGATTCAAGCGAAGGATAGGACGAGATTGATCTTACGTCCGTTAAAATCCACCGTCTTTCCGTCCACTTTGATGGTGATGTTTATGCTTTCTACCAAATTAGACAAGTCATAGCTCAAAGAAATGGGAGTGTATTCTACTGGGTCAAATGGATTACCTTTGGGCAGAAACTTGGACATAAGAGAAGACTTTTCTCCATTGTTGTAACTATGGACCAAGTCGCAATAGACTTCATAAGAGGATGCGACTTTCCATTTCACATCATATGTACTGCCGCTATTTATCGTGGTACTAGTAAGGCCCAGGAGTTCTACCAATGAACTGTCCTTTAGATTAGCGCTTCCACTATTTTTCTTGAATTTCATTTCATGGGGTAATCCTGTGGTAAGAGTATATCCATGCTTTGCTAGCTCCTTAGCCAGTGTTATAGGGGTGTAATGGGAATCTGGCAACTTTGGTTTGGTACCGGAAGTTCCGATGACAAAGCCATTAATTAAATTATACCAAGAATTGTACAAAGAGCAACTAACCAACCGAACCTTACAGGCTTTGATGGGAGGATTCAGACAAGTAGTAAAGTTATTCTTGTCGCTTTCCAAAAAGACGATCATATATTACAGGGGACAAGTCCCCTTCGTTAGAGCAGATACGCCAAGGCCACGCCTCCGGCCAGTCCTGCGACTCCTACGAAGACCAATTCATTGTCTTTTTGTTTCTTAGAAGGCTGGTAGTAATTCTTGAACTGAGGCTTTTTTAACGCCACTGTGGGATGCGCTTGCGCATAAAGTTTAAAGGCATAGTCTGTATTTTCAAAGTTCTTGTCCGCCTGCATTTTGTCTTGGTAGTTCTTATCCAACCAATCCCTGTAAGCTTGTCTTTTTTCATTCCAAGCCGCCACATCCCTTTGATATTTCTCCAGCGCCAAATCGTGTCTCTTCCTTTCGGCGTTAGATTCTGCGTTTCTATCACCGCTAACTAATTTATCCAGATATCTACCACCATAATTAGCCCCTGTAAATGCTAAAGCTGCAATGACTCCACCTGCGACTAAGCTAACCATTATACATTAGGCAGGTACTTTTCCTTTCGTAGGTAATCCTTTAGCATGATAGCCCCGCCAACGGCAGCGGTCATTTTAGCGAAATTAGCGAAGCTCTTGCTTGGGTCTTCAGTAAAGTCTTCTTTGAGCACTTTCTTACCTACCCAACCAATATCCGCAACGATGGAAGTAATGATAGCTGCTTCTTCAACAGTTTTCAACAACGCGGTCGACATTATATTACAAAGCGAGAAGGTTATTACTCCATTTCAGGGATCTTACTTTTTCTAACCTCCACAGGTGCGTGCACGGGCGCGTGATATGTTGGTGGTTCTACCTTTTTCGTAGCCCGCCATTGTAAGTAAAGGCTGCCTGCTGCTATAACGACTCCTAACGCGCCGATGACGTACCCAGGATTAATGAAGGATTCCTCTTCTTTTTCCTCCACCTTTTCTTCTTTCTTTGCTTTGTTCTTCCTGTTCATCTCCGCGAGCTTCTTTCCGGCAGCGACTCTGCCCGGAGATTTAGCCTTGGTAATCTTGGTATCTTCTACGGGTGGTTGTTCTTCGGTGCCACTCATCTTATATCTAAGGACTTGAAGGACTTGATAAGTAACTTAAGACGACTTGACTAAGTACTTAAGGATGACTTAACTAGGTACTTGAGGCGACCTGGGTAATTCCCGCGAATGACTTGACTAAGTACTTGATAAGTCACTTGCAGGTACTTGACTAGGTACCTCAGCAAGTGCTGCCTTGAATACCCTTTCGACTTCTTTGTCCTTCTTGAAGTCCTTCCAAGACACCAGTACCTCCTTCAAGTCGACGTGCTGAGCTACGTGAAGTGCCGCGGAGGCGACTGCCATTAACTTACCGCACTTCAAAGACAACCACCCACAGGTTATCTTAAGTTCTTGGGCGATGACATAGTCCTCGCTTATGTCCTTCCGCAGTTGCTCCACGTCGTCTATAGGCAGTGCAAGTCCGAGAAGCTTGGTGGCAAGTCGGATAGCGGAGTCTGCTACGGCGTCCGTGGTCTTACTTGCAAGGGCAGCCTCGTACCTCTTATGGAACTTTTTGACTTCCTCTTCTGACAACTTGTTAACTTGCTCATGGGTAAGTTCCTTGCCTATCATTTCTTTACACTTCCCCGAAGACACAAGGATGTTGAGTTGTTCCTTGAGGTTACTTTCATCTAACTGCGTGGGGACTTCATCTAAGAGCTGCTCAATCTCCATATACATTAACGTCATAAGGAAACCTCAAAGAGAAAATCATTTTGGAATGTTGGTGCGTTTTTAAATGCCGCATGTATTCATGCAACTGTTCCTTGCTTATCTCGCCGCCGTAGTCGCTTAAGATGGTTTCCAGGTCACTCCGACTCGGAGTATAAAATACGACCAGGGAGCCTATGTTTTCCCTAAAGGGTTTAGAGACACTGGTAAGCTGCTGCGAGAGCAACCAAACGCTGATATTGTCATGTCTGCCGCTGAAGGCAAGCTTCACCAACTCGGAGGTGCGCCTTTTTACGTCGTCCCCACAGGCAATGTCATCCAGTATGAGTAAAGTCTGTGTATCTTTAGGGAATTGCTTGTGCCAGAACTTCAAATGGCTGGATAACTCGTTAGGGTCTAAAATATCTACGAAGAAGTCGTCGTCTTTCACTCCTATGCCCGTCCAGGTGCGGTTATTCACGTAGGTGGGACAAAGCAGCACTATGTAGTCGAAGCGGTATCTAAAGGATCCTAATAGCTGCTCCACGACGAATTGGGTCTTTCCACAGCCGGTGGGTCCTACTATCAGAGCGTTACAAGGCATGTGATCTGGGTTCATATATAGATGGAACCAGTGGAAGCAATGCAAAGAATTGTCGCCGACGCAAAAGATAAAAGAGACACCATAGAAATGCAAAGGGAGGAGATAGACCGGTTAAAAGAGCGCGTGCAGGAATTGTACGATGAAATGTGCAGTCTGAAGCGCGCGGAACGGTTTGGTGCGCTTTTGACAATGGTCGGCTGGGCTAAGGAGTCCGTTAAGGACTTCATGCGATATCCTCCATAGAATACAGTTCTCATTACCATTTCAATATATGGACTGCATTACATGTGAACTACCTGCCGACTGCATAATCCCTGAAACCCCCGCAATTCGTGAGGAGAAAAAATACACCTGCCTTCATTGTAACAAGGTATTCCCCGAAGAATCCTTTGTTGGGCATTGGTGTCCCGCGGATCCTAAAGCACAGCGAACTTTAGCTGACACCTACAAAGAGGATCTGCAAGGTGGTTTCAAATAAGGTCTTCTTATTTATTGTTAATTTGTTAAAGTAAGATAAGAGGTTTCAAATAAGGTCTTCTTATTTATTGTTATTTTGTTAAGACCTTCTCGCAGGCATTTAACAAAACAACAAGGAATAATAGACCCTATCCTAAAACCCTCTTGCAGGGTTTAACAAAATAACAATAAAAAATAAGGTATGTATAATGGAGTGCATGCAATGTAATAAATCTTTCAGCAGTAAGCAGCGACTGCAATACCATCTTTCCAAAAAGGTTTGTCAAAAGACCGTAAGCACCCTTTGCGGTGACTGCGGTCGAGAGCTGTCCACCCTCCAGGCCTTACAATATCACCGCGACAACAGGGTCTGTCTTAAGAACTGCTGCCGCCGCTGTGATGAGCCCTTCTTTGAAGAGAACTGGCATAAGTACCGCTGCCGCCGTTACCACCTCGAAGGTATTGCCTGCGAAACCCACGGTGACATAGCCGAACGCTGTTGCCCCCTTGAAACCTCCCGGGTGCTGACAAAGCGTAAGAAGGAAATTGACCAAACCTTTGTAGGCTTTGACGATGTTGAGGGCGTTAAATGGGAGGACAGGGAACACTGGGAGGCTATTTGCGATCGCTGCGGCTGTCAACGGAGTGGACAACATATTTGGTGCTGTCTATACGACGGACCACGTCCTTTAGACCATTACCTGGTGGTACGAAAGGCTTGGGAAAAAGAAAATATCTAACATATAATGAGTTCCGCGGTGCTATTCTACGCCGCCTTTGCGGTTGGTGTTGCCTCTACGACAGTTGTTTGCGTACTTTCCTTTGCGGGAGGCGTCTTGGAGGTATTGGATCGCCAACGCCAAGAAAATGAGAAAGATATATGATACCTCAAATCGCAGCGTTCATAGGTGGTGTCTTAATTACCGCATCCGTTTACCACATGACAGAAAAAATGAGGTCCGCCGTAGCAGACCAATACTTAACCGCTCATGAGGATGACTTCTAATCACAAAGAGGACTAGCATCTACCTTCCTTTCAACGTCAAACTTCCATCGACCGTTAACCTTACCATGACTGCGTATGTGTGTGTACTCTTCACCTTGAATGACGTACCGCACGCAGTCCGGTGCCCATAGCGTGCACTCTTTACCTTCGTGTTCGAGGACCAACCTTAAGCGGCTGATGTCTTCGAAGACGACGTAATTTTTTATTTTGTATGTGATGCCTTGGGTCAATTTACGCCAGTGTGTCTGTTCAACTATCATTATATCTATGAAATATTCTTTGGTGAGTCCTTAACGCCTCCTGCGTCTTAAAAGCCTTAACACACCAAGGACAAGGTACACGAATGCCTTCCGCGTAATGGTCGATCTCCCTGCATATAAGGTCGTAATCGTTGCACACCATGGTTAGGTAACCATTTGCCTCGTATTGTGCGAGTAACGCCTCTTGTTTAGGTGATAATACGCCGTTACCCTTAGGTGTCTTCAACTCCAAGCATAACCCATTATACTTTTTATGTGCATTGAGAACTAAGATGTCGGGTTGCCCCGCCTGATACCCTTTCTGCCAACATACTATCCTTTTGCTAGCCGAGTCCTGTAGTTCTCCAAGACCTGGTGCGAGCAGTAGGATAGGGTGGAATCGACGTATGTAGTTTACGACCTTCTTATGCAGGTCGAATTCATTTTCTATTTTGAATACCAACTTGTTAGGACTGTCAAAGCGCCGCTCTATTTCATACTTACCTGTTTTCCTGAGGGTAGGGAGAACGTCACCTAACACCCATTTTCTGAACTCCTTAGCTACGGACTTTTCAGATCCGAATATTAACTCATAAAGACCCATTTCAGTGATGTAAACGGAATGTGGTTGCGCATTAAGGGTGTCAGTCAGATTTACACCCTTTATAGACCTCAAAGTTACCTTGTTTTCCTCTGAGACGTGATCAGACGCCGCTTTTCTGGAATTTACGTAACCCAAGGCATCAGCCACGGACTTTGCTTTGAAATAAAGTTTATCGCCTTGCACTATGCATTGCAGTTTGGTGTTGTTGTTTTCGAATACGCGAAGCATTATATACGTAAGGGATATTTTATCCTTTCTTGGATGAGGGAGCGCAGCGCGCGAATCAATACGCAACGCTCTTTAGCTGATTCATTTCTACGCTCAACTGGGCGTCAGACACCACGAAGATGTATGCGTTGATCTTTTCTCAGTCGCCTGCGCTAGCGTTTAAGTCACGCTTGATTTCCAGGGTAATGCCGTCCTGGGTATTTACCAGACGCAATCCCTGCCCATGTAAATCCTCGTCGTTGGTGGTTCGCATGTCAATCCACAGTGCATACTTATCGGTAAAGAACTCACCGGGTGCAACTTGATCCCCAAACTTTCTTTTTATTTCCCTGTAGATGTCTGAGGGCTTCATTCCCTGCGAATACACCTTATTTGGAACTCCATTGATGCTAATCCCGACGTTGGTGATGCCGGGGTTATGAAAGGCTTCAGAGTCGCGCTTACCGGCTTCATAAGGCTTAATAAATACCAACATCAGCCCCGTAAGACTACGACGTGGTAAATTAATGCTCTGAGTAATTACCGCGTCTGTCTTATCCAGGAAACTAAAGGTTTTGTGCATTACCGCGTGGTCGTACAAGAAAGCCTTTCCAGCGCTGTATTCCATGTCAGCGCTACGTGCTAGATCTTCGGAGTGTATGGTTTCATACTGCAATTCCAGGTTGGTAATGGCGTATGGATGAATACTTCCCGACAACGCAGTGCTTAACCCGCCAATGATGTTAATCATGCTGGCTAAGGTCACTTCAAACTGCAACTCACTCAACTGTCTAGGATAATAAACCCCATGGCTGGTAATAGCCTCAAAGTCCAATGGTATTACGTATTTAGTGCCATAGGCTGTCTTGATGGCCTTTGCATCTGCCACGTCAGTTGCGTCGCCAGAATCGGTAGGTTGTGTCTTGGTGGGAGTCCTAACCTTACGTAATATTGCGCTACCGATACCCTGCTCTATTTTTTGTGCCCTTTCGAATGCAGTCAGCCACAGATCTTTGTAGGTGGTGTACAGGTCATAGTTGTTTAAGTCTAAGAGGGATTCCCCGGCGAACTTTACTCGCATCTTTGAAACGATGTTGCGACCAAGGTTATTCACGATGATTCTTTCATCTGCGGTGGTAGGTTGCACCGCCAAATCAAACCTTAGCGCCAGGGTGCCAGGAACCAACACTAGGTTATCTGTTAGGCGGGGTACGCCTACGTACAGCGTTTCTCCTGGCTTTGCGCTAGAAGGCGTGAATGTGACTCGGTGAAAGGTGCGTTCTGCTTTCAGTCCGCCAACCTGCTTAGGTAATACGTTGGGGTTTAACTTTGAGCTTATCATATATAATGGAAGTAGAAGGTGATTTTGATCCCCTTACCGAAGAAGGTCAAGTCGACATTAACGACGAAGAATACGAGTCTTTGCTTCCCGATGACAACGTAGACTCCCGAGGTCTCTTTGATAAGCTAAGACGCAAATATGGTAGCAGGGCCCGCGAGGCCTGGCGTTCCTTAGAGGATAAGTGGCAATCAAGGAACCCAGGGCGACCTATTCCAGAATATTTGGAATTGCAAAACTTGGATTCCACGGACCTAAGAACTGAAATGCTAAGGGGGCTTTTAGACGACGTAAGGGAGAAATTTCCAAATGTGAACTTGACCCGCCTTAATTTCCAAACCGGAGATAAGGGGCAAATTCAAATCCAGTATCAAGGAAGGGATAAGTGGTATAATCTCTACCAAAGGAGAGACTCCGACAGGCTCACCAGTAATCTCCCAAAAGAAATCAAAAACGCATTAGGAAGACCTAATTTGGTGGAAAGACTGAGAGAAAACGATGAAAACACCAGCGAAACCTTTGAAAAGTTCAAGACCCTAATGCAGCGGCAACAAAAAGGCGTTGAAGCGATAAGGGAAGTCGAAAGACTAAAGGAAACAATGGAGGAAAGGGAGGCAGAATACATGAGACAAAACCAACTACTCCTCGATACTCAAAAAAGAGAACTCGACGACAAGGATCAACGCATATTAGAACTTAGAGAACAAAGAAACATTTCTCTTCGCGAAAAAGACGGCGCTCAAAGGGCCTTCCGGCTTGCCCTGCAAGACCTGGATACTAGTAATGAGGAAGCTAAGAACTTACGAATCACCATAACCGGCTCTTTGGAGGAACGGCGGCAGTTGGTTGCCGAAATCAACACTAAAGAGGAGCAAATCCGGCAAAGAGATCAGGCCATCGAAGACCTGGAGGGGCAAATAGAGCGGCAGCAAGAAGTAATCGAGGACCAAACTCGTACCGAGGAAGAAAGGGAAGCAGCTCAAAGGGAAGTGGAGGCCCTCGAAATACGCCTTGCGGAATTGCGGGCTCAAAAGGAAAACCTGGAAAAAGAGCTGGGGCTTACCACCAAGGAAAAGGTAAAAAGAGCCCTTTTGAAGTATGGCGTTCCGCTGGCATTCGCGGTCGCTATTTCAAGCGTAGTAGGAGTTATCCTATCCGCGCTTAAGGCTACAGGCGCGGGCGTAAAGAAATTAGGCAATGGACTAACGGACTTGGGAAAAAAGATGGCAGCCGGTCTTCCTGGGCTGCTGGGTTCAGTTGTTTCCTTGGCACTTAGGGCTGGCGGCGAACTGTTGAAGTTTGTGGGGAATAACATTTGGATCTTGGTTGTCGCTATTGGGGTGGTACTCTTGAAGAAGATGAAGGTTTAATCTTATCTGGGTACGTTACTGGTGGCTTATCGTCGTCAGACCTTCGAGGCGTCCTCGACTGGGGATAAGTAAAGATAGTATTCGCGCCGCCTTGGTAATTCGGAACTAGTGGTATGGCGGTCATGGTGCTAATGGGCTTATGATTCCAAATAGCATCCGGTGGAGAAGGTCCCACAGTATTTATTCCTATGCGACCACGAGTTGCTATGGTCTTACCTCCATCGCTGGGACGAATTTGCAGCTTTGCATATTGGCAATTGGCTATCATATGAAAAGTCGCCGGCCTTTGATCTTCTCCGCTTACTGGAGGGGGCTCAGAGGAAAAATGAACTGGGTTCCTATTGTTAATTTTTTTTCTGTAAGGCAGTAATGGATGGTCATTCTCATCAACGATCCTAAACCCAGCATTGCACGAATACCCCGTATTAAGGCTAATAGTACACACAAGTAATCCCACGCCTCCAACCTTCACCCAAAGATCAGTGTCAAACCATTCATCATTTACGTACTCCTTCTCCTCTAAGTAATAAAGAAACCAATCTTCCTTTACATGTGGGTTCATATATTTCAGCAAACATAGTTTGCTTCTAGAGACTAAGCACCGTAAAAGTGCTAATGGTCCTGTGGTTATAAGCCGTGTCTCTTTGATTTTCTATGCCATTCACGCAAACGCTCCCAGAATCGTCTACGCGTATTTGCAGCTTTACCTTCCCATGGCAATCGGCGACCATGTGAAAAGTCCAAACCGATAGATTTTCCTCGCTGGCTGGGTTGGGCTCTACGGAAAAATGTACAGGCTCCCTGTTGCTCGTCTTCGCGCGCATAGGCTGCAGTATGCCATTCTCATCCAGGAACCTAAAGCCCACGTTCGCATGGCTGCTCGTGCCAATGCAAATGCTACAAAGGATTAACTTCTTTCCTGAGTAGTTCAGATCTACAGACATACCTGTGACATCAACCCAAGATGCTTGGGTGTATTTTTTCTCGCCTGTGTAAGTCGTATAAACACAATCTACTCCAGCTACGTAGGGGTTGTTCATCGCCATATATAATAGCTCAGACCAACGCCTGCAGCTGCTAGGCCGGCTTTTAGTAAGTTATGGTCATATTCCTCGGGTATGGTTGGCATAACCTTCTTTTGAGGCTTCTTCTTTGGTTCGGGTTTTTCTGCGTGTTCCTTTTTTGGTTTCTCTACGAAGTGAGGAATGCCCTTGGTCATGTCAGAGTTCACGTCATTCACCCCAAACTTCATGTCTTTGGTTGCTCGCTGCAGCTTGTTGTTGTAACCCACAACGGAATTGGTGTTAATAACCAAACTACTTGGCATTAACCAACAACCAGGACTCAAGGCATAATCTAACCGCACTTTAGATTGCTGCACCGCCAATTGATATCTTTGAACTGACTTGGATATGTCATTTTCTATTATTGCGGACTCAAACAGGGTTAGGAATTCCTGTTGCGTTTCCTGTGAAGCGCCTTGGGATCCAACAATGGGGTTGCGGGTATTTACCTGCGCCCCTAGAATGCAGTACACGAATGCTTCTATGCTACGGTTAATCCTGGCTAGGTTTCTTAAGCCTTTTCCTTTCATTAACACAAACGGATCCCAAGTGCCGGGATAGTTCGTTTGAATTCTAGTAATTAATGAATTATTACCCTTATCACCACCAATATCACCGAACTCTAACTCATTACTTGGATATTCCTGATGTCCGTAGTCGGCCGGCTTCTCACCATTGGCACCCCAAACATAAACTATACCCAGCCCATGCGTCTTACCCTCCTTATAACGAAAATCTTTTTGCTGTGGTTTGAACTCATTAATTAACCTTTCCAGGGCTGCGACGTCATAGCGATTATTCATTGGATTAAATGCCTTATCTCCCGGTAAAGGTACGTTAAGCTCCTTCAACAACCTCCTTACCGTAAAGGCAACGTGAAACCGCATAAATGAAATGTGAAACATGTCCGCGGCAACACCACAGCCTTTAGTGGCGGCCCAAATAGCAAAGTTTAACTGCTGTGGCCAATACCGCATGTTGGGCCCTGCTAACCATTCCCTGGCCTCTTTACCCGACGTATGCTTCAACATCGTATTCTTATAGATATTCCTTACTACTACGTCAAATGATTGCTTACCCACTAAAATCTCTAGATGCGTTACCAATTTTTCAAAGTCGTTTACACCGCCTTCAGCATCGTAAAATGGGTAATCTTCCTTGGTCATTAATAGATCCCTTGGGAAATTAGGTGCTTTATGCTCGGGTTTTGGCGGCCTTTCTTTATGAACGGGCTTAGGTGTTGGGGGGTGTACAATCGGTAATTGCTGCACCTGATCGACCAGCGTAGGTTTCAAATCCTCATTACTGTACATCCTAGAGCCGTTATAGTAAATCCCATCGGGTCTTCTTTCGAACTTACTAGCATCCGCATGTGGAAACATCTTCCTAAATGCTCTCCAGTTCCAGTAATCCCGGTTGTCGTGATGTGGCTGCTCCTGTATATCATTCCCAAAAGCGTCGTACATTAGTATATATAATGGATGTCATACCATCAGCACCTCCACTCTATCCTGATTTACCTAAGGAGGGTCCTAACGAATTAAATGCTGAAAACTTTCGTTTGAATAAAGCAAATTTAATCCTGGCTTACTTGGAAGGGCAAACGAAACACTACGAAAAAGTCCGAAAAAAGTACGTCAGAGCCCGGAGTACGCTACATAAGATTGCGATAACTTCAGGATCCATATCTGTTGTGTTAACGGGCTCCGGCGTTGCTACTTCGCTTACTGGACCGGGAATAATCGTTGGAGTTCCTTTGGCCGGCGTTGGGGCAACCTGTGGTATTATTTCTGCTGTTGCTACGGGTATTATGAAAAAGCTATCCACGAAAATATCCAAGCATGACACGACAATAGCTCTGTCAAGTGCTAAAGTAAATACGATCACTGACCTTGTCTCAAAGGCTTTGCGTGACAGAAAGATAGACGACGTAGAATTCTCGCTTATCTTAGCCGAAGAGGAAAAGTACGAGAAACTAAAGACGGATATAAGGAATAAAAAAACAGTCATAAAAGATCTTTCCGAGGAATCTCGCAAAAAGATCTACCAAGAAGCAAAAGAAGAGCTTCAAAGAAAGCTTGCTCAATAAACATCTGCTTTGAAAAAAGCGAAACAGGATTTCATTTGCATATTGAACGACAGTCTAGAAAATATGCGTAATCAAGTAGTTTCACATCTTTTTATTTCGTCAAGTCCTATTATTACATGTTATGTTCTCACAAATACTCCTTATTGCTAAGGGTTCAAGCCTTTATCGAGTCATAATATCAGCCATCATGAGACCTTCTAGACCTTGTAAGTCTTGCTCGCATTTCTTGACTACTGCCTCCAGCATCCTTGCCTTCGCCATCCAACGTTCTATCTTGGACTTTGCGTCCCTAAGTTGCTTACAGGCCTTGTCTCTTTCATCCGACTTCTTTACCCACATCCTCCTAACATCTTGCTTTGGAATGGTGTCTTTCATCTTAAGATTCATCAAGAAATCATCTAGGCTTTCCCTTTTTCTTGCTGGTGGTACTTGAACTCCGGAGCCTTGTGAAATAACGGTTAAATCATATTCGTCAAAATCGAGTAGTTCTTCATCGGGCTGATTCATTAGTATGTCAATCGGTTCGAACTTCTCATATTTATATCTGAAGCTATCATTGACGTCAGCACATTCCTGAGCGCCGTAACAACGAAGCCTCCAAAAAGTAAATTTCAAATCTACTTTCAAACTCGCTGGTTGTTAAGGCGAAGGGGTATGATTGGAATGTTGTCTATTGTCTTACACGTGAACAACTCATTATTCTTTCTCGGTACGCCACTTCCGCCACGTGAAAGTAAAAACCCGCCTCGCAGCTGTCATATTATTACGTCAGTCGCCTTGGAATCCATCCTAACAGGGGGTGGTTGGGGTCTATTTTGTAAAATATTTCGTAGATTACGTCAGCGTAATAAGGAATATCCTTATCCAGCCGACAAAACATCCACTCGGCTCTGCTCATATCAGAAACCTCAGGAATAGACTTACCGGTAATTTCAGACAAAAGATAGGGAATAGCTTTGTAATATTTCCCTAGTTTTAATTTTTTCAATGTCTTCCGTAGACTTTGTGGGGTTGACTCTTCTAAGCGGTCTATGATTTTCTTCTTTACTTCGTTGTCTAAATATACCGGCCGATAACCTTGGATATGACTCATCCAGTCACTAAAGTATTTTATTCTTTTGTATGGGGTCTTCTTACGACCTCCATTGGCGTAATATTGCTCTTTGGTAGCATTTGGTACGGCATTACGAATATTCTTACCACACTCGTAACACTGTGCTGACGTGTCGTCTTCTATTTGCATTTTTTTACCACAACAAATATACTTATTTGGCTTAGTAGGTAAAAACTTGGGTTTTAAGCACTTTATACAGAAGTCATAAACAAACTCTTTACAATCTTCGCACTCCATATATAGACTAACATATTTTACATAGACGCGGGATGCGAGTAATCGCGGTACGAATCGAGGGGGGTACTTTAGGCGGGTAATCCTCCGGTTGTCGTTGCGCTGGAACCCCCATCCCCTATACTACTGGCCCTACCCAATTTCACTTCGGTGATCGGACGAGAAACGGTTTTTTCTCGCTGGAATGGCCGTACATAGAAGAAATTCCACAACTTAAGCTACTTTACGCTGCATCACTATTTCAGCGCCTCTTAACTTTTCTAGAACGGAAGAAAATATCACTACGAAACAAACAGAAAACAAGAACAGCAATGAATGGAGTAGAAAAATTAAAAGATGAACGAATTAAGTGATACGAAACAATTGAAAAGAGAAGGGGAATCAAATGAACAAAAGTCTACAGCACCAGTTATTCCCAGTTGGTCACCCATCCAAGTACTACGCTGGCCTTACCGAGTTTCACTTCGGTGATCGGAAAAGAACCGGTTTCTTCTCAGTGGTATGACCGTAGAGAAAAGAAATTGCAAAACTTAAGCTACTTTACGCTGCATCACTATTTCAGCGCCTTTTAACTTTTCTAGAACGGAAGAAAGCAACACTAAAGAAACAAACAGAAAACAAGAACAGCAATGAATAGAGTAGAAAAATTAAAAGATAAACGATTAAAGTGATCTGAAGCAATTGAAAGGAGAAGGGGAATCAAATGAACAAAACAGTCTACAGCACCAGTTATTCCCAGGTGTTCACCCATCCAAGTACTACGCTGACCCTACCGAGTTTCACTTCGGTGATCGGGCGAGAACCGGTTTTTTCTCAGTGGTATGACCGTACACAGAAGAAATTGCATAACTTAAGCTACTTTACGCTGCATCTCGATTTCAGCGTCTCTATACTTTTCATGAACGGAAGAAAACAACACAAAAAAAAAGAACAGAAAACAAGAACAGCAATGAATGGAGTAGAAAAATTAAAAGATAAACGAATAAAGTGATCTGAAGCAATTGAAAAGAGAAGGGGAATCAAATGAACAAAAGTCTACAGCACCAGTTATTCCCAGGTGGTCACCCATCCAAGTTCTACGCTGGCCTTGCCGAGATTCACTTCGGTGATCGGAAAAGAACCGGTTTTTTCTCAGTGGTATGACCGTAGAAAGAAGAAATTCCACAACTTAAGTTACTTTACGCTGCATCTCGATTTCAGCGCCTTTTCAATTTTCTAGAACGGAAGAAAACAACACAAAAAAAAACCAACAGAAAACAAGAACAGCAATGAATGGAGTAGAAAAATTAAAAGATAAACGAATAAAGTGATCTGAAGCAATTGAAAAGAGAAGGGGAATCAAATGAACAAAAGTCTACAGCACCAGTTATTCCCAGTTGGTCAACCATCCAAGTACTACGCTGGCCTTACCGAGTTTCGCTTCGGTGATCGGAGGAGAACCGGTTTCTTCTCAGTGGTATGGCCGTAGAGAAAAGAAATTGCAAAACTTAACCTACTTTCCGCTGCATCACTATTTCAGCGCCTTTTATCTTTTCTAGAACGGAAGAAAGCAGCACTAAAGAAACAAACAGAAAACAAGAACAGCAATGAATAGAGTAGAAAAATTAAAAGATAAACGATTAAAGTGATCTGAAGCAATTGGAAGGAGAAGGGGAATCAAATGAACAAAACAGTCTACAGCACCAGTTATTCCCAGGTGTTCACCCATCCAAGTACTACGCTGACCCTACCGAGTTTCACTTCGGTGATCGGGCGAGAACCGGTTTTTTCTCAGTGGTATTACCGTAGAAAGAAGAAATTCCACAACTTAAGTTACTTTACGCTGCATCTCGATTTCAGCGCCTTTTCAATTTTCTAGAACGGAAGAAAACAACGCAAAAAAAAACAACAGAAAACAAGAACAGCAATGAATGGAGTAGAAAAATTAAAAGATGAACGAATAAAGTGATCTGAAAAAATTGAAAAGAGAAGGGGAATCAAATGACCAAAAAAGTCTACAGCACCAGTTGTTCCCAGGTGGTCACCCATCCAAGTACTACGCTGGCCTTACCGAGTTTCACTTCAGTGATCGGAGGAGAAGCCGTTTTTTCTCAGTGGTATGGCCGTAGACAGAAGAAATTGCACAACTCAAGATACTTTACGCTGCATCTCGATTTCAGGGTCTTCAAACTTTTCTAGAACAGAAGAAAATATCACTAAAAAATAAACAGAAAACAAGAACAGCAATGAATGGAGTAGAAAAATTAAAAGTTTAACGAATAAGGTGATCTGAAGCAATTGAAAAGGGAAGGTGAATCAAATGAACAAAAGTCTACAGCACCAGTTATTCCCAGGTGGTCACCCATCCAAGTACTACGCTGGCCCTGCCCAATTTCACTTCGGTGATCGGACGAGAGCCGGTTTTTTCTCAGTGGTATGGCCGTACACAGAAGAAATTCCACAACTTAAGCTACTTTACGCTGCATCTCGATTTAAGCGCCTTTTAAATTTTCTAGAACGGAAGAAAACAACACAAAAAAAAAAACACAGAAAACAAGAACAGCAATGAATGGAGTAGAAAAATTAAAAGATGAACGAATAAAGTGATCTGAAGCAATTGAAAGGAGAAGGGGAATCAAATGAACAAAAGAGTCTACAGCACCAGTTATTCCCAGGTGGTCACCCATCCAAGTACTACGCTGGCCTTACCGAGTTTCACTTCGGTGATCGGACGAGAACCGGTTTTTTCTCGCTGGTATGACTGTACACAGAAGAAATTGCACAACTTAAGCTACTTTACGCTGAATCTCGATTTCAGCGTCTCTATACTTTTCTAGAACGGAAGAAAACAACACAAAAAAAAAGAACAGAAAACAAGAACAGCAATGAATGGAGTAGAAAAATTAAAAGATAAACGAATAAAGTGATCTGAAGCAATTGAAAAGAGAAGGGGAATCAAATGAACAAAAGTCTACAGCACCAGTTATTCCCAGGTGGTCACCCATCCAAGTTCTACGCTGGCTTCGCCGAGATTCACTTCGGTGATCGGAAAAGAACCGGTTTTTTCTCAGTGGTATGACCGTAGACAGAAGAAATTACACAACTTAAGTTACTTTACGCTGCATCTCGATTTCAGCGCCTTTTCAATTTTCTAGAACGGAAGAAAACAACACAAAAAAAAACCAACAGAAAACAAGAACAGCAATGAATGGAGTAGAAAAATTAAATGATAAACGAATAAAGTGATCTGAAGCAATTGAAAAGAGAAGGGGAATCAAATGAACAAAAGTCTACAGCACCAGTTATTCCCAGGTGGTCACCCATCCAAGTTCTACGCTGGCCTTGCCGAGTTTCACTTCGGTGATCGGAAAAGAACCGGTTTTTTCTCAGTGGTATGAACGTAGACAGAAGAAGTTCCACAACTTAAGCTACACTACGCTGCATCTCGATTTCAGCGCTTTTTCAATTTTCTAGAACGGAAGAAAACAACACAAAAAAAAACAACAGAAACCAAGAACAGCAATGAATAGAGTAGAAAAATTAAAAGATAAACGAATAAAGTGATCTGAAGCACATGAAAGGAGAAGGGGAATCAAATGAACAAAAGTCTACAGCACCAGTTATTCCCAGTTGGTCACCCATCAAAGTACTACGCTGGCCCTACCCAATTTGAATTCGGTGATTGGACGAGAACCGGTTTTTTCTCGCTGGTATGGCCGTAAACAGAAGAAATTGCACGACTTAAGCTACTTTACGCTGCATCACTATTTCAGCGCCTTTTAAATTTTCTAGAACGGAAGAAAACAACACAAAAAAAAACCACAGAAAACAAGAACAGCAATGAATGGAGTAGAAAAATTAAAAGATGAACGAATAAAGTGATCTGAAGCAATTGAAAGGAGAAGGGGAATCAAATGAACAAAAGAGTCTACAGCACCAGTTATTCCCAGGTGGTCACCCATCCAAGTACTACGCTGGCCTTACCGAGTTTCACTTCGGTGATCGGACGAGAACCGGTTTTTTCTCGCTGGTATGACCGTACACAGAAGAAATTGCACAACTTAAGCTACTTTACGCTGAATCTCGATTTCAGCGTCTCTATACTTTTCTAGAACGGAAGAAAACAACACAAAAAAAAAGAACAGAAAACAAGAACAGCAATGAATGGAGTAGAAAAATTAAAAGATAAACGAATAAAGTGATCTGAAGCAATTGAAAAGAGAAGGGGAATCAAATGAACAAAAGTCTACAGCACCAGTTATTCCCAGGTGGTCACCCATCCAAGTTCTACGCTGGCTTCGCCGAGATTCACTTCGGTGATCGGAAAAGAACCGGTTTTTTCTCAGTGGTATGACCGTAGACAGAAGAAATTCCACAACTTAAGTTACTTTACGCTGCATCTCGATTTCAGCGCCTTTTCAATTTTCTAGAACGGAAGAAAACAACACAAAAAAAACAACAGAAAACAAGAACAGCAATGAATGGAGTAGAAAAATTAAATGATAAACGAATAAAGTGATCTGAAGCACATGAAAGGAGAAGGTGAATCAAATGAACAAAAGTCTACAGCACCAGTTATTCCCAGTTGGTCACCCATCCAAGTACTACGCTGGCCCTACCCAATTTGAATTCGGTGATTGGACGAGAACCGGTTTTTTCTCGCTGGTATGGCCGTACACAGAAGAAATTGCACGACTTAAGCTACTTTACGCTGCATCACTATTTCAGCGCCTTTTAAATTTTCTAGAACGGAAGAAAACAACACAAAAAAAAACCACAGAAAACAAGAACAGCAATGAATGGAGTAGAAAAATTAAAAGATGAACGAATAAAGTGATCTGAAGCAATTGAAAGGAGAAGGGGAATCAAATGAACAAAAGTCTACAGCACCAGTTATTCCCAGGTGGTCACCCATCCAAGTTCTACGCTGGCCTTGCCGAGTTTCACTTCGGTGATCGGAAAAGAACCGGTTTTTTCTCAGTGGTATGACCGTAGACAGAAGAAATTCCACAACTTAAGCTACTTTACGCTGCATCTCGTTTTCAGCGCCTTTTCAATTTTCTAGAACGGAAGAAAACAACACAAAAAAAAACAACACAAAACAAAAACAGCAATGAATGGAGTAGAAAAATTAAAAGATGAACGAATAAAGTGATCTGAAGCAATTGAAAGGAGAAGGTGAATCAAATGAACAAAAGTCTACAGCACCAGTTGTTCCCAGGTTGTCACCCATCCAAGTACTACGTTGGCCCTACCCAATTTAACTTCGGTGATCGGAAAAGAACCGGTTTTTTCTCGCTGGTATGGCCGTACACAGAAGAAATTGCACAACTTAAGCTACTTTACGCTGCATCACTATTTCAGCGACTTTTAACTTTTCTAGAACGGAAGAAAATATCACTACGAAACAAACATAAAACAAGAACAGCAATGAATGGAGTAGAAAAATTAAAAGATGAACGAATAAAGTGATCTGAAGCAATTGAAAAGAGAAGGGGAATCAAATGAACAAACGTCTATAGCACCAGTTATTCCCAGGTGGTCACCCATCCAAGTTCTACGCTGGCCCTACCGAGTTTCACTTCGGTGATGGGACGAGAACCGGATTTTTCTCGCTGGTATGACCGTACACAGAAGAAATTGCACAACTTAAGCTACTTTACGCTGCATCTCGATTTCAGCGTCTCTATACCTTTCTAGAACGGAAGAAAATATCACTACGAAACAAGCAGAAAACAAGAACAGCAATGAATAGAGTAGAAAAATTAAAAGATGAACGAATAAAGTGATCTGAAGCAATTGAAAGGAGAAGGGGAATCAAATGAACAAAAAAGTCTACAGCACCAGTTATTCCCAGGTGGTCACCCATCCAAGTACTACGCTGGCCTTACCGAGTTTCACTTCGGTGATCGGAAAAGAACCGGTTATTTCTCAGTGGTATGAACGTAGACAGAAGAAGTTCCACAACTTAAGCTACACTACGCTGCATCTCGATTTCAGCGCTTTTTCAATTTTCTAGAACAGAAGAAAACAACACAAAAAAAAAACAAAAAACAAGAAAAGCAATGAATGGAGTGGAAAAATTAAAAGATGAACGAATAAAGTGATCTGAAGCAATTGAAAGGAGAAGGGAAATCAAATGAACAAAAAAGTCTACAGCACCAGTTACTCCCAGGTGGTCACCCATCCAAGTACTACGCTGGCCCTACCGAGTTTCACTTCGGTGATCGGACGAGAACCGGTTTTTTCTCGCTGGTATGACCGTAAACAGAAGAAATTGCACAACTTAAGCTACTTTACGCTGCATCTCGATTTCAGCGATTCTATACTTTTCTAGAACGGAAGAAAACAACACAAAAAAAAACAACAGAAAACAAGAACAGCAATGAATGGAGTAGAAAAATTAAAAGATAAACGAATAAAGTGATCTGAAGCAATTGAAAAGAGAAGGGGAATCAAATGAACAAAAGTCTACAGCACCAGTTATTCCCAGGTGGTCACCCATCCAAGTTCTACGCTGGCCTTGCCTAGTTTCACTTCGGTGATCGGAAAAGAACCGGTTATTTCTCAGTGGTATGAACGTAGACAGAAGAAGTTCCACAACTTAAGCTACACTACGCTGCATCTCGATTTCAGCGCTTTTTCAATTTTCTAGAACAGAAGAAAACAAGACAAAAAAAAAAACAAAAAACAAGAAAAGCAATGAATGGAGTAGAAAAATTAAAAGATGAACGAATAAGGTGATCTGAAGCAATTGAAAGGAGAAGGGAAATCAAATGAACAAAAAAGTCTACAGCACCAGTTACTCCCAGATGGTCACCCATCCAAGTACTACGCTGGCCCTACCGAGTTTCACTTCGGTGATGTGACGAGAACCGGTTTTTTCTCGCTGGTATGGCCGTACACAGAAGAAATTGCACAACTTAAGCTACTTTACGCTGCATCTCGATTTCAGCGTCTCTATAATTTTCTAGAACGGAAGAAAATATCACTACGAAACAAGCAGAAAACAAGAACAGCAATGAATGGAGTAGAAAAATTAAAAGATGAACGAATAAAGTGATCTGAAGCAATTGAAAGGAGAAGGGGAATCAAATGAACAAAAAAGTCTACAGCACCAGTTACTCCCAGGTGGTCACCCATCCAAGTACTACGCTGGCCCTACCGAGTTTCACTTCGGTGATCGGACGAGAACCGGTTTTTTCTCGCTGGTATGACCGTAAACAGAAGAAATTGCACAACTTAAGCTACTTTACGCTGCATCTCGATTTCAGCGTCTCTATACTTTTCTAGAACGGAAGAAAACAACACAAAAAAAACCAACAGAAAACAAGAACAGCAATGAATGGAGTAGAAAAATTAAAAGATAAACGAATAAAGTGATCTGAAGCAATTGAAAAGAGAAGGGGAATCAAATGAACAAAAGTCTACAGCACCAGTTATTCCCAGGTGGTCACCCATCCAAGTTCTACGCTGGCCTTGCCTAGTTTCACTTCGGTGATCGGAAAAGAACCGGTTATTTCTCAGTGGTATGAACGTAGACAGAAGAAGTTCCACAACTTAAGCTACACTACGCTGCATCTCGATTTCAGCGCTTTTTCAATTTTCTAGAACAGAAGAAAACAACACAAAAAAAAACAAAAAACAAGAAAAGCAATGAATGGAGTAGAAAAATTAAAAGATGAACGAATAAAGTGATCTGAAGCAATTGAAAGGAGAAGGGAAATCAAATGAACAAAAAAGTCTACAGCACCAGTTACTCCCAGGTGGTCACCCATCCAAGTACTACGCTGGCCCTACCGAGTTTCACTTCGGTGATCGGACGAGAACCGGTTTTTTCTCGCTGGTATGACCGTAAACAGAAGAAATTGCACAACTTAAGCTACTTTACGCTGCATCTCGATTTCAGCGTCTCTATACTTTTCTAGAACGGAAGAAAACAACACAAAAAAAACCAACAGAAAACAAGAACAGCAATGAATGGAGTAGAAAAATTAAAAGATAAACGAATAAAGTGATCTGAAGCAATTGAAAAGAGAAGGGGAATCAAATGAACAAAAGTCTACAGCACCAGTTATTCCCAGGTGGTCACCCATCCAAGTTCTACGCTGGCCTTGCCTAGTTTCACTTCGGTGATCGGAAAAGAACCGGTTATTTCTCAGTGGTATGAACGTAGACAGAAGAAGTTCCACAACTTAAGCTACACTACGCTGCATCTCGATTTCAGCGCTTTTTCAATTTTCTAGAACAGAAGAAAACAACACAAAAAAAAACAACAGAAAACAAGAACAGCAATGAATGGAGTAGAAAAATTAAAAGATGAACGAATAAAGTGATCTGAAGCAATTGAAAGGAATGGGGAATCAAATGAACAAAAAAGTCTACAGCACCAGTTACTCCCAGGTGGTCACCCATCCAAGTACTACGCTGGCCCTACCGAGTTTCACTTCGGTGATCGGACGAGAACCGGTTTTTTCTCGCTGGTATGACCGTAGACAGAAGAAATTGCACAACTTAAGCTACTTTACGCTGCATCTCGATTTCAGCGTCTCTATACTTTTCTAGAACGGAAGAAAATATCACTACGAAACAAGCAGAAAACAAGAACAGCAATGAATAGAGTAGAAAAATTAAAAGATGAACGAATAAAGTGATCTGAAGCAATTGAAAGGAATGGGGAATCAAATGAAGAAAAGTCTACAGCACCAGTTACTCCCAGGTGGTCACCCATCCAAGTACTACGCTGGCCCTACCGAGTTTCACTTCGGTGATCGGACGAGAACCGGTTTTTTCTCGCTGGTATGGCCGTACACAGAAGAAATTGCACAACTTAAGCTACTTTACGCTGCATCTCGATTTCAGCGTCTCTATACTTTTCTAGAACGGAAGAAAATATCACTACGAAACAAGCAGAAAACTAGAACAGCAATGAATGGAGTAGAAAAATTAAAAGATGAACGAATAAAGTGATCAGAAGCAATTGAAAGGAGAAGGGAAATCAAATGAACAAAAAAGTCTACAGCACCAGTTATTCCCAGGTGGTCACCCATCCAAGTACTACGCTGGCCCTACCGAGTTTCACTTCGGTGATCGGACGAGAACCGGTTTTTTCTCGCTGGTATGACCGTAAACAGAAGAAACTGCACAACTTAAGCTACTTTACGCTGCATCTCGATTTCAGCGTCTCTATAATTTTCTAGAACGGAAGAAAACAACACAAAAAAAACCAACAGAAAACAAGAACAGCAATGAATGAAGTAGAAAAATTAAAAGATAAACGAATAAAGTGATCTGAAGCAATTGAAAAGAGAAGGGGAATCAAATGAACAAAAGTCTACAGCACCAGTTATTCCCAGGTGGTCACCCATCCAAGTTCTACGCTGGCCTTGCCGAGTTTCACTTCGGTGATCGGAAAAGAACCGGTTATTTCACAGTGGTTTGAACGTAGACAGAAGAAGTTCCACAACTTAAGCTACACTACGCTGCATCTCGATTTCAGCGCTTTTTCAATTTTCTAGAACACAAGAAAACAACACAAAAAAAAAACAAAAAACAAGAACAGCAATGAATGGAGTAGAAAACTTACAAGATAATCGAATAAAGTGATCTGAAGCAATTGAAAAGAGAAGGGGAATCAAATGAACAAAAGTCTACAGCACCAGTTACTCCCAGGTGGTCACCCATCCAAGTTCTACGCTGGCCTTGCCGAGTTTCACTTCGGTGATCGGAAAAGAACCGGTTATGTCTCAGTGGTATGAACGTAGACAGAAGAAGTTCCGCAACTTAAGCTACACTACGCTGCATCTCGATTTCAGCGCTTTTTCAATTTTCAAGAACGGAAGAAAACAACACAAAAAAAAAAAAAAACAGAAAACAAGAACAGCAATGAATAGAGTAGAAAAATTAAAAGATGAACGAATAAAGTGATCTGAAGCAATTGAAAGGAATGGGGAATCAAATGAAGAAAAGTCTACAGCACCAGTTACTCCCAGGTGGTCACCCATCCAAGTACTACGCTGGCCCTACCGAGTTTCACTTCGGTGATCGGACGAGAACCGGTTTTTTCTCGCTGGTATGGCCGTACACAGAAGAAATTGCACAACTTAAGCTACTTTACGCTGCATCTCGATTTCAGCGTCTTTATACTTTTCTAGAACGGAAGAAAATATCACTACGAAACAAGCAGAAAACTAGAACAGCAATGAATGGAGTAGAAAAATTAAAAGATGAACGAATAAAGTGATCTGAAGCAATTGAAAGGAGAAGGGAAATCAAATGAACAAAAAAGTCTACAGCACCAGTTACTCCCAGGTGGTCACCCATCCAAGTACTACGCTGGCCCTACCGAGTTTCACTTCGGTGATCGGACGAGAACCGGTTTTTTCTCGCTGGTATGACCGTAGACAGAAGAAATTGCACAACTTAAGCTTCTTTACGCGGCATCTCGATTTCAGCGTCTCTATACTTTTCTAGAACGGAAGAAAACAACACAAAAAAAACCAACACAAAACAAGAACAGCAATGAATGGAGTAGAAAAATTAAAAGATGAACGAATAAAGTGATCTGAAGCAATTGAAAGGAGAAGGGAAATCAAATGAACAAAAAAGTCTACAGCACCAGTTACTCCCAGGTGGTCACCCATCCAAGTACTACGCTGGCCCTACCGAGTTTCACTTCGGTGATCGGACGAGAACCGGTTTTTTCTCGCTGGTATGACCGTAGACAGAAGAAATTGCACAACTTAAGCTTCTTTACGCGGCATCTCGATTTCAGCGTCTCTATACTTTTCTAGAACGGAAGAAAACAACACAAAAAAAACCAACAGAAAACAAGAACAGCAATGAATGGAGTAGAAAAATTAAAAGATGAACGAATAAAGTGATCTGAAGCAATTGAAAGGAGAAGGGGAATCAAATGAACAAAAAAGTCTACAGCACCAGTTATTCCCAGATGGTCACCCATCCAAGTACTACGCTGGCCCTACCGAGTTTCACTTCGGTGATGGGACGAGAACCGGTTTTTTCTCGCTGGTATGACCGTAGACAGAAGAAATTGCACAACTTAAGCTTCTTTACGCGGCATCTCGATTTCAGCGTCTCTATACTTTTCTAGAACGGAAGAAAACAACACAAAAAAAACCAACACAAAACAAGAACAGCAATGAATGGAGTAGAAAAATTAAAAGATGAACGAATAAAGTGATCTGAAGCAATTGAAAGGAATGGGGAATCAAATGAACAAAAAAGTCTACAGCACCAGTTACTCCCAGGTGGTCACCCATCCAAGTACTACGCTGGCCCTACCGAGTTTCACTTCGGTGATGGGACGAGAACCGGTTTTTTCTCGCTGGTATGACCGTACACAGAAGAAATTGCACAACTTAAGCTACTTTACGCTGCATCTCGATTTCAGCGTCTCTATAATTTTCTAGAACGGAAGAAAATATCACTACGAAACAAGCAGAAAACAAGAACAGCAATGAATGGAGTAGAAAAATTAAAAGATGAACGAATAAAGTGATCTGAAGCAATTGAAAGGAGAAGGGGAATCAAATGAACAAAAAAGTCTACAGCACCAGTTACTCCCAGGTGGTCACCCATCCAAGTACTACGCTGGCCCTACCGAGTTTCACTTCGGTGATCGGACGAGAACCGGTTTTTTCTCGCTGGTATGACCGTAAACAGAAGAAATTGCACAACTTAAGCTACTTTACGCTGCATCTCGATTTCAGCGTCTCTATACTTTTCTAGAACGGAAGCAAAACAACACAAAAAAAACCAACAGAAAACAAGAACAGCAATGAATGGAGTAGAAAAATTAAAAGATAAACGAATAAAGTGATCTGAAGCAATTGAAAAGAGAAGGGGAATCAAATGAACAAAAGTCTACAGCACCAGTTATTCCCAGGTGGTCACCCATCCAAGTTCTACGCTGGCCTTGCCTAGTTTCACTTCGGTGATCGGAAAAGAACCGGTTATTTCTCAGTGGTATGAACGTAGACAGAAGAAGTTCCACAACTTAAGCTACACTACGCTGCATCTCGATTTCAGCGCTTTTTCAATTTTCTAGAACAGAAGAAAACAAGACAAAAAAAAAAACAAAAAACAAGAAAAGCAATGAATGGAGTTGAAAAATTAAAAGATGAACGAATAAGGTGATCTGAAGCAATTGAAAGGAGAAGGGAAATCAAATGAACAAAAAAGTCTACAGCACCAGTTACTCCCAGGTGGTCACCCATCCAAGTACTACGCTGGCCCTACCGAGTTTCACTTCGGTGATCGGGACGAGAACCGGTTTTTTCTCGCTGGTATGACCGTACACAGAAGAAATTGCACAACTTAAGCTACTTTACGCTGCATCTCGATTTCAGCGTCTCTATAATTTTCTAGAACGGAAGAAAATATCACTACGAAACAAGCAGAAAACAAGAACAGCAATGAATGGAGTAGAAAAATTAAAAGATGAACGAATAAAGTGATCTGAAGCAATTGAAAGGAGAAGGGAAATCAAATGAACAAAAAAGTCTACAGCACCAGTTACTCCCAGGTGGTCACCCATCCAAGTACTACGCTGGCCCTACCGAGTTTCACTTCGGTGATCGGACGAGAACCGGTTTTTTCTCGCTGGTATGACCGTAACAGAAGAAATTGCACAACTTAAGCTACTTTACGCTGCATCTCGATTTCAGCGTCTCTATACTTTTCTAGAACGGAAGAAAACAACACAAAAAAAACCAACACAAAACAAGAACAGCAATGAATGGAGTGGAAAAATTAAAAGATGAACGAATAAAGTGATCTGAAGCAATTGAAAGGAGAAGGGGAATCAAATGAACAAAAAGTCTACAGCACCAGTTACTTCCCAGGTGGTCACCCATCCAAGTACTACGCTGGCCCTACCGAGTTTCACTTCGGTGATCGGAAGAGAACCGGTTTTTTCTCAGCTGGTATGACCGTAGACAGAAGAAATTCCACAACTTAAGCTACTTACGCTGCATCTCGATTTCAGCGTCTTCTATACTTTTCTAGAACGGAAGAAAACAACACAAAAAAACAACAAAAACAAGAACAGCAATGAATGGAGTAGAAAAATTAAAAGATGAACGAATAAAGTGATCTGAAGCAATTGAAAGGAGAAGGGAAATCAAATGAACAAAAAAGTCTACAGCACCAGTTACTCCCAGGTGGTCACCCATCCAAGTACTACGCTGGCCCTACCGAGTTTCACTTCGGTGATCGGACGAGAACCGGTTTTTTCTCGCTGGTATGACCGTAGACAGAAGAAATTGCACAACTTAAGCTTCTTTACGCGGCATCTCGATTTCAGCGTCTCTATACTTTTCTAGAACGGAAGAAAACAACACAAAAAAAACCAACACAAAACAAGAACAGCAATGAATGGAGTAGAAAAATTAAAAGATGAACGAATAAAGTGATCTGAAGCAATTGAAAGGAGAAGGGAAATCAAATGAACAAAAAAGTCTACAGCACCAGTTACTCCCAGGTGGTCACCCATCCAAGTACTACGCTGGCCCTACCGAGTTTCACTTCGGTGATCGGACGAGAACCGGTTTTTTCTCGCTGGTATGACCGTAGACAGAAGAAATTCCACAACTTAAGCTTCTTTACGCGGCATCTCGATTTCAGCGTCTCTATACTTTTCTAGAACGGAAGAAAACAACACAAAAAAAACCAACACAAAACAAGAACAGCAATGAATGGAGTAGAAAAATTAAAAGATGAACGAATAAAGTGATCTGAAGCAATTGAAAGGAGAAGGGGAATCAAATGAACAAAAAAGTCTACAGCACCAGTTACTCCCAGGTGGTCACCCATCCAAGTACTACGCTGGCCCTACCGAGTTTCACTTCGGTGATCGGACGAGAACCGGTTTTTTCTCGCTGGTATGACCGTAGACAGAAGAAATTGCACAACTTAAGCTTCTTTACGCGGCATCTCGATTTCAGCGTCTCTATACTTTTCTAGAACGGAAGAAAACAACACAAAAAAACCAACACAAAACAAGAACAGCAATGAATGGAGTAGAAAAATTAAAAGATGAACGAATAAAGTGATCTGAAGCAATTGAAAGGAGAAGGGAAATCAAATGAACAAAAAAGTCTACAGCACCAGTTACTCCCAGGTGGTCACCCATCCAAGTACTACGCTGGCCCTACCGAGTTTCACTTCGGTGATCGGACGAGAACCGGTTTTTTCTCGCTGGTATGACCGTAGACAGAAGAAATTGCACAACTTAAGCTTCTTTACGCGGCATCTCGATTTCAGCGTCTCTATACTTTTCTAGAACGGAAGAAAACAACACAAAAAAAACCAACACAAAACAAGAACAGCAATGAATGGAGTGGAAAAATTAAAACATGAACGAATAAATTGATCTGAAGCAATTGAAAGGAGGAGGGGAATCAAATGAACAAAAAAGTCTACAGCACCAGTTATTCCCAGATGGTCACCCATCCAAGTACTACGCTGGCCCTACCGAGTTTCACTTCGGTGATCGGACGAGAACCGGTTTTTTCTCGCTGGTATGACCGTACACAGAAGAAATTGCACAACTTAAGCTACTTTACGCTGAATCTCGATTTCAGCGTCTCTATACTTTTCTAGAACGGAAGAAAACAACACAAAAAAACAAACAGAAAACAAGAACAGCAATGAATGGAGTAGAAAAATTAAAAGATGAACGAATAAAGTGATCTGAAGCAATTGAAAGGAGAAGGGAAATCAAATGAACAAAAAAGTCTACAGCACCAGTTACTCCCAGGTGGTCACCCATCCAAGTACTACGCTGGCCCTACCGAGTTTCACTTCGGTGATCGGACGAGAACCGGTTTTTTCTCGCTGGTATGACCGTAGACAGAAGAAATTGCACAACTTAAGCTTCTTTACGCGGCATCTCGATTTCAGCGTCTCTATACTTTTCTAGAACGGAAGAAAACAACACAAAAAAAACCAACACAAAACAAGAACAGCAATGAATGGAGTAGAAAAATTAAAAGATGAACGAATAAAGTGATCTGAAGCAATTGAAAGGAGAAGGGAAATCAAATGAACAAAATAGTCTACAGCACCAGTTACTCCCAGGTGGTCACCCATCCAAGTACTACGCTGGCCCTACCGAGTTTCACTTCGGTGATCGGACGAGAACCGGTTTTTTCTCGCTGGTATGACCGTAGACAGAAGAAATTCCACAACTTAAGCTTCTTTACGCGGCATCTCGATTTCAGCGTCTCTATACTTTTCTAGAACGGAAGAAAACAACACAAAAAAAACCAACACAAAACAAGAACAGCAATGAATGGAGTAGAAAAATTAAAACATGAACGAATAAAGTGATCTGAAGCAATTGAAAGGAGAAGGGAAATCAAATGAACAAAAAAGTCTACAGCACCAGTTACTCCCAGGTGGTCACCCATCCAAGTTCTACGCTGGCCTTGCCGAGTTTCACTTCGGTGATCGGAAAAGAACCGGTTTTTTCTCAGTTGTATGAACGTAGACAGAAGAAGTTCCGCAACTTAAGCTACACTACGCTGCATCTCGATTTCAGCGCTTTTTCAATTTTCTAGAACGGAAGAAAACAACACAAAAAAAAAAAACAGAAAACAAGAACAGCAATGAATGGAGTAGAAAAATTAAAAGATAAACGAATAAAGTGATCTGAAGCAATTGAAAAGAGAAGGGGAATCAAATGAACAAAAGTCTACAGCACCAGTTATTCCCAGGTGGTCACCCATCCAAGTTCTACGCTGGCCTTGCCGAGTTTCACTTCGGTGATCGGAAAAGAACCGGTTATTTCTCAGTGGTATGAACGTAGACAGAAGAAGTTCCACAACTTAAGCTACACTACGCTGCATCTCGATTTCAGCGCTTTTTCAATTTTCTAGAACAGAAGAAAACAACACAAAAAAAAACAACAGAAAACAAGAACAGCAATGAATGGAGTAGAAAAATTAAAAGATGAACGAATAAAGTGATCTGAAGCAATTGAAAGGAGAAGGGGAATCAAATGAACAAAAAAGTCTACAGCACCAGTTACTCCCAGGTGGTCACCCATCCAAGTACTACGCTGTCCCTACCGAGTTTCACTTCGGTGATCGGACGAGAACCGGTTTTTTCTCGCTGGTATGACCGTAGACAGAAGAAATTGCACAACTTAAGCTACTTTACGCTGCATCTCGATTTCAGCGTCTCTATACTTTTCTAGAACGGAAGAAAACAACACAAAAAAAAGCAACACAAAACAAGAACAGCAATGAATGGAGTAGAAAAATTAAAAGATGAACGAATAAAGTGATCTGAAGCAATTGAAAGGAGAAGGGGAATCAAATGAACAAAAGTCTACAGCACCAGTTATTCCCAGGTGGTCACCCATCCAAGTTCTACGCTGGCCTTGCCGAGTTTCACTTCGGTGATCGGAAAACAACCGGTTTTTTCTCAGTGGTATGAACGTAGACAGAAGAATATCCACAACTTAAGCTACACTACGCTGCATCTCGATTTCAGCGCTTTTTCAATTTTCTAGAACGGAAGAAAACAACGCAAAAAAAAACAACAGAAAACCAGAACAGCAATGAATTGAGTAGAAAAATTAAAAGATGAACGAATAAAGTGATCTGAAGCAATTGAAAGGAGAAGGGAAATCAAATGAACAAAAAAGTCTACAGCACCAGTTACTCCCAGATGGTCACCCATCCAAGTACTACGCTGGCCCTACCGAGTTTCACTTCGGTGATGGGACGAGAACCGGTTTTTTCTCGCTGGTATGACCGTAGACAGAAGAAATTGCACAACTTAAGCTACTTTACGCTGCATCACTATTTCAGCGCCTCTTAACTTTTCTAGAACGGAAGAAAATATCACTACGAAACAAACAGAAAACAAGAACAGCAATGAATGGAGTAGAAGAATTAAAAGTTGAACGAATAAAGTGATATGAAACAATTGAAAAGAGAAGGGGAATATAATGAACAAAAGTCTACAGCACCAGTTATTCCCAGGTGGTCACCCATCCGAGTACTACGCTGGCCTTACCGAGTTTCACTTCGGTGATCGGACGAGAACCGGTTTCTTCTCAGTGGTATGGCCGTAGAGAAAAGAAATGGCAAAACTTAAGCTACTTTACGCTACATCACTATTTCAGCGCCTTTTAACTTTTCTAGAACGGAAGAAAACAATACAAAAAAAAACAAACACGAAAAAAGAACACCAATGAATAGAGTAGAAAAATTAAAAGATAAACGAATAAAGTGATCTGAAGCAATTGAAAAGAGAAGGGGAATCAAATGAACAAACGTCTACAGCACCAGTTATTCCCAGGTGGTCACCCATCCAAGTTCTACGCTGGCCCTACCGAGTTTCACTTCGGTGATGGGACGAGAACCGGATTTTTCTCGCTGGTATGACCGTACACAGAAGAAATTGCACAACTTAAGCTACTTTACGCTGCATCTCGATTTCAGCGTCTCTATACCTTTCTAGAACGGAAGAAAATATCACTACGAAACAAGCAGAAAACAAGAACAGCAATGAATAGAGTAGAAAAATTAAAAGATGAACGAATAAAGTGATCTGAAGCAATTGAAAGGAGAAGGGGAATCAAATGAACAAAAAAGTCTACAGCACCAGTTATTCCCAGGTGGTCACCCATCCAAGTACTACGCTGGCCCTACCGAGTTTCACTTCGGTGATCGGACGAGAACCGGTTTTTTCTCGCTGGTATGACCGTACACAGAAGAAATTGCACAACTTAAGCTACTTTACGCTGAATCTCGATTTCAGCGTCTCTATACTTTTCTAGAACGGAAGAAAACAACACAAAAAACAAACAGAAAACAAGAACAGCAATGAATGGAGTAGAAAAATTAAAAGATAAACGAATAAAGTGATCTGAAGCAATTGAAAAGAGAAGGGGAATCAAATGAACAAAGGTCTACAGCACCAGTTATTCCCAGGTGGTCACCCATCCAAGTTCTACGCTGGCCTTGCCGAGTTTCACTTCGGTGATCGGAAAAGAACCGGTTTTTTCTCAGTGGTATGAACGTAGACAGAAGAAGTTCCACAACTTAAGCTACACTACGCTGCATCTCGATTTCAGCGCTTTTTCAATTTTCTAGAACGGAAGAAAACAACACAAACAAAAAAAACAGAAAACAAGAACAGCAATGAATGGAGTAGAAAAATTAAAAGATGAACGAATAAAGTGATCTGAAGCAATTGAAAGGAGAAGGGAAATCAAATGAACAAAAAAGTCTACAGCACCAGTTACTCCCAGGTGGTCACCCATCCAAGTACTACGCTGGCCCTACCGAGTTTCACTTCGGTGATCGGACGAGAACCGGTTTTTTCTCGCTGGTATGACCGTAGACAGAAGAAATTGCACAACTTAAGCTACTTTACGCTGCATCTCGATTTCAGCGTCTCTATACTTTTCTAGAACGGAAGAAAAATACACAAAAAAAACCAACACAAAACAAGAACAGCAATGAATGGAGTAGAAAAATTAAAAGATGAACGAATAAAGTGATCTGAAGCAATTGAAAGGAGAAGGGAAATCAAATGAACAAAAAAGTCTACAGCACCAGTTACTCCCAGGTTGTCACCCATCCAAGTACTACGCTGGCCCTACCGAGTTTCATTTCGGTGATCGGACGAGAACCGGTTTTTTTCGCTGGTATGACCGTACACAGAAGAAATTGCACAACTTAAGCTACTTTACGCTGCATCTCGATTTCAGCGTCTCTATACTTTTCTAGAACGGAAGAAAACAACACAAAAAAAACCAATAGAAAACAAGAACAGCAATGAATGGAGTAGAAAAATTAAAAGATGAACGAATAAAGTGATCTGAAGCAATTGAAAGGAGAAGGTGAATCAAATGAACAAAAGTCTACAGCACCAGTTATTCCCAGGTGGTCACCCATCCAAGTACTACGCTGGCACTACCCAATTTGAATTCGGTGATCGGACGAGAACCGGTTTTTTCTCGCTGGTATGGCCGTACACAGAAGAAATTGCACAACTTAAGCTACTTTACGCTGCATCACTATTTCAGCGCCTCTTAACTTTTCTAGAACGGAAGAAAATATCACTACGAAACAAACAGAAAACAAGAACAGCAATGAATGGAGTAGAAGAATTAAAAGTTGAACGAATAAAGTGATATGAAACAATTGAAAAGAGAAGGGGAATATAATGAACAAAAGTCTACAGCACCAGTTATTCCCAGGTGGTCACCCATCCAAGTACTACGCTGGCCTTACCGAGTTTCACTTCAGTGATCGGACGAGAACCGGTTTTTTCTCAGTGGTATGGCCGTAGAGAAAAGAAATTGCAAAACTTAAGCTACTTTACGCTACATCTCGATTTCAGCGCCTTTTAACTTTTCTAGAACGGAAGAAAACAATACAAAAAAAAACAAACACGAAACAAGAACAGCAATGAATGGAGTAGAAAAATTAAAAGATAAACGAATAAAGTGATCTGAAGCAATTGAAAAGAGAAGGGGAATCAAATGAACAAACGTCTACAGCACCAGTTATTCCCAGGTGGTCACCCATCCAAGTTCTACGCTGGCCTTGCCGAGATTCACTTCGGTGATCGGAAAAGAACCGGTTTTTTCTCAGTGGTATGACCGTAGACAGAAGAAATTCCACAACTTAAGCTACTTTATGCTGCATCTCGATTTCAGCGCCTTTTCAATTTTCTAGAACGGAAGAAAACAACACAAAAAAAAAACAACAGAAAACAAGAACAGCAATGAATGGAGTAGAAAAATTAAAAGATGAACGAATAAAGTGATCTGAAGCAATTGAAAGGAGAAGGTGAATCAAATGAACAAAAGTCTACAGCACCAGTTATTCCCAGGTGGTCACCCATCCAAGTACTACGCTGGCCCTACCCAATTTGAATTCGGTGATCGGACGAGAAACGCTTTTTTCTCGCTGGTATGGCCGTACATAGAAGAAAGTGCACAACTTAAGCTACTTTACGCTGCATCACTATTTCAGCGCCTCTTAACTTTTCTAGAACGGAAGAAAATATCACTACGAAACAAACAGAAAACAAGAACAGCAATGAATGGAGTAGAAAAATTAAAAGATGAACGAATTAAGTCATATGAAACAATTGAAAAGAGAAGGGGAATCAAATGAACAAAAGTCTACAGCACCAGTTATTCCCAGGTGGTCACCCATCCAAGTACTACGCTGGCCTTACCGAGTTTCACTTCGGTGATCGGAGGAGAACCGGTTTCTTCTCAGTGGTATGGCCGTAGAGAAAAGAAATTGCAAAACTTAAGCTACTTTACGCTGCATCACTATTTCAGCGCCTTTTAACTTTTCTAGAACGGAAGAAAGCAACACTAAAGAAACAAACAGAAAACAAGAACAGCAATGAATAGAGTAGAAAAATTAAAAGATAAACGAATAAAGTGATCTGAAGCAATTGAAAAGAGAAGGGGAATCAAATGACCAAAAAAGTCTACAGCACCAGTTATTCCCAGGTGGTCACCCATCCAAGTACTACGCTGGCCTTACCGAGTTTCACTTCAGTGATCGGAGGAGAAGCGGTTTTTTGTCAGTGGTATAGCCGTAGACAGAAGAAATTGCACAACTCAAGATACTTTACGCTGCATCTCGATTTCAGGGTCTTCAAACTTTTCTAGAACAGAAGAAAATATCACTAAAAAACCAACAGAAAACAAGAACAGCAATGAATGGAGTAGAAAAATTAAAAGTTTAACGAATAAAGTGATCTGAAGCAATTGAAAAGAGAAGGTGAATCAAATGAACAAAAGTCTACATCACCAGTTATTCCCAGGTGGTCACCCATCCAAGTTCTACGCTGGCCTTGCCGAGATTCACTTCGGTGATCGGAAAAGAACCGGTTTTTTCTCAGTGGTATGAACGTAGACAGAAGAAATTGCACAACTTAAGCTACTTTACGCTGCATCTCGATTTCAGCGCATTTTCAATTTTCTAGAACGGAAGAAAACAACACAAAAAAAAACAACAGAAAACAAGAACAGCAATGAATGGAGTAGAAAAATTAAAAGATAAACGAATAAAGTGATCTGAAGCAATTGAAAAGAGAAGGGGAATCAAATGAACAAAAGTCTACAGCACCAGTTATTCCCAGGTGGTCACCCATCCAAGTACTACGCTGGCCTTACCGATTTTCACTTCGGTGATCGGAGGAGAACCGGTTTCTTCTCAGTGGTATGGCCGTAGAGAAAAGAAATTGCACAACTTAAGCTACTTTACGCTGCATCACTATTTCAGCGCCTTTTAACTTTTCTAGAACGGAAGAAAGCAACACTAAAGAAACAAACAGAAAACAAGAACAGCAATGAATAGAGTAGAAAAATTAAAAGATAAACGAATAAAGTGATCTGAAGCAATTCAAAAGAGAAGGTGAATCAAATGAACAAAAGTCTATAGCACCAGTTATTCCCAGGTGGTTACCCATCCAAGTACTACGCTTTCACTTCCGAGTTTTACTTCGGTGATCGGACGAGCACCGGTTTTTTCTCGGTGGTATGGCCGTAGACAGAAGAAATTCCACAACTTAAGCTACTTGATACTGCATCACTAATTCAGCGGCAATAAATTTTCTAGAACGGAAGAAAATATCACTACAAACAAGGAGAAAACAAGAAAAGCAATGAATGGAGAAAAAAAATTAAAAGTTGAACGAATAAAGTGATCTCAAGCAATTGAAAAGAGAAGTAGAATCAAATGAACAAAAGTCTACAGCACCAGTTATTCCCAGGTGGTCACCCATCCAAGTACTACGCTGGCCTTACCGAGTTTCACTTCAGTGATCGGAGGAGAATCGGTTTTTTCTGAGTGGTATGGCCGTAGACAAACGAAATTCCACAACTTAAGCTACTTTACGCTGCATCTCGATTTCAGAGACTAGAAACTTTTCTAGAACGAAAGAAAACAACACTACGAAACAAACAGAAAACAAGAACAGCAATGAATGGAGTAGAAAAATTAAAAGTTGAACGAATAAAGTGAACTGAAGCAATTGAAAAGAGAAGGGGAATCAAATGAACAAAAAAGTCTACAGCACCAGTTAGTCCCAGGTGGTCACCCATCCAAGTACTGCGCTGGTCTTACCGAGTTTCATTTCGGTGATCGGAGGAGAATCGGTTTTTTCTCAGAGTTATGGCCGTAGAGAAAAGAAATTGCACAACTTAAGCTACTTTATGCTGCATCACTATTAGTAGTTATGACCCCACAGATACCGCACTTACGAGGGGAGGGGTGGTCTAAATTCCTGAATAACCCCTTAAGAATGTAGGGGGAGGGGAGGTTGGAATGTAGAACACGGTCAAAGTACGAATTCCAATCGCTAAGGCGGGAATCTGAATTATGAAATATGAAGACATATTTTTAAGGAGAGAAAAGTTTAAAAGCTCGATGAAAATCAGCAGAATCACTTGCTGATCAATACCGGTGTATAAACATGTCGATTCTGGTTCACGAAGAGTGTTATGGTTCTGTGATTGTCAATGAAGACGGGAGTAAGAAGATTTTTATCGGAGACTACGATTCACCTCCAAACGAGAAGAAAGACGAAAATACAGTAGGGCTCTATATAAATTTGAATAACTTCCAGAAGTTCGATGAGCACTACCAAGAAATTGAAAACTATGTTTTAAGTTTCGTTCAAACCCAAAGCTTTCAGGAAAAGAAGAAGAGAGACAGAGACGCTGATGACAATGATGAGGAAAACCGAACCAGCACGAAAAAGAAAGCTAAAATGGAAAAGGGGAAGAAAGGGAAGAAAACAAGTCCCAAGTACATGAGTAAAAAACCACACCATCTAAAGCTCAAAATTCCCCCACGAAAAGTCGTTTGTGATGAGGTAGAGATGGTAGAAAGGCGCGTTGAGATGGAAGACATGTTGTTGAAGACCTATGCTGGCGCAGTAGAAAGGCAACTTGCAAAGATAGTCAAAGAAAATTGCTTTGGCTGTATATACGATAGGCCCAGCCAGAAAGACCACGACGTCTGTCTTGACACTTCATATAATGAGATCATAGAACTATATTTAAATAAAGCTATGTCAAGAGTAGATCATGATGATGTCATGAAACGATGCTATGAATCATTTAAGAAAATAGACCCTCCACCAAGTGCAATGGACATGATGAGATATAATGATCCGAACTGGTTTTATGAAAACTTGAAAACCGAAATTGGAAGTGATAAACTAAAGCGCACTTTGCTAAACTTGTAAATAGTTCATTTTATGCATCGCACCAGGTTATATATAAACATTAATTATCCCTGCTGGATGTAATACATACTTATTTGAACAAAATAAAGGAGAAAAAAAAAGCAATTTAAGAATTATTTGTCTGATAACTATTCATTTACATTAGCGCTGTGATGCGAGCAACATGAGCTCTTGCTTTCCGGAAGCCCCCTTAAAATTAAGTGCAAACAATCTATTTAGACGCGCTAGATGTATCTTTGCTTGCTGTGGAGGAACTATAATAATAATACTTGAAAATTCTGATCAAGTAGATGGAACAGTACCTACAAAATCTGTATCACAATCCCGATCATGCTGGGAGTTTTGGAGAGGTGGAAGCTGTCTACCGTGCCGTAAAAGACGAGGGAAAGTTTAACATTTCTCGTAAAAAGATCAGAGAATGGTTATCGACACAAGACACGTACACGCTTCATAAGCCGATTAGGAAAATCTCAAACGCAATCGCGTGCTTGTTGACGGAATCGATCATGAATGGCAAGCCGACTTAGTGGACATGTCATCACTTAGCAAAGACAATGATGGAGTCAATTATTTACTAATTTGTATAGATGTGTTCTCAAAATTTGCATGGGTAGTTCCTTTGAAGGCCAAGAGTGCAGCTGCTTTGGTTGAGGCATTTAAGAAAATTTTTATAGGTGGCCGTCACCCGCGCATTCTATATACAGATAAAGGAACTGAGTTTTCAAATAGACCCCTCAAAGAATTACTGAAAGACAAAGATGTACAGTTTATTATTTCACAAAATGAAGTCAAGGCTTCAGTGATCGAAAGATACAATCGTACTTTGAAAGCTAGAATGTACAAGTATTTTACCTGGAAAAGTAATCTTCGATACATTGATGCCTTGCAACAATTTGTTTCTGCCTACAACAACACCATACACCGCAGTATCAAAATGAAACCCAGAGATGTCAACGAAAGAAATGAGAAAAAAGTATGGGAAACCTTGTACGAAGGAAAACAATTGATTGTTAGGAAGAAGCCCGTAAGATTTCGTTATAAAGTGGGCGAAATGGTGCGAATCGCTAAGACAAGGATGACGTTTGAGAAATCGTATTTACCAGGTTGGTCCGAGGAAATATTCAAGATTGACAGTCGACAAGCATCGCATCCTCCAACCTACCGCATCAACGATCTTAATGGTCAAAAAATTCAGGGTAGGTTCTACGAGAAAGAGCTGCAAAAAGGCAATAAACGCGACGAGGTTTATCGCGTCGAGAAAATCATACGTAGACGACAAAGAAAGGGAGTGAAGGAAGTTTTGGTAAAGTGGCTTGGATGGCCTCAAGACTTCAACAGCTGGATACCGGAAAGTGATCTGCTATGAAAAACGTTATAAACACCATTTAATGCTAACATTGATTATTATCTCTTGGCTCGTGATGATGGAAGGATCCGAGTTTCATCTTACTCTACCCAGTAACTCTTCGATTAATGTGTACCCTGACAATACTCTGTCAGATTTCAGTGTACATCTTCCACAACACATAGAGCTTTCAGGAGAATGGGAAGTTAGTATGAAAGAAATCCAGTATCCAAGGACTTGGAATAATGTCCGTCAAAAAGAAAACCATTTCTATGTGACCGATTCGTCTGGTATTCCCACAGTTTACATCATGAAGGAAGGATATTATCCTTCAGCTATTGATATCATTGAGGGGATTAAAAGCGCCATCGATGACAAGAAAGTAAAAGATAGCATCGACATAGAGTTTAATAGGATTACCAGACGCGTTACCATAACACCAGCTCAAGGTTACTCCATGTTGTTTGGAGAAAGTCTGGCTGTCATGCTAGGGTTTGGAATATCAATGCATACCATTACAAAGAAAACAACAGCACCACACGTTATCAACATAGAGGGAGGTCTTACTTCTCTCTATGTGTATAGTGACGTCATTCAGGCGCAAATCGTGGGAGACAGCATGCTGCCCTTATTACGCATAGTAAATGTTGAAGGAAAAGACGGAGAAATCGTTTCACGAACATTTGTAGACCCTCCCTTTTACAGTGTAAGTCGAACGACCATTGATCGCATCCAAGTCAATATAAAGGATGACACAGGACAAAATGTGCCATTTGAATCAGGGAAGTTGATTGTGCAACTACACTTCAGACAGCGGAAGCCTTTGTATATCTAAAGCATCATGAGGAACATTCATACTCCTAATCCCGATATCTACAAATCGTATTACCTAAAACAAGCTCAGCATGGAGGTGGAAATTTACCAGCATTTCATGGCGCGAGATTTTAACGTGGCTACGGCATTGGCTCTTTCCTTAAAGGTTTATTTCGATCAGCTGTGCCTTTCCTTAGAGAAGGCGCTAAATCAGTAGGGAAAACCGCTCTTGCTACTGGAATGAACATAGCAAATGATGTAATGGCCGGTCAGGATTTAAAATCCTCCGCCAGGGCACGTGCCAATGAAGCAAAAAATAAATTTAAAGATCAAGCACTCGATACCGTCATGACTGCGGTTGGACAAAGTGGAAAGGGTGTAAAACGTGGTGCTACTCCCAATAGCGCCAGTCACTCTCAGGCTAATAGAAGGAAAACAACTGCGCCAAAAAGCAGAGGAGGAAAAACCAAGCAAACCAACCGAGGGAAAAGAGTTATAGAAAACGACATTTTTGGATCATATTAAGGAACTATGGCTTTCGTTCATCACGACTCATCAGAATGCTCAAAATCAGAACTTGATTTATTTTACGTACCACCAACGCAAACAGGTCTGGAAGCGGGACGCTTTGTGGACTATCATCCTATTTCTAACATCAGCGACAATGGTCCTATAGAATTTTTGGTCAGTGGGGCAGGGACTGAGTACATGGACTTGGCTCGTACTCAGCTTTACGTCAAAGCTAAAATCACTAAACCCGACGGAAGTAATTTGGATCCTGATACTAAAGTTGGTCCAGTTAATTTGTTCTTGAATTCTATGTTTATTCAAATCGACGTCTCGCTAAATGGTAAATTGGTGTCATCAGCCACCAACACGAACCCCTACCGTGCTATCCTGGAAAGTACTCTCAGTTATGGCCTAGCAGCTAAACAGTCTCAACTCACCGGGGCCTTATTTTACAAAGACAGAGCAGGATATCTCGATGAAGTAGACCCCACTAAAGATGATAAAGATGCAAACACGGGTTTGAAAGCAAGGTACGAACACACTAAGGAATCTCAAAGTGTAGAGATGATTGGACGAATCCACGAGGATGTATTCAACATCGATCGTTTAATGATTAACGGTGTAGATTTAAGGCTGAAGCTAACACGGTCAAAGAACGAGTTTTGCCTGCTTTCATCCGCTACTGGAGCTAATTTTAAGCTCGTTATTGAAGATGCTATTCTGTTCATTCGTAAAGAAAAAGTCAGTCCATCCGTAATGCTTGGTCATGCCGAAGCTCTGCGCAAAACCACAGCAAAGTACCCTATCAAGAGAATGGATTTTAAGGTTATCTCCGTTCCAAGAGGCGCTTTGAACACTTCTCAGGATAACATTTTCAACGGTCAGATCCCTAAACGCATTGTTGTTGCCATGGTAGACAATGATGCTTACTCTGGGAACTATAAAAAGAATCCGTTCAACTTCAAAGCTAATGATCTGAGTTTCCTGGGAGTTTATGTTGACGGAGAACCATTGCCTTCCAAACCACTTCAACCCAAGTTCGACCCCGCCAACGGCTTGGGCTTCATCATGGCCTACCAATCTCTGTATTCAGGAACAGGCTCCATGTTTGAGGATCACGGAAATGACATAACCCGGGATGAATTCAATCAAGGTTACGCCATTTTCTGCTTTGATCTGACCCCTGACCTGAGCAATGGCGCGCACTACAATCTGATAAGAAAAGGAAACCTACGTCTTGAGATCCAGTTCGCCAAGACACTCCCTGTGAGCACTAACGTTATCGTTCTGGCTGAATTTGAAAATCTGATTGAAGTAGACAACCAGAGAAACGTCTTGTTTGATTTTACGAACTAAAATGAATACAAAACAACTAGCGATGATCATGTGGACGGATAGGATCACAAGGACTGAATTTCAAGGGGTATTTCCGTCAGATGAGCTGCCTGATCATGTAGACATCTACCCAAGTGCCTATATTGCAAATGTAGACCCAAGTGATCAGCCAGGAAGCCACTGGGTCGCCATGTATTTTACGAAGGAAGGAAAAGCGGAGTTTTGGGATTCGTACGACCAAGCTCCCCAGTTGTATTCAAGAACATTCCAAGACTTTTTAGACAGGAACTCAAATTGCTGGATAATGAACCATACTGTATTGCAAAGTTTAGATTCTAGTGTCTGTGGTGAATATTGTATTTACTACCTGGTACATAGATCTCGTGGTTTTCCATTATCAACTATTGTCAATAATTTTACTCAGAGAAAACGTATCAATGATTCTATTGTATACGAATTTGCAAAACGTCATTATCCGTCTGTATTTATGAGGGATAAAAAACGTGCAGCTGTAAAACAAAAATCATCTAAGTCACGATTTAAAAATAAAACAACACTGTAAATTGATTTGATATTTTTATTTAGATTTCAATAAAATGTTTACATTGGTGAACTCATATGTTTGTTGTCCATTAATATTTAATCCATCGGGGTGATATGTCTAAAGAAGCTGCAGACTTTGTGTTTCTCTCTTTCTTTTTCTTGGGACTGGGTGGAGGAGTAGGTGACGAACCTAGATCATCATCTTCATCATCATAAACACTTCCCTCCTTGTTCTTATATTCTTTCAGAGTCTTTTTCCTAGTTTCATTTACGATCCAGTCCATTGGTGTATTGAGCCGTGCGAGACCCCGCGAAAACGTGTTCCAGTTAGAAGGTTGGAATCGTTTACGTTCACCCATTACATCTCTCACTAAATCAACAATGTTTGTTCCGGGTACAGGCTTGCCATTGTAAGTCAGCTCTCCACGATCATTCCAAAACATAACATCTCTGTTTTGTTTAAGTTTGTTAATCAGTAGTCTGGCCTTCGTCTTGACGGTTTTGGGCACGCTGTCGATAATCTCATCTTCGATTCGAATTTCTTTTTCTTAAGGGAGCTGTCGTTTTTCTTCTTCTTCTGTCTCAGTTCCATAACTCTTTAGTACGGACGTTACTTTTACAGGAAGGGGTTGCTTTACTTGTCTTTGTCTATTAAATTCTAAATACTTTTGTAAAGTTTGGTTGTACAGCTTTAGTTTCTCATCGTCTGCAATATCATGCTGAGATAAGATGTCGTTCATTTCCGAATCCAACTCACCAAGAGTTCTCACCACGGGGTTCGTTGGGGCTTTGTGCTGGTGATGATGTACACTAGATAGATACGTCTCTGGGAGCAATACCATTTTCCGCGCCATTATGGAAGTAGACTGGCTAATTGTGGCAGCACGGGTGCCAGTAAAATGCCCAAGAAGCCTTCTCCTTTCTGCACGATAAGGTTTTTCTTTGTGCTTAACGGAACGCGTTTATCTGCCAAGTGCCTCAGAGTTTCTTTATGAGGCCTGAGTTTCCCCTTATGGTATGGACTCAATTTGACAGTTCCCCGCAACACGTTGAGTACACACTCACAGATTGCTTTAAGAAGTTGATTATCAGCAGCGTGAAGAAGTGCTCGCCTTTGTTTTGAATTACATTTCTTGAGGACTCGCAAAAAGTCAATGTTGTTTCTCATGCACTGAGACATGTCTAAATGATGGAAATGATGTAGTACGTCTCTTTTTATCCCTTTTTGACGTACGCGTACTGTACTTGGTCAGGAAAAATATTACTTCTTACGCGAAACTGTTCAGGAGTATTCTGTTTCAAATCTAGAAATAAATAGCCATACGGATGAGAGCAAGCATCCGTGTAAGCTTCTTGAAGAAATTTCGCGCGACCTGGATATATTTGACGAGCTAAGTGAGATACTTGAGCACGATCTCGAGGGTTGGAGAACAAACAGATTTAATGGCAATTCAAACTAACATTACGGCTTTCCTTTCCTTTGGGGAAAAGATTCTGCTGAATGTGAATAAGGCTCATGTTCTTGTGATGACATCCACGCGTTACCAAATTAGTTAATTCTTTGCTGTTCCCTGTTTCAGTCATCAAGTCATCTAAAATCAAAAGGTTTCTATAGGCAGGATTGATGGTCTCACTAATTTCACTAGGCACCCCTTCAATGAATTCTATATGAGGTATACTTCTTCGCATCTCCTCGAACATTGGTTGATATTCTCCATAACACCACAAGATTTTTTCGGGGGGATTTTGAATCATTTCTTCTCCCAATTCCAATAGTTTTCTTACAAATGATGTTTTGCCACACATGGTTGGCCCCGATACAATCATAGGGAAAGGATGTTTTAGTCTCGGGTCCATGATTAGACTGAATGAAATGCTACAGTGAATTTTTATTATATTTATTTTTTTATGCATATTCAATATATATATATATATATATATAACGCACTACAAAAGGAAATCAACGTCTAAGGTATTTCGAATATACTTGCAAAGCAAAACTATCGAAGCAGGAAAAAAACTATTTGCATAAGATAATGATATAGAGCTGATTAGAACCCATAGGGCACGGTGTCAAAGTTGCCAATTTTTACACGCTTCGTGTAAACTATCCTATAATCTCGTGATTCGGAGCGTGAGATTATGTTTTTTGACTTAACATCTCGTACAATTTTACATGGATTATTTACAGTAATCTTTTCTCCAGCTATTCCCCGCACCATTCTTGACATGGTATCTAAATTTATTTGTAGGGAGTTTCTGTAGTTCAGCGTTATTCCCCTCACTTTGCAGCACGTACTCCCATCATCAAGCTTGTAGGCATAGTTTTTCGGTCCACCAGATACAAACGTGGTGATGTGGTTCTCGCCAGTCTAAGATGTCAATTGCCCAAGGTAATCTCCGGTGTCTGGCTCCCATTCGCCTTCCCGGGATAGATAAATTATGGAATCTAAAAGATCAAAATAATACATTCAGCACAGTGTTACTTTCGTGATATTTTTATGCATATTTGTATTCAGTTACCTGTATCAAAGTAGAGGACTCTTTCTTCTAAACCTTCCAAGACACTGTACAGCTTTAGACGTGCGTGAGCTGTGGTGAAGGCTGCCAGCACCACGTTGGTCTTGGCGTTGGGAGGAATGAAGTCTTCTGTATGAACAAAATGTACTTCAATCGCCTCGTCGTTGACAAACCTCATATTCTGGACCTCTACGGCGTCGGATAAGAGGAGCTCAAAGTAGCGATCTTCATCAGTGACCATCTCCACCTGGGTCATGTTAGTTCTTTGAGCAAATTTACCCCAGAAACTAAAAGAATAAAATTGGGGGAAAAAAGGGAATTTGAGTATAGCTCGATTACAAGGTTCTGTGAAATACAAAATGCATACCTATTTAGCATTAGTTTGGCTAGAGCGCGCAAACCAGGATTTTTCTGGATCTTAGATGGGTCCAGTCGTATCCCCTCATTTTCGAAGTATCTCTGGATGTACAGGGCTTTTTCATCTTCAGTGCGACACCAACTTGGGTATCCAGAAGATTCCTGCTTAATTTTGAGGAACTTGTCGATATAGGAACTGAACAGCTCGTCTGACGTTTCTGGGAAATGCCACACCTCGTCTATGCGAACTAATCGATAACCTTTTTCAATGGCTTTAGACAACTCGATGGACACCCAGGTCCCATTAATAGCACGCTCATTTTCGGAATGATCACAGGGTTCTTGTTGTTGATTGTCAGCACAAGTGCGACAAAGGGGGAAGGTAAGCTTGCCATTCGAACGGTAAGGAAGGACAGGGTGGTACAGACCACGAGGAGGCAGGACAGTACACTTTACCAGGCCAAAGTATTGATCGAGGGGAGCAAAGTTTTCTGTGATAATGACAGGATGCCCCAGAAGATAGGTGCAGTACTTGTTCGTCCATGGGTACAAACTGGTGGAAAATGAAGAGTATGAAAAAAGAATAATTATTTAAAATAGATGAATTAAAAAATATATATATATATATATATATATAAGAAATCTGTGAATAAATTTTCCGTAAAATAGTGCTCAATACATCGATAGAAGTAGAGCAGAATATTTGTTTGAGAAGAAAAAGTCAAGACAACAGTTTTCCCGACAAGCCTGTTTCGTGAATTGCTTCACTCTTCAGGGGATTTAATGATAAGAATATTCGTTACTATCATTTATATAGAAAAAGTATACATAATTAATTAGTGGATGTAGTTTAGCTGTTGCGTAATAATGCTTTGTTTCTGTGGCGGCATGAAGATACAAGTTCGTTGCGCTTATTTAATGATGAGAGTTCCGGTCGATAAATTATTAGAAACTTTTCTTTAAGACAAAGGTTACATCTTTTGCTGGAGCTGTTGTAGGCGGGGCTTGAAGATAGGACGCGCCATAAAATGGAGTAGCTGATATTACCGTTCTTGAGAGTCCAGATGTATTTGCTGAGTTCAGTCGAGTTTTTATGTTGTTCGTGGCGGAATGAGGCGGTGTGGTTTCTGTATCTTGTTTTGAAGTCGTTTTCTGTGAGCCCTATGTATGTTGCGGTAGTGTTGTTGTCCTTTCTTGTGACGGTGGCTTGGTATACAACTGATGATTGGAGGCAGTTGCCATTAAGCGAGCAATTGTTCTTTTGTCGGCAGTTGCATGTTTTCTTGTCCTTTGTGTTGTTTGCGGTGTCGTTGTCGTCTCTCGGTGGATGTAAAATGCGCTTGTTATGATTGTCAATGATTTGTTTGGCATTGTTCATGCAGCTGTAACTGATCTTGATGGTGTTACGATTAAAGACTTTCCTAAGATTATGGCCTCTAGGAAAGTGTTTATCAACTAGGCCAAGGAATCTCTGTCCGATATTGGTGCTGACATTTTTGCTAAATGGGGGGTTGTACCAGAGTATGCCGTTTCGTTGTCTGTTTTTGCGTTTTGTGGTCGCGGTTGGTTCGTAGTTTAGGATGTACTGGTATCCGCTTTCGTCAAGTGCTTTTTGATATGGAGGGACAGCTTGGTCGAAGGATGCTTTGTCGGATGAAAGGGATGACAGTCGTCTGTTGATGCCGGCAGGTATGTTGTTGGTAGTGATTGGTGGATGGTTGCTCTCACGGTGGACGTACTGCAGTGTAGTGTTAGGCTTTATGTAGAGCTGGTAGGTATTTTGGTTTAGGTTGAAAGTAGCATCTAGGAAGTTGATGATCTGCTTGTTGGCTTCGATGGTGATGCGTAGTCCGTTGTTGTTGAAGATTCGGCAAATGTCTTTCTTGATATTTTCAGTTTCTCTCGGTGTGGCGTTAGAAATGGCTAGTCCGTCGTCTCGGTACAGTCCTACGTTGATGTTAAGGTTCTGTAGTTGAGAAAGAAGAAAACTTCCTACTAACTCGCATGTTTCAGCGCCGTCATAGCTGCCCATTGTAACGTCAAATGTTGTGTCTCCTTTCTTCTGCCATTGTTGCTGCTTGTGTATGAGGATTGATTTCTTAGCATGAATTATGATGTTTCGTTCGTCGTTGGTGATATTGTCGTATGTTGAGGCGAAGTCAAGCGTTCTGTTAAGGAGGTCATGGCTGATTGATGGGTAGAATTCAACGATGTCAAAGCAAATAAAACTGTGTTGTTGTTTGTTTTTGATGGATTTGAACCACTCGATTACGGAGGCAGTGTTTTTCCATTGATTGAATTTCGATGCTGTCGTGATTTTGTTGTTGATTCTGTCGAGGATTCTTTTGCTGATTTTGCCTATCTCGGATTTAGTAGGATTGATTAGACGGCAGGCCGGTTTATTAGCGAAGTTCGGCTCGTGGTCTTTAAGTGTTATGAATGCGTCTTTGTCAGCACCAATATCGGACAGAGATTCCTTGGCCTAGTTGATAAACACTTTCCTAGAGGCCATAATCTTAGGAAAGTCTTTAATCGTAACACCATCAAGATCAGTTACAGCTGCATGAACAATGCCAAACAAATCATTGACAATCATAACAAGCGCATTTTACATCCACCGAGAGACGACAACGACACCGCAAACAACACAAAGGACAAGAAAACATGCAACTGCCGACAAAAGAACAATTGCTCGCTTAATGGCAACTGCCTCCAATCATCAGTTGTATACCAAGCCACCGTCACAAGAAAGGACAACAACACTACCGCAACATACATAGGGCTCACAGAAAACGACTTCAAAACAAGATACAGAAACCACACCGCCTCATTCCGCCACGAACAACATAAAAACTCGACTGAACTCAGCAAATACATCTGGACTCTCAAGAACGGTAATATCAGCTACTCCATTTTATGGCGCGTCCTATCTTCAAGCCCCGCCTACAACAGCTCCAGCAAAAGATGTAACCTTTGTCTTAAAGAAAAGTTTCTAATAATTTATCGACCGGAACTCTCATCATTAAATAAGCGCAACGAACTTGTATCTTCATGCCGCCACAGAAACAAAGCATTATTACGCAACAGCTAAACTACATCCACTAATTAATTATGTATACTTTTTCTATATAAATGATAGTAACGAATATTCTTATCATTAAATCCCCTGAAGAGTGAAGCAATTCACGAAACAGGCTTGTCGGGAAAACTGTTGTCTTGACTTTTCTTCTCAAACAAATATATATATATATATATATATATATATATATATATAACAATACAAACCTAGAAAAGTCTACGTATTTCATTTTTTCTCCGGGCTGAACCTCATGGTACAGTTTCACCGCATTTGTTCTCCCACCATACAAGGAATGTCTAGGCTCTAGAGGGTCTGCAAAGGTTATTCTGTCAAAAGCTTCTTTCATTGCATGGTTGAACTTGAGCTCACTTTTCAGTTGACATTCCCACATTTCAACTCAGCATCATTAAGGCATGACTCTCAGATGAAAAACTGATTAGCTATATCAAAGCCAGTTTTCTACGAATCTTCCCCAAACTTGGCAAGTTAATGTCTTTTGTGAAAAGAAGGAACCTTAGAGCCTTGGTTACCATGGAAACTAAGTCACGTGACCACAAGACCGCCATCTTGGATTTTTAAACAAGCCGTTTGTAAACGTACCGAAACATCTTTAAAAGTCATGAAAATGCAGATTACTATTCATATGTACAATGCCTATATGGATCTAATTGGATATCTTGGAAATTATATTAAGTTTCATTTTTAGAATATTTTATATTTTTTCCAAAAAATTAAAAATATTCTAAGAATTAAACTTAATATAATTTCCAAGATATCCAATTAGATCCATATAGGTATTGCAAATATCAAAAGGAATATGGATTTTCAGGACTTTAGAAGTAGTTTCAATACGACTACAAACGATTTTTTTAAAGAATCCAAGATGGCGGCCTTGTGGTCACGTGACCTGGTTTCCATGGTAACAGATATGCGGTAATTGCTTGCCTTGAAGAATTACTACTACGAGCCAAATTTGGGAAAGATTCAACGTAAACTGTCAAAGATATGAATAAATAACTGATTTTCCATCACTTCCTCAAAAGAGCCATGCCTTAATGGTGCTGAGAACAACATCGAACCCTTGATCAATCAAGTGCTGCTTGCGTGACAAGGTCCTTTCGTACAAAGCCTGCATCGTACAGTCAGCAATGGGATTTCTTGTTTTTCTACCAAAACAAGTGGGGCAGCCATGCCAAAAGCAACCGTGATATTCCCACACGGTGTTGGACTCTGAATGAAACCCGTCGACTCTGAAACTTCCAATTCGTTGTTCCCCAGGGTTTCCTGCATGTCGGATGTAAATGTTATCCCTTTCTGCCAGGTAAGTCAGCCATCTTAATGCTTGAATGGATTGTTTATCCTGAGCTCTGTAGCCGTGCGGTGGAATGACAGCGATCGTTTCTGGTTGAAGGAAGTGTTTTCTGTACACCAAGTTACACACAGAAGCAATGGTGATACAGTTAGCAAAAGGGTCCACATCACTCGTCTCCTTAAACAATCGCTGGAATTCAAGACACGATCGTCGGAGAATATCCACATCAGAGCGACAGTACGCTAAGATTTCCTCTTCCATGTCAAAGACGTAGTCTTGGGCTTTCAACGAATCATACCAATTATAAAATGCTGAACGATCAGGTGGAGGCATACCATCGGGATCGTAGAATTCGGCATCAGGGAGAGGACCGCTGTAATTCTGATTGGCAGAAGTATTAAATTTGTGGGGGAAATAGCCTTTCTTCAATTTGTTCAACCCAAATGTCTTGGGCAGGGCTGCAAGTCTCATGGGTAAGAATGCCATGCTGTCCAAGAACTTGATGTCTCTCTCTTTCACGTGCATAGACATGATCTTTGCCCCATTCATTATAACTGTTGGAGAGATTCCATTTTGGTTTAAAAACGAAAGGATGAAGTAGCCATCGAACCCCTGCATATTATGCGCTAGCCAAATCGATCCTTCGTGCTCTTTTGTGAATACCCAATCACAAAAATTATCGCGTGTGTTTGGGCCGCTGAAGACTTTCTCAACCCCATTTTCATCTTGAGTAACAACGAAATTCGGTTGGTGAATTCCCGTTTCCTAGTTTGTTTCGAAGTCGTAAAAGTACAGCTTTGACTTCGATTCACCACCAGAAGCTTCACCACCACCACCATTTTCTGACACTTCTTCCTCCTCCTCCATTAGCTGCTCTATCCCTTCCATGCTCTCCTCTTCCAAACTAATGTTAGCGGCAGCAGCGTCATTTTCTTCATCAATGGGTTGCATGAAACACAGATGGTTTCCTAATTCAACATATTCTTTGCAAACATTACACTTTGAAAGTCCACAATGATGAGCGTCTGGATTCCTGTTTTTTCTTTTAATGACTTTGTCACAATCTGCGCACTTAATTACCCTCAAACACATTGAACTACCCGCCTTGTTTCGCCTTGTGTGATTTGCAAAGCACCGCTCGTTTTTGAAATATCTATTGCATTGTTCACAGTGTCTCCAATTTTCCACTTCACAGGGACCGCCGAAACAAGTAGTACACACAAATTTACACGAATGATTCTGTCCGTGGTCATATCCTTTCTTGCAATGAGGGCAAAAGTTTTTCCGATTCAAAAAGGCGGGCATAGATGTTATAACATCATAATGGTTATCATGATGATATATGTAAAGACGTTTCTCAGAATCAGGCCCCGAATATATAATTGCATTGAACAAATCTTTGGACACGACATTAATCTGGTAATCAGAGAGCAGAATTTGGAATTTTTTGACCTCTTCGAGACTACATGGACCAAATCGAACAGCTGCATCTCGATGCAATTTTTCGGCCAATTCTTTCTGTAGTAGTCTTCTAGAGTCGGAAATTCTGCTATAGTCAACATTTTAATCTAATTTTGCCTTGGCTACCACTAGCGCACGGGCTAAACAAAGGTCGTCATTGTTTGAAATACGCACGATGCAACGTTTGTCCTCGAGATATTTCTCCAAATTTACAGTTTTTCGACGTCCTTTTCCACTACCATGAGGCATAGAAACATGGAAAAAATTGAGTTGCACTGACTCGTCTAGCCTGAAGTTTTCGTGGGACTGAAGAACCTGCTCAACTCTCGTGAGAAAGCGATTAGCCGTCAGCTGGTCACGCCTCATAAACGGTAACGCAATAGGGTATTGTAGCTGCGGCGTGTGCAAAACCATGCGAACCTGGTCATGATCCGCGATGCGCACCGAAACGCGGTCGATAATATCTTGAAAGGCGCTGTCTAATACTGGGTGCAATTCGTCTACCCCCCTGGCATCTATCTCGTTAAATTGAATGTCATATTCCATACCTTTCGTCTTGAATTTTTTCACATTGACTTCACTGACTTTATTAATACGATACAATGTTGAGGGTGGAGGAGGAGGTGGTGGTGGGGGTGGTGGTGGTGGGGGTGGTGGTGGTGGGGGTGGTGGTGGTGGTGGGGGTGGTGGTGGTGGTGGGGGTGGTGGTGGAAGCGGTGGGGGTGGGGGTGGAGGCGACGGTGGTGCAGTGTTGTTGGGCAAACGCTGTCTTTTAGCTGGTGACTGGAGGTAATGGCTATCATCATCATCATCATTCAAACCATCACGCACACGTTTTTCCATTCGATCCCCGCTTTGCAGATGGTTTGTAGACGGTGTGTTGTCAAAGGCGTTTGCATAGTCATAGCCAAAGTCAAAGGTTACAGCATCGGTAATCAAGGCCTCTATTGATTCCCGGATCTCCTGCTGCTCCATGTGATCAGTAATCATAGCATTTGTGAGGTCACTCATATCATCAAGTTGATTGGATACCAGACGTGCTCGGGTTTCCAAAGCAGCCAGGGTCAGATGTTCGTCCAAGTCAAACATCATTTCTAACACATTAAGATCCTCTTCGGTCTCACAATTACGGATAAGATTTTCGATTGTAAAGTCTGCCATACTCCAAAATAAAAAGTTTAATTAAAACTGAAATGATAATTAAAAGAAATAGTCATTATTTTGTTAAGCGAAAAATATTGTAAAAAAATTATAAAAAAAAAAAAAAAAAAAAAAAAATGTTTAGAAAACAAAAATAATAGAATAAGATACTTACTATAAAAGTTCTTCTCGTAGGAGATCAGACCACAATATTATTTCCATCAATCCTCCTGCTCGCACTAATGCTAAATACACGAATGGTTTGTTGCTCAGATAAGGCTTTACCCGTACATATAATGCTTTCAAACATTTTTTAGATTCTTTAGTGACCTCTAAGAATTTTAATTTTGGACTTCGTAACATGCATTCCAGGAATTTGTAAGCTCATTGGTTAAGTTTTCTAAAGCGCGGGAAAGTAGAGATATAGAATACGATGAGATAGAATTACGTGTATAGACAGGATAAAATCTCCCGCAGCGATGTTGTGACTGTATAATTTTCTAATCTCGTAAATTGTTTTGTGTTTTTACTAATTCAAATCCATCATTTATATTATTTCTAGCACAAATGACTCTTAATTCATTAAGGAAAAAAAAAAAGAAAAAAAAATTGGCAAGCAATGTTAAGCTTAAAAAAGTTTATTATGAGGCTTTGATAAGGTAATTACAATGATTTATCAAATATTGCTATTCATGCATTGCTCATAGTTCGTGCTTCTTCCCCTTGTTTAGTTTGCTTCACTTCAACCAGCGTGCCTTCTTTTGACGAGGCTCGTATTCTTCAGGCTTTCTAGCTTCTTTACCTAATTCTTTCATGTGATCTCTTCGTTCCTCTTCGAACTTCTTACATTCGTTCGCCATCCCTTCTATCACGTCATCAGACCAACTGAAGTAATCACAGCTACGATCGGGGTACTGAACAGCACAACAAAAGAATGTGCGGTCTTTGTTCTCCTCGGTATGACTGACACCTATCTTAGCGTACAGATTGTGTTTGTGACATCGTGGATGTACTCTTGGTGGGTAATCCCAAAGACGGGTATCCAAGATGTCGTAGTCTGATTTCCTGATGTTCAACTTACAACCCAAGATCTCGTTGTCCAACAACCTTTCTTTGGCTTCTTTCGTCTTGTAGCCTTTACAACATTCAGCCAAGTTTTTGTAGTCCAACTTGGTCACGCATTTCAGGAATTCGTTCTTGTCTTTGGATTTGTAGACTGAGCAAGGAGAACCACAGAAGCATTGAGGTGCAGGAGAGTTGTCGTAGTCAGACATGATTAGTACGTTGTCCTTACTATGGATTATGCGAGAGCAAGTGGAGTTTTTTGGACGAAGGTGATGAGCAAGTGATTCTGCTGATTTTGATCGTGCTTTCAAACTTTTCTCTCCATAAAAATATGTCTTCATATTTCATAATTCAAATTCCCGCCTTGGTGATTGGAATTCGTACTTTGACCGTGTTCTACATTCCAACCTCCCCTCCCCCTACATTCTTAAGGGGGTATTCAGGAATTTAGACCACCCCTCCCCCTACATTCTTAAGGTGGTATTCAGGAATTTAGACCACCCTTCCCCTCGTAAGTGCGGTATCTGGGGGGTCATAACTACTACTATTTCAGCGCTTTTTAACTTTTCTAGAACGGAAGAAAACAACACTAAAAAAACAAACAGAAAACAAGAACAGCAATGAATGGAGTAGAAAATTTAAAAGATAAACGAATAAAGTGATCAGAAGAAATTCCACAACTTAAGATTAGATATGAAGTGCCGGTTCTGCACCCGGTGCCATCGGTGCGAACCGGTGCTCTCCCCCAGACCCTACCTTGGACCCGTAATAACGGTAACGTATTCTACAGTGAGGCTCCGTATAGGGGGAGGGGTGGTCGGGTATATCTAATCCAAATATAATGTTCTAATTATTCATAAAATATAGTTTTTCTGTACAATCTACACTAGAATCTATTCTAGAACTATTATCTACGCTAAGATCTACACTATATATAGAGCTAGGCTATCAGCTATCAAGCTATCGGCTATTGGCATGTACCTGGCCTGAAAGTCTACACTTGGCTGAACTCATTAGTGAATAAGAAATTTGCACTAATTATTTTTAAAAATTGGACGGTTTGTTTCGTAAAACTGAGAAAGAGTAGATCGTGGTCTTGATATCTAGTAGGTGATTCGCGTGATTGATCCGGCAATTATGCAGAACAGAGTCCTCTATTGTTTCAAGTGACGGGTGTTTCTATTGAACCAATATTTACTAACAATCAAAACATCATAGTTAGTTAAATAATGAAAAGAGTAGCCTGCACTGCATCCGGAATTTTCTGTCGTAAAGTCCGTCTGCGCAGCAGCGACAAGAATCGTGTTCCAAAGCCCCCCCGCATTGATTTGTCGACTCAATGCTGATTGGTTAATCTAACGGCGTTTCTGATTGGTCTTGAGTCTTTGCTGTTGACTTGCTGTCTTCGTCACCGCGTCTGAATCAAAATGGCGGCATACAGCGAAGAGTTATGGAGAGAAGCATTTTCGGCAGTTGAACATCAGTTTGAAGTAAGAAACCTCTTGCCGGAACAAAAGGAGGCTATTAAGGGATTCTTTAGTAACAAAAATATTTTTGTAAACCTGCCAACAGGTTACGGGAAGTCACTGATTTTTCAGTGTCTTCCCATAGTTTCGGATATTTTGCGATGTAAATCCAGAGGATCCAGCATCATTGTGGTTCTTTCTCCACTTCGATCTTTGATGGAAGATCATGTGCTATATCTAAATAATATTGGGATTCCAGCAATTGCCATCGGTGACGAGGAAGATGCTGAAATCATCCAGCAGATCGTAAATGGCAACTATGTCGTGTTGTTCGGTTCCCCAGAGTGCTTTCTGTCTACTACAACATGGAGAGGAATTTTCTGCACGCCAAGCTTCAGGGATATGATGATCGGCGTCGTAATAGATGAAGCTCACTGCATCGTTCAATGGTATGTTGACAAATTTAAAACTTTTTATCTCTTTTTCGTTTTGGTAGATTTTCAAATTTAGTATAGAGCATTTCTAGCTAGGTTGATATTCACTCTAAATTATCCTTGTGATTGAAAATTAGAGGGTAAAACCTTTGCAAACGGATTTTTGCCTTTTTTAAATTTGTAATTTTTGAGCTGGAATTAATAAGGAACGTGGGAGAAACCAAAATTGTTATGTCCACCAAAACGGTGTGAAATATTAATTTTTAAAATCATCCAAAATCCCATACAATTTATGCAAAGATGCAAAGCCATAATTGATAGCTAGACAACCAGATCAAGCGAAGATGAACGGATTGATCGATATATAGAAAGACAGACTGATAATCTAACATAAAATAAAATAGAAAACCCATGCAAGAAATACTGTCTATGGCTTACACTGTACATTAGATGTATAGATATATATTTATTACATAGTAGTGTTATGCAACAACATAAATGTAGTAGAAACATAAACATGCACATTGATATAGCATGCTATGTTTGAGGTAGTTCATTCAGGATATAATATTTTCATTATTCTATAATTTTTAAAGTTGGACATACACCTACTTGCAAGAACGTTGACATACGAAAATAGAACATTAGTGGTTTAGTGGGATAGGAATTATATTAAAGACCCATTGCCACTTACCGTGATGCATCACAATTTGTTAACATTTTGAATCGTGTCACAACCGAAAAAACAATTCTAACCTTTTGAATAAACTCTTAAAGGAATGTAAAAGAATTAATTTGTGCCTTAGTGCTATGTCGGAAAAGGATTTAATATGAATTTATTATTCAATATATGAATCTTTGAATTTCATGGACCACGAAATTCATCTGTGACCGCGGTGCATCACGGTAAGTGGCAATGGGTCTTTAAAGAACAAAAGAAGATCACTGAAGCTGAATTTTTTTGTTTGTCTTTTTAATGTATTCCTTTCTCACTAAATTACTAATGTTCTAATATCATATGACAACGTTCTTGCAAGTAGGTGTATGTCTTAATTGCTGTTTTGTTCTTTGTGTTATTACAGGGGGCTAACAGGTACCAAGAAGGTCCCATTCAGGAAGTGGTATGGTTGCTTAGGAGAATTACATTCTTTAATTCCCAAAGATACTAAATCAGTGATCCTAACAGCAACTGCCACCAAGGCAACCAAGGAACAAATAATGGAAACCCTGAACCTGTCACCAAAGGATGTGCAAATGATCCAGCAGAGTCCTGACAGGCCAAATTTATTTTATTCTACACAATATGTAGATAAAAATGAGCCATTGGAGATTGTGTTTGGGCGGCTTATTAATGAAGTTGATGATATGGGTGCAAACACGCCAAGAACATTAATATACTGTCAAACACGAAAGCAGTGTTCAGTTCTGTACCGAATGTTTGAAGTTTTTTTGGGTCTGAAGATGTACAGTGGTGGAGTAACCAATCCACAAAAAAGACTGGTTGAAATGTTTCATGCTGGCACCCCTAAAAGAGTTAAGGAACACATAATCGAAAATATGGCAAAGGATGATGGACATTTACGAGTTGTCATTTGTACTGTTGCCTTCGGCATGGGTATCAATTGCAGGAAGGTTAGACAGATTGTGCATTTTGGACCATCGAAGACAGTGGAACAGTATGTTCAAGAGTGTGGGCGTGCTGGACGGGATGGACTTCCAAGCTCTTGCATCCTGCTGTTCAATGGACTACTGTCAGCCCACTGTGATAGGGATATGAAGGCTTATGTCCAACAAGAAGGATGCTCGCGTATATGGTTAATGAGCCATTTTGAAAGTAAAGTGGCAAGTAACAGTTTACTTCACAAATGCTGTGGACAATGTGCAATGAAATGCAGGTGTAGTGACAAGGATTGCAGGGTGCTTTGGAGTCCCAATTTGAATGGAGATACAACAAAAAAGTCACCAGTCCAGAAATTAATGACCACCATCAATGCACATGCTCATCATGAAAGAGCCAAATTTACAAGAGTTGTCAGTGAACAACAAAGGGAGAAACTGAGATTGGAACTTCATTGCTTCCAGCAAGAAATGATGAAGGAGGTACAAGTGGATACTATGGTGACATGTCCCAATGTACTCATGGAGTTTAATTCTTTCCATATTAATCAAGTGATTGAACACTGCAGCATTCTTTTTACCATCCAAGATGTTGTAGAGTTGGTAGAAATATGGAGAATGAAATATGCCACTGCCATTCTCACAGCTTTAGACAAAGTCTTCAGTGATATAGATGCTGCTGAAATACAAATGGATGTGTTTCCACCTGAAATGTCAAATTATTCTGACTGGAGTCAAGTCAGGGATGACACCACACTGGTAGGGATGTTGAACAGCCAAGATTTAGAGGATCTAAGTTCTTTTAACACATGTATGGACACAGCAGACAGTACTTTTTTAGATACTTCTTATCAGAGTTTGAGTACTGCTTAGAGCTTTTATCCATAAGTTAAATCTCTCTTACCATCTTACCCAAGTTTATCACAAACGTGTTTATACCATACTCTAACAACATATTGTCCTGGTTTTGAGATATTTTCCTCATAAGGACAGTCCCCTCTCTAAATGTGCATATATTATGCAATAAAATGAACATTTGCAAAAGCTAAGTTTAGATTTGAGTAGCATGTGAAATAGCTTTTTAACCCTGGATTCATCAAAAACTACAAAAAGGTAAAAGCTTTGGAATACACGTAGTTAAACACTGAGTGACATCACTATTTCTACAACATTTCTTTTAGAAACAGATTTCAGAAATGAAGTCATTTATCTTAGCAAAATCAGAAAATTAAGTTAAACATTGAGTGACATCACTATTTCTAAAACACTTCTTTAAGAAACAGATTTCAGAAATGAAGTCATTTATCTTAGCAAAATCAGAAAATTAAGTGTGATTATCCCAAGAGATGTCTTATCAATAATTCATGATGCATTACATGAGAAACTTCGTGTCAATTTCATATGATTTTTTCCAATGAGAATGAAACTATCTGAAGGATTCAAACTCAAATTGTCAGATTTTGCCAGAGCATTTTTTATATTTAAAAAAAGGCTGTCAAGAGCTTCTTGTAACATCTATATTCTATAGCTTTTACAATTGTGTCCTTTTGGTTGAAGATTTTTAGCAGTACAGACATGTCTTGTGGAGAATGTAAATGTGCCAGGAAAAATGAAGTCATTTATGATTACGTGGTTAATGAAACACTTATATGTACATATTCAAGTATTATTAACTGCATTTTTCCAATTTCTCCTATTGCATTTATTTTTTTCCTCAACTACATGGACTTTATATTTAAGTTCTATGCAAATAATTATAATATATAAGAAGTACAAGTGGTAATTCCAATATTTTCCTTAATTTGTTTCTGGAACATAACAGGACTCTTAAAGTCAGAACTCTAGTTGTTAAAGTACCAGGGGCTGATCCAGGGGAGGGGTGCAGGGTTTGTGCCCCCCCCCCCCCCCGATTTGGTTGATTTACAGTCAAATATGACTTTATTACTATCTATTTTTTGATTTCCCAAAAAACTTCCTGGATCCGCCCCTGAGTAATTAGCCTGTTCTCTGACAAAAAAGAGTAACAGAACAGGAAACTAAGTTAATGCTGTATTTTAAGTTTGTATCAATCACGCATAAAAGGAATTTAATTAATATACATTCATATGAGAATTTGTGTTGAATTTGTTTTTATCTTTTCTTTGTCATTGTTTATCGTGCTCTTCTATTTAAGATCATGTACTTTTTGTGGTCGTTGATCCAGGAGAACATGCTGCTCATGTCAAACCCATGTAAAAAGGTTGGTTGTATTCTTGAGTAGTATCTGTATCTTCTACCTGGAGTAAATGTGAATGCGTCATTTGTTACCAGTTCTTGCACAATCTTGCACATGTCATTCTTTGTTGACTTCTTCACATGCTTACCAGATCTTTTATTGATGGACAGGTTATGGTCATAGTTAATCATAAGCTCACTTGTTGTTCCAAGAGAATGACATATCCTATCTAGGGATCTTCTAGAGGCAGCAGGTCCTAGCTTCTTTATGGCTTCCTTCACTGTCTTGTTGTAAAACTCCAACTGCAGATCTAGTGGAATGTTGGCTCCTCTTACTGGCTTGTTTTTCACAGATCTGTTCCAAATTAGCCGATGAGCTGACTGGGGACTTAACAATGCATAAACTTGAAACATCTGATACAAGCACTCCAGAGAGTACTTTGTGGCACTCCCTCCTTGATGCTTAAGGTACATGAGGAAAAATTTCCAACAACGATGCAATCTTCCTCCATCACCTTCTGATATAGCATCAAAGAAATTAAGAAGAAGCATCCCATATTCCAGTAGTGATTTCTGATACGACAACATGTCATCTCCATCTTCCTCATCTGATTTGGGATCTTTAAGTATGTTCACAGTACTGTTGTCACTTGAAACTACAGGAGGGTCATGGCTGGCCTCATGCTCCTTCAAATATTTGCCATTATGAGCAAAAGTCTTTGAACATCCAGGGAATCTGCATTTGTATCGTGCACCAGCTTTGCGTTCCTTCTCTTTCTGTTCAAGAAGTTTTGCCAACTCTTCCATGCTTTTGTTCCTTTTCTTATCAACCACAAAAGCATCAATAATTAGAGAGGCTATCTTGTGAAGAAAGTCTTTCTTATCCTTTTTAGGTGACTCTGGTTTTGGAAGCTCAAACTTAGCTGGCTTTTGATCATCCAGAGAACCCATGCCAAGGATTTTCAGTGCTGCTGCAATTATTCTTGATTCAACTTCAAGGATGAAAAATCTTCGACATGCATTGGCTGCTGCACTAACATCCCCTTTGACATTCCTCCTATTGATAAGGTTGCGGTCGCTGTACATAGTACACTTGTCACCAGAAGATGAGATATTATATAGGTTGGAAAAACCTACCTAAAGAGGAAAAAAGAAAAGAAAAAGGTATCCTTGATGATGATAATGACAATAGTAATACTAAGAATGCTTTAAGTAATCTTTACAGCATAAACTGAATGTAATATCAATTGGGGGTGGGCTTTTTACAGGGCGGTCTTATAACCGAAAGGAAATTTCTGTCAGTGGGAAGGTGAGCTTATATCCCTGTGGGCTTATAACTGGGTGGGCTTATAACTGGGTGGGCTTATAACTGGGATTCTACAGTATCTTAACATTTTCTCTAGCACAAGTACAAACTAACACTATCATAGAAGCAGAACAGTGCAAACAACAATAGCAGCATCCAAGCAGTTTATCTAACTGTCTTTTTATTCCTTTGTGTTGTTCATGCCTAAGTGAATTCTTAGTTTGTTAATAACCAAATTGGTGGACAAATAAATATTCTGATGAGCTAAATAGTTAGTATTTGTTTCACAGGTAATTGGCATGCACTCTTTGATTTGTGTTTTCATTTTGACAACCTACCTCTAAGAACTTATTCCCCGAGTGCCAATCGGCTATTTCAAAGTGCAAACCCTGGAGCTGCTCCTCACTTGTAAAACCATTCGCTAAGGATGCATGGCCATTGACTGCTCTCTCAACAGACAGTTGGTCTCCAACAACTCCTTGGTCACCATACTCTTTTTGTTCTCCTTCCCCATGAGAAGGCACATATTTATGGAGTGTTTGTAAAACCTTTATTATCCCATCAGCATCGTTCTCGTTCTCGTGTATCATTCCTAGAAAAGACTAAGAAAAAGATTTTTTAAATAAATTATGACAACCATTTAGGTTGCATTGTTAAGGAATAGTGGTATTCACTATTTATAAAACCAGAAAAAGATTATTTATTTATTTATAAAGAAGATCTAATTGGAATGTCCTACCCCGGCTGGATATTTTGCTAAGTGTTGGTAGGGGTAAATGTTATTGCACTGTGACACAACTGAAACAACAGTTCACTTAATTACTAGAAATATTACTGAAATTCGAGAGTGTATGTGTGGTTGGAAAAAATAAGTCCACCTGACAGGATTCCAACCTGTGACCTTTCAGATACTCTGGTTGGATGCCCTACCACTGAGCTACAAGAAAGTCTCAGGTTAAAATTCTGTCTGGTTGGCTTGGTTTTCTCAAGCCCCTGTATGAGAAAATTTTCGGATGCAGTGCAGGCTATATAAGCTAGTGACAACTCCTAATTGATCTTCCTATTATCCCTTCAAAGTTACTTATCTATCTTCTATCATGAAGTTCACTTACTGTTTCTGTTTTCTCATTCATTTCTTTACTATATGCATGGGGTATATGGGAAGTACAGACATCTGAAAGATAGTTTAGGCATGGTACTTTAGCAGCAATGATGCGTTCTGCCAAAGTGAGGTAGTCATCACGCTGCTTGACATTTTCATGGGGATTTGGGAGACAGACACCATTTTCCATTTGAAGGATACCATCTTCTGGAGGCTTATTACTTAGATGATTTCCAGTAACCCTGTTTTCAGTGGACATAAAGGTAACACAATGTTTATCAATGTTTTGATGATCCTCTGTCATGTAGTGAACATCCTGACGATAGTCTATATTGTCAAACGTGATCTTTCTGCCCTTATCCTGTTGCACATGCATATTGTCATGGGGAGTTGGCATGTTAGTAGCAGGTTCAGAATTGAGAACTGCACCAGAGTTTAGCCCAGGTTCTGTAGGCACATCTTTGATATGCTGGTTACTGTACCTTGCCATCCATTCACCTTGTTTTGATACTAAATTTGTAATCTTGGTATCATAGTTCTTTCCAAACTCATCTAACTTCTTGTATAGATATGTATGGCTTGTTGTAAGCCGGAGAGGGGCCAGTTGAGCAAGAGTTGCCTAAAACAAAAATAATGGAGTGTCACAAACATTTTTTTTGCTAAGATCATATCAGCCTCTCAGGTTTTATTCCTATATCTTGAACATGCTTGAAATATGAAATGAAATATTTGCAATTATCAGATTCCTTTTTTCATGAGAAATATTTGTCTTTTGTTAATGCTTTTTTTAAAATTTTCATCAACAGAAATGTAATACTGTTATAATCAGTAGGGCAGCAGTGTTGCTAAATATACATTATTTGTGTAGTGTATATTATAGTATATTCTATTTATGAAATTATTTTCAAATCAGACATAGTACTTACCATCCAATTTGAATGATAGAGGAATGTTGTTATCAAAAGTTGAGCAGCAATCATAGACTTTGACCTGTTACGAAGACAAACTGCAGCTGCCATCCCAATAGCTCCAAAATGACCACCAGAAGTATTTAAGGCTCTACTTTTACTGTTGATTGCAGCAGCTGACAGACAAGAATGCATCAGTGGCGCTCTTTCACTGATCTCTTCGTCCAGCTTTTCCATTGTAAATAACAACATGCTATCCTTGTCTGTCTTCCTGAGGGAGATCGGATTCTTTTTGGAACACAGCTGTGTTGCTTCTTTTTCAATTTCCTTTAACACGAGAGCTGTTAGTTCTTTTTTAAGAGCTGGGCACCTCCACGTTGCATTGGCGATTTGTTTAAAGGTACCCCGAACTAACATCTTCCCAAGCGATTCTAGTTCTTCAGGGAGCTTTCTCTCCTTCTCTCTTGATTTCCACTTCATCTTTACGCAGACGTCAATATGTTCTGCCTTTGTAGGTGCCCCATTAGTAAATTCTCCCTGAACTGGAGACCCAGGGCAAGGATCAATTGCGGGAATTCTTAGGTCAGGAATCGTAGGTCTTGAGCGGTCACAGGTAGGAGTCGAAGTTAGAAAGCCATGCAGTGTTCCTTCGCTACGACTTTTTTTGGGAGTTACATGGTTGATCTCCTCTGATGAAGCCCTCTTCGGGCTTGTGTGAACGAGTGACTTTTTTTTGTCGTAAAGCCTTCGTATTTCTGACTCAAATTTTTGTTGTTGTTGTATAACACTTCGCCGCTTCGCCAATATTTGGTAGCACGACTTGCAAATATATTTGCTTTGTTGATTGCCAACAATTGACAGACTTTCCAACTCAAATTTAACGTTGACCTTAGCCTTTCCATCTACAAGATACCGAATATTGTGGTTTGGTACTTCTCGAGCACATAAAATACAAAATATTTCCATTCAAAAGCACATAGATACAGTAGTTGATCGAGAAAGCCCCGCACACACGTGAAATGATCACAACAAACCGTTCTGACAACTATGACACTTGAGTAGGACTGGGAACGATAATTAAAGCCAATCAGCGTACTTGTAAGAAAGAGCCAATCGCATCGCGTACTGAAATCCAGGTACGCAGTTGGGGGTTCCGGAACAAGATTTCCTGCGCTGTTTCGCAGACGGACTTTACGAGTAAACGTTCGGAGGCACGCAGGCTATGAAAAGAGCTGTAACTAAACTTATTTTGTATTCACATGTATTGAGCGTTTTTATTAATAAATTTTAAATTATTTTAGAAAAAGTGTTTGTCGTCGTCAAGTCATCTAATTGTTTGTTTTTTGATGAGTCAACTTCATAGAACTCAATTAGGGTGAAACAAAAGCATAAAGTAAAAAGAGTCTAATCCTTTAACAATAGGCTTTGTGACAGAAAAACTATACTTTATGAATAATTAGAACATTTTATTTGGATTAAACTTTGACGTAAAATATAGGATGTGGTGCAATCCAGCAAACTAAATATAGCCGACCACCCCTCCCCCTATACGGAGCCTCACTGTAGAATGCGTTATCGTTATTACGGGTCCGGAGTAGGGTCTAGGGGAGAGCACCGGTTCGCACTTCATATCTACTCTTAAGCTACTTTACGCTGCATCTCGATTTCAGCGCCTTCAAAGTTTTCTAGAACGGAAGAAAACAACACTAAAAAAACCAACAGAAAACAAGAACAGCAATGAATGGAGTAGAAAAATTAAAAGTTGAACGAATAAAGTGAAATGAAGTATTTGAAAAGAGAAGGGGAATAAAATGAAAAAAAAGTCTATGAAGGTTTTCTGTATGTTGTCCGGTGATCCCCCTTTCGTAAAAATAAGTATGTGAGTTTAGCGTTGTGTTTATAGATTATTGAATGAAGTGGTAGTGCGTGTGAGCGTAAAGTGTCCCAAAATAGTGGTAAAGCGCTAAAACGACTAGACACTTAATTAAAAAAATATGATTTAAAAAAAATTTCTAAGAAATTCTTTAGTTGTTAAAAATAGCTTAGTTTGTCAAAAGAATGAAATAGAAATTGCTGTTTAATTGTTGTAGTGTGTTGGGAAAAAGATATCTTGAATCGTTTGTTGGAAATGTTTTATTTTCACTTGGAGAAGGGTACGTTACACAGTTACGCGAAATTACTATGAAACAAGAATCAATCCCCTCCCCTCCCCCGTGGTGTTGACATGTAAACGAGGCAGTCACATGTTATCAGCCGTGTTCAGTGGAGCAGTCGACGAGTGTGAATATTTTCTGACTAAAAATCCTTCTTTTAATCCTCAAATATGGATCTTTATGGGCTCATACAGCATCCTCAAGGTAAATTAACTATTTTTTTAGCCTCGTATTGTTTATTTTTTTAATCTAAAGCGATATTTGAGAGTTGAATTGAGCGTAAAGAGTTCGGTTGCTTGTCGCCATGTTTTGGCGGGATTCATTCACAACAATTTAGCTTGAAGTTGAACGATTTATTGCTTGAAAAATACTAAAATAACCCGAATTATTTATACTTCTATGCTTCATTCGAGATTTTGCAATGTTTGACGGTAATTTGTTTATGTTTTAGGCGATTTTGTTTGATTTTAAGGCTTCGTCAAACAGACTTTTGAAGTAAGTTGGAAACGCTTCCCTCTGAAGTTTGTTTTCCGTGATTTTCTTATAAAATAGTGAGATTTTTTCTCGAAAATCCATCCTGAAAGAAGCTCTTTATTTTCATTTATTAAGTTTGCGAATATCTTAAAGTAAGAATTTTACGCTTGTACCTTATTTATTTAAATCACAAAACCTTATAGTTGGCACACAAAAAATTTCTTAAATCAAGATTTCACTATTTAACGATTAGACTACGAGGTCAAGTCTTTTATCAGTCAATTTGACTCATAGAAAACGAGTATTGTAATTGTTTTAGCATAAACCTAGTAGCTAAAATTATAGTATTGAAAACAAAGAATGACACTGAATACTTTACTGAAAAATTTACTGAAGAACGACGGTCAACCGGCGGCTTTATTTTCATTCGTCTTTACGATCTCGACTCGATGTCTTAACTTAAAGGCTTAAACTTTTTATTTTTCTATAGCTTTCTGTTTCTATTTTTACGGTCAAAACTTTCTTTCCAATATTTTCCACCTTTTTATTAGCTCTTGGGATAAGATTTCTGATTAATAAGTGTTAAAATGAACGGTTTTATTGACGAATACTTCAAGTTGTTGTCAACTAATTCAAAAGCCAGCCATGTTTGAAATTTGCTTAAGCTTCTTGTCAGTTAATGTGTACTTTCTTTTGTGTTTTGTTCTTTACCATTTAAACGTCCCCGCTGTTTTTCTCCACTGATTTTCTCTTCATTCTCTTTTTATTAAAAAACACCATGTAGATATTTCTTAAAAAATCATTTTACTAAAATGAGTAAGTTAACAAAAGCACTCGTACACAGAACAAAAGAGCACGACTAAAATGTGTTTGCATAAATAAGAACCAGTCATCCGAATCTAGTGAAAAAGATTTCTTAGTAAGATAGACGCATGCTGATGTTTAAAGTAAATTGACCAGCAAGTGCGTTTGAAGTTTACTTCATTTTAAAATACACCATTCATGAAAATATTCTTTTTTTTTCTTGGAATGATCCATTTTAAAAATTATATTATGGAGTGTGTAGTTCATTGTAATTTTCTCAAGCATCTTTTCTTGAAATTACGTTTCTCGGTTTGTGGTTCTTTTTCCTTTTTTGAATTTTTCTGGGTTTTCTTGGTATGAAGGATTGATAAAAAATGTCTGCATGCAATTGACTGGTTTCAGTATACAAGGTCACTCTCACCCTAGGTTGAAGTTTTGCTTCATGTAAATGCTTTCTTCGTGACATCTGCTAAGTGATTTGAAAGTTTTACTAAGGCCAAACAAAAAAAATAGGTGTGTTTTCTGTTGCACGAGAAAAACAGTTGAGGTTGTTAGGTTTTTACTAATACTAGTCAATATTAGGTCACCTCCAGGAGAATTCAAGTTCAATAACATAATTTAATATTAGGATACCAATGTTATAAGATAGACGCTTGATGAGCGCATGTGGCTACGCAGAATTGCTGGGGTTTAGTTCATTTCTTTTTACTGGAATGCTTTAACAAACATGTTTGTATGGGTTTGCTGAGGAAGCAATTGTAATCTATGTATTTTCGTCTGCGTTGAGGGGTATACCCAGGATTTTCTCCGAGGTATGCATTGCAATTGAGCTTCATTGATCTTCTTTTGTCTTTTAATTTAGTTTCTCACTAAATTACTTATGTCATGTTTGTATGTATATGCAAGTAGGTATATATATTTTATTGATTTTCCTCCACTTTTCTGGAACGCATGTGCCTGATGCCATACGACTAGGTACACTGCTGTAGTTGTTGTTTTCATATTATGGCTTGCCCTGGCACTAGTTTCCGGTCTATGTGTTTGGTAGTTTTAGGCCGGGCTGGGAGCTGAATGTTTTGGAGGGAGACGTCAAAAGAGCTGTTTTGAGTGTTCCCAAGTTTTGTTGAAAATGTCCAAATATTATTTTCTGTTTGTTGTGGTCGCTACATCAAATTTTCTTTGAGCGGGCAGAGTGTTATAGGGCCAGCTTTATATTGAGAAACCTGTAGAATGTAGAACGAAGCAGACCATTTAACGTATATATACACAATTTATTAAAATAAGAAGTAGTTCAAGGTATTTTACAACTTCTTTCTATGTTAATGAGGGGTTATCAGGTTGTGTGACATTTTAAAATTCAATCCAACATAAACGAAAAATAATATTTGAAAAGAACATGCCAAAATTAGTAAAAGAGGCTCAATTATCCTCCGAAGAGGCTCAATCATCCTCCGAAGAGGCTCAATCATCCTCCGAAAAGGCTTTTGCTTTCCCAATAAAGGATTTTTTATTTGCATACAAAGCTCATTGTCTGTGTTCAGCCAGGTTTGTCTTCGCTGTCCTGCCTGGTAATTTCGGTGTAAAAATCGGCCTAAAATTTGAGTAACACTTACAAAACCTTTCATTTAATAGTACAGTAAAACCAAATGAAAGTTGTGATAAATAAAAGTGAAAAATTTTATAAAAACACTTCACTTCACTTGAACTTTGAACAATCAACCATGAACAGTTGATTCTCCCACTACAAGGTTGTCATCAGTTGTCATCCACCTCGGCAATAATCGGAGTACAGTGAGATTTTGTTGTTCAAGCGTCGATTGATTCCGAAATTTGTTCATTGTTTCGTATCAAATTGTTTATTATTGATAATGATTGCTGATTGGTTCCGAAGTTAATCACAATGCCTCGAACGAACCCTTTCGACTAATTCTGAACGTTGGCCTAGTCACACTCAATCGGATGGACACAACTCAGTGACATAGTGGCTTCGCCTCTTCAAGGCAGTAGCCACTAAAACAATATATTAAAATTTAATTGTCACTAAAACATTAAAAAAAATTTCCTAAAACTCATATTTAATAGAGTAAAGCCCCAGAGTTTTTTATTTCTTCCCTGGTTTTGGTAAAACAAAGAAGAGATGCACACTTTATGAAAAACTTGATTAAAAATTCCTTATAATTTGCATAGCTTAAAAACAATCCAAAGTGAAGAATTGGTTACAAAGCTCCAAAGCATGTGTGATATTTATAATGGTGAAAATGAAATACCCCGTTGAAAACTCAAGAAATACTCCTGAAATAGCAAAGAATGTTGAACATAAATGTGCATTTTGGCATCTTGGCAATATCATGAACTTCAACTGTTAACCCTATTCTTGCTGCATATCGGGGGGGGGGGGGGGGGGGGGTACCCCTGACATGTCAAGAATATTTCATGCTTTTAACACCTGTTCAATAAAAAAAATCAAGTCTAATGGGCAGAGACTTAAAGCCCAAAAATGACCCATTAATTTGCTACTAATGAAATGATTTTTCAAATTTTATCACCCACATGACAGATCATGTTAATTTCCATGGCAACGCTGGACAATGTGTCAAAAAAATCAAAATGAAAGGAATAACAGATTACCTTTGTCATAGGCTTAAGATTGAGAATGGAACTTATTTCTAGCATAAAACCTCATGAATTTATGCTTTACATCCGAAGAAACTTGATTTTTTCCCTACAAAATTCTGTATGATTCATGTATTATAGTAATACATGTTGATATATCATCAGCAAAAACAAAGAAAAAAATTATGCAAAATTATGATAAAGTGCAGTACTGAACCTAGTAATAGTCATTCGATTATTAACTGAGTAACTTTCAAAATCCATATTACAAAATTTTAAAATTAATTAATTTATTAATAGAAACTTTCATCTAGTGAATTAACAAAAATATAAAGGAAAAATATAAATGAAAATATAAAAAACAACAATCAAGAATGTAAATTTGCTTATGGGACTACTATAGCCACCAGTTTGGAACACCTAGGGGAGGGGGGTGGTCCATGCCCTTGCGGGGGTGGAGAACAATGGGTTCCGAAACTTGAAGGGTTTAGCACCGCACTTGGGCGTGGGATGTTATTCAAAAGGTGAGAGAATAATTAAATGAGGAAGGTAAAGGTTATAGAGAAAGGATGAAGGGCATGATAAATAAGTTATATTGTCCTTTTTCGGGTAGTTCATTTATAGTATCTTTGCATAGGGGTGAAATTGGTTGTCTTTCTTCTTTACCATCCTTTAAGATTGGAAATATTTTAAGGCAGATAAGGTGCACTTTTGCCTGTTGTGGAAGTAAAGTAATTGTGCAGTCAATTGTTGGCCGATCCAAAAATCAGCAAATACCTGTCGAGTCTGTACTACGATCCAAAAAGAGGGGGAAGTTTTTCAAGTCCAGAAGCATTATTGCGTGTTGTCAAAGAGGAAGGCAAGAAGAGGAAAATAATGCTTGACCAAATTCATGAATGGTTGGCTGCCCAACCTGCATATAGCCTTCATAAACCTGCTAGACGAAAGTTTCGTTAAAACCATGTTATAGTGGGAAGAGTTGATGAACAGTGGCAAGGTGATTTGATCAAGTTTCGTGATTCGATCAGCCATCAAGTGAGAATGAGATCAATTAAAACAAAGTTAGTCATTCTTATAAGAAACTTTATTTTTTAGTTAAAAAAAAGAGTTTATAACATGTTTTCTGTGACAAGTTCTTCAAGAATCTCTTTTTTTTCCCAATAAGGTTGAGCTCCCTGGTCTTTGTTATTATAGGTGGATAGTTCTTGTTCGCTTATAGGCACACTCAATTTCTTCGCATTCTCTTGGAAGATGTGCATCACATTGTCTTCATCCACATTTTTCAACGCTTCTTCCAGGTAACAGTAAACGCAAACATCTTTCTCTAGCATTAGGCAATCGTGGTGTTCCTGTTAAGGGTCAAAGATTTCGCAGGCTTCACAGTGTTTACACACCAATTGTCTAACATCTTTGGCGAGCACGTCTGCGTAGGCTTTCACTAATTCCTTTTTTATTTCATCTTCTCTTTTGCATGTGTTTGATTCCTTTCCCTTGCTCGATGCCTCGAACTGCTCCAACAGGTCTGACTCTTCAATGCACGCCAACATGTTATCTTCTTGCTGTCTATTATTTAAGAAGCCTGCAAAGGCTAAGGAGATGTCTTGTGTGGGGCTCACAAAGCTCTCGCCTGTTTCCAGCACTTCATATTCCCCAAGAGTTAAGTTCTCTACCATCACGATTGGAACAGGTTTTCTGACTATAGTCCAATGCGACATTAAAATAACAAGGAAAGAACACTTGTTCAGTACGTTTGAAGTAGACAACCCTTCATAGTGACCTTCGTAGGAAGGAGAAGAGTCTTATAAGACACTGTGTGAGAGACTGGTAAGGGAATATGCATTATTTATGTCACGTGATAAAGGGTTCATAAGTTTTGTTCACGAATCATATATTATCAAACCTTTTTGACCTACATTCTTGGAATCATAGCAAAAGTGGACGAGTAAAGTAAACCTGGTAATTCAACACCTAACCTTAAATTAAAAAGAAAAGTCATCCTAGAGCTGTGTGAACGATTGAGCAATATGAAAATTGCAATCAAGGATGCTGAAGAGTCTGCGATAAGTGTAGAGGTGAAAGCCTTTTTCCGATTCCTATTTTACCATGCATTTCAAACAGTTTGGAAACAAGGAAAGAATTCACGCTCTAGAGTTGAAGCACGCACGACGTGCTACTCTGGACGAACTCGTCAACTGGGAAGCGGACGAGCATTTTTGGGAAAGTATCTTCAAGAAAGCTGAATATCGCATGAGATCCGAAATTCTGTTATCAACGCTGTTACAACTCTTTCCACTTTTCATGGCTTCAGAATATGACATCCATCAAGGGAGTCCCAGGAATTTTGGAATGAAAATGGTGGTGAAATCCAATCTGGAAGATCTAATCACTCATAACAGCAGTAAAAAGATGATGGAAATGACAAAAGAACAAGTCGAGGTAAAAGGGACAGCTTCGAAGATTAGAAATAAGAACTTGTATCTTAGCTATCTCGCGGCAGATTTAGCTTCTAAGTTCACCAACCCATTATTAAAAGGATCTTGGGAAACAATGCTAAATCGCTGTAAAGCACGTTATTGCTTCGTATCCGAGGTAGAGGAAGGGTGTACTGTAGTCAAGATACCTATAGCATATTTTACTATGCCTCTATGCTATGAATATATGATGTTGAAACCGGTGAAAAATTCACCAGTCCTGAGTCAGACATCAAGAAAACACTTTTGCTCCATAAAAGAATGTCTCATGTGAAAGTATCTTGCGTACAAGAATACTTAAGAGACGATTGTAATACTTTTCATTTGCAAAATAATAAAGAATTATGTACTTGTGTGAGCAAATTTCGTTTTGTTTTGTTAACAAACCGCACGTGCCTTTTTATTCTCCTGATCAAAACAATGGAGCGGTTCCTCTTTGAGAAGTTGATGTTGTCATATCAAGATATTTCTTCTCTTATTTTCTTATTTTGACTAATCAGGAAACCAACTGTTGTTGATTTTGTCATTACTGTACAGGGATTTGAACATTTTTATTGCTATTTCCAAATAGTTTTTTTTCTTTTTTTTAATGAGAGAGTTTGCTAGAGCTGCTAATTCTTTCCAGACGTGTTTTTTTTTGTTGGTTGCTATGGCGTTGATCTTATCTTTTTTTATTCGTACATCTCCTCTGCATAGTATTGTACAAGCCATTGTTATGGCAATGTTCTTCTACTCGTTCTTCGTTCTATCAGCTCTTTTGTGCTTCAGTTCAAGTCATGCGTGCATCTATCACTTCGATACTTTATTCATAGATTGTTCAAACTTCCAGCTAACTGAAGTGCCACGTTTTTCTACATTAAGAGTTAACTTCACATCGTTATCTCTTTGTAACAATCGAATCCAGTTTGTAGACGTTGCACAGATACAAAGGGATTTACCAAAATTAAGGCATATAGTTCTCAATGGAAATCCTCTGAACTGTACTGTGAGTAAGGTGTGCTATTTCTCTTTAGACGTGGTGAGTGCTTGCAGGTGTGTTTAGACTTCTCCCACCGTATCTTCATCTAAGAGGTTACCCTCCACGGAAACCAGTACCGTAACAACGCGTATGAAGATAACAACAAGAGCGGAAACAACGAAGAAACGGCAGAGGACAATCCCAACGTTTGATTTTAGAACCCAAACACAGAGGAGTTCATCAAGGAGTTTTTCAACTCCATCAAATTTTCCATACAAGAAAAAATGGTTTTTTCCCTACAATACAACCATGGTTGGAATAACCATAGCAGTTGTGGGTGCTATACTCTTCGTTGTTCTCCTTATCGCATTGTTGAAACGTTTTAGATGTCCATGTTTACGAGCACGGCGTATGGAACATGTGACTTTGGAACTCGAAAATCTGAATTTGAACAGGGAAGAAAGTGATGAAGAAATAGTTTATGTAAGACAACATAATGATTGAGTATTATTCACCCCTGTTTACCTATATACTCTATTACTGGAGAATGGACCTTTTTTCTCCTATCGCATTTACACATCATTTGAGATAAACGAATACAGTTTATATATTTGAACTATTCATTTATTTAATTTTGTTAAACACACTTTAGATGAAATGAAATCATATGTTAGTAAAAAAAACAGGTAAATAACTACCTACACATTTTCGAGTTGGTTCAAGCTTTCTCTCAAAAAATTTCCTTCACGTTCTTTAACTATTAATTTAGCTTTATATGAACATGAAGTCGAAGCATATTTCTTTGCTTCACGTTCTGAAATTTTTGTTATTTCATAGGAAATACCGTCTTCATCCTCCTTTTGCTCCTCAATGTTTGGTTCAAATCCATGCTCTTCTGATGGTGTTGTTTCGCTCTCCTCCTCTGGATCTCCACGTGTCACTCTTTGTTTCTTTCTCTCTTTCTTCGTTGCTTCATGTTTTAACAGCTCTTCGATACTTTTACTCAAAAGTTTTGCTGCCTTTGCTTGAAGTTTTTGAGCTTTTACTAAATCAGGGACTCTACGATCTAACTCTTTCCTTGCACGTTTTAAAAAATTTCTTGCTTTATTTGCGTTTTTGATTCAAAGAATCGAGTTTTCTTTTTCGTCTTTTCATCTTAACATCATGTATGAAAATAAAATTAAAGAATACTTAGAAAGGATATTTGTTAATGTTTTCTAACTCCGCCCCTGTACCATGATCTATCTTTTGTGTATTTTTTGTGCTAAAAATGCAAATCAATCCCCCCTCCTCCAGTCAATATCGTGTAAAAAGTGACAAAAGTTTTTTTGACACACCATGAAAAAAATCTAGTCATTTTTGTTTCTTAATTTCAATCAATATTTATTTAAAACCTTTAAAAAAAAACGCATACACACGCTTGATTACAGTGAAAAATCAATTCGAAATAAAAAAAAAGTGTCACAATTATAATGGAGTGTAAAATAGAGCTTACATCTCATAAATAAAAACTAACGGTAAGCTAATGTGAGCTGCTCACATTTCATAAACTGGTTCAGTAAAATCAGTTCATTATTCATCATCATCAAGTTCATTAATCCTTTTCTTCTTTCTCTTCAAAGATTTTTTCTCTTCACTATGAGCCGGTTGCTGCACGCTCTCGCACTGTACGTCTTTAGTAAATGTCTCCACGTCCTTCACTTGAACTTTCTTCTTCGTCAACCAGTTTTCAAGTGTTTCTTTACTTGGAGTTTCATCGCTCCACTGAAAGTATTTGCATTTCTGCTCGCTGCTGTTTTTGCATGCAAAGTACCCTCTTCCTGGATTTTTCTCGCTCCTTGAGACAAAAAACCTCGCTGGTTTTCCATGTTTACACGCAGGGTATTGTACCGTGGTATAATATTCATTGATTGACTCTACAGCATTCACATAATCATTCAGTCTTTCAGGGGTTGTGAAGAATCCACATACCCCTTTCTTGCATTTGATATATTGGTTGCCCTTTTTACTTTCGAAAAGGGTCAAGCCTTGGCTGGGGGTGCATAAACAGATCCATTTCTCTAGGCTCACCATCTTTTCTTTGTTCGTGTGTCAATCTGAAGAGGGGTGGAGATGTGCTTCAAGTGCTCTCAGAAGATGAAAAGATAAAATTAAGTGCACCTCACTCATTAAATACAAACGATTACACAATGTCTCTTCCAAATTACGTAAGAAAGATCTGAGAGAGGAGTGAGAAGATCTATACTAAAAATATTGTCAAGATTGTACATCGATTGTACTTGTGATAATTACACTTAATGAGAGAGTCGGAGATTAATTCATGAAAACAAAACGTTTTTTCTCATGAAGCAATTCCTTAACTGAGATTAAAACTTCAACACAATTTCTTGAGTTTGTTTGTCAAATTCAGATTTCTCCCACGCTATATGAAACAATAAGTTAATCCTTATTTACGTCACTGATTTTTGAGTGATTAATTTTGAAGGATGTTACACCTAAATTCATGAACATGAAATAAGGTGTGTTAATACAGTTAATATAGAGCGTGTATGAGTTATAATATTATATTCCCGTAGAGTGAACTCGAACTCTTTAGAGAAAGACACACTCATTTCACTATCAACTTAAATACAACTTCGTTTTAACATACTGACTATTCAGGGGGTGGGATTAAGATTCGATTCCGTTAACAGTTTTCGATTAATATGATTTTTGATGAAATTTAATCTCTGATACAAAAATGTTTTCAAATATCAAACTTTTAATCGAGTTCAAATCGAGTACGCGATATATTTTCCTATCTCACATAGGTGGTTGGTTAGAAAACTGGAAAAAAACATCAACATGATAACAAGATCTAAAGGTGCGCCCCTATTGTTCTTACATCGTGGGAAAAGTTCCAAAACTAATAAGTTTTGTAAACTATAATGCGTTCTTACGCTTAGTAAATAAAGCAAGGTAATTTTTTTTTTCATCGTAAACTCTAGCTTGATCCAATTCAATCCTTGATGCTTCATCGTTCTGAACTAATGAACAATACTCAAGAGAATTCCATTGATTCTTGAAGGTTATGGAAATGAGTGTTAATATACTATAAATTATAAAAGGGAAAACAACCGTTGAAGGGAAAGCTTATTTTTTGTAAACCAATACGAAGATGAAAGCGAAGAGTGATTTTGGAGAGTGAAGAGCCAAGAGTGAAGTTTAATCATCTATTTTATTTCATTATTTCGATACTGTTGACTTATTATCATTACGTCTCTTAATTAAAATAATTTTATCGTAGATTGTGATAGCTGTGAAAAAGGTTGTTCGCACGACGGAGAGTGGAGCGTGCTTACAACCATGCGGATGCATAGTGTGTCTCGAATGGTTATGATTCGTAAAGGAAGTCACACTTTGCCCTGTATGGTGTTGCAAGTAAGTACATATCATAATCGATCAATCACTGTTCAAAAGAAAAAATTATCAATAAAGAATGTAATGTTTTTCCACAGTGTGGGATTGGTAACGAAAATCGTGTGTATAAACAAAAAGGTGGAAGATTTTTTTAAAAAGATAGGTACGTAGCAACGATTTTTGTGATCAAAAAGCGCCTTACACACTTAACTTTATGATCCATACTCTCACAACTCTCTTCCCTTTTCAACAACTAAAAAGTTGATTTTATTTCTTTTCTTTTTGCGTTACAGGTCTTCAACGCAAGTGTGATTTTTTAAAAGTATTAATAAACATCTTTTTAACCAATGTTTGTGTGTATTTGTCTGTTTTAGTTATTATAGAATTTTTTTATTTTTATTTTTTGCACTATAAATAACAAAATAACTGAAACAAACTTCGAAATTCAACATTTTTTTAATACAAAACATTTTCTTCTTCCATATCAAGTATCATATGTTTTTTTTACAAGTATGTAAATCAAAAAAATGAGGTTTTAATCACTTGTTCAGTTTAATCTCTTCGAAAAAGAATTGCGATGAATCAAGTTCATAACTCAGTACATCATGGTTGATAATCTCTTTTGCAAGCGTAACGGTATCTTGAGTTTCACGAAAGTCATCCCTTGCAGCAACACTTAATTTATCCAACTTCCAGTCCATGAAAGCAACGTTCAAGCGCCAAAGCTCTTCTTGATCCAATGTTCCTATCGCTGCCTTGACGATGTATCTAAACGTACAGTTCAATAATGCTTCCTCTCATCCTCGAGATTCTATATAATTACGCAGCTTGATGTACGCTGGGAATTCGTTGTACTTGAGTCTTTCATCCTCAGTCGGGGTGTTCCACCAACTTTCTTTAAGTGCGTTATAATCCATTTTTTGATATGATTTGAGCAAGCGTTACAAAACACATGTAATAATGCGAGATGAAGGGAACACCTTAAACTGTCTACAATACACATTTTCACCAATCATGAAAAAGGGGTTGGACATTCATTTTTGATTGATAGACCATGCATTTTCCACCAATCATAAAAAGAGGTTTTTTGATTGATAGACCAAGCAAGAGAGCATTAGCCAACCACCACGCAAGATGTTAAACCCTCACCAATCCTCCACCCTTTGTTCTTCAACCCCCTTAATCCCCCTTCCTTTGTTCTCCAACTCCTTCATGGGCGTGTACCACCCCCCACCCCTAGGTGTTCCAAACTGGTGGCTATAGTAGTTCTAGGAAAGGATGGATGGAAATGGGGTTGTGATTCTCACTCACAGGTATTTCCTTCATGCCTTTTGATGTTGTTCACATCAGAACCACTCCACAAAGGTCAATCAGACAACCATCCCTTAGGATATTGGACTCGTTTGGTATCTGTAAAGAAAAACAAAACATGGAGATTTAGTCATAACTAATGACAAAGATGTAGTAGATAAAATGGGTTACGATCTTGACGCACGTTAATCATAAGCAAAGGAAAGCACTGCTCCTGTGTTCTTGTGATGTGTAATTCAGTCTGATAATCGATGGATCCACAAAGAACAGAATTACAAGAAAGATACGTTATTTATCGGGCGGAGCATCCCCGTATAGTGCATTATACAGGAGTAACTCCCACCCCACCCCCAGGGACACGCCACTGTTCACCACACACTTAAAATCCTAAAATGGATTAACATTTTCTACTTCATTACAAACACAGGAAGCCTTTGCTGGAGTGGCTCTTCTAACTTGTCATACTTGTCCAAACTTTCTCTGAGCTGCAAGTATGGGAGGCTAGGATCCCGTTGAAATGCAGTCTTGTTGCTATTGCTCATCCTGACCATCTTCCATACTGTCATTCTGTTGCTGTGATCTTTTTATTGGCCTTGAGAACATCTTTTTTGCAGATCAAACAGCATCTCAACTTCTTCCTTTCGCAAGTCTCGACACCCTATAGAAAGATGTTTGGAGGCTGTGAGCAATTTTTACTCTTTTTTTAATGTTTTGATGATAGAGTTCATGGGCAGAAATGGAGGACAACATGGTCGAGAGCATGCGCACAAACGCACTATTTGCAAGTTCCAATATGGCGGCGCCTTAAGAAATGTATTGGGAAAATGATAAAATATAAATTTACAAACCTCTACAAAGATTTCCTTCCAGTCTGCACCTCTAGAAATGTTAAGCATTACCATTCTCACATCGTAAGACAAAGTTTACAGTGCTTCAGGTAATCGCTGTTCCGCAAAACTTCTCAAAAACGACGATTTGGAAGCTCATAGTGTTCTGTTAATGTGCATAAATATTGAGAGACAGCCAGTATACTTTCTCCAAGAGTTTTTTCCTAGTAGAAGGAATACAATGTCTGCACGTCCAGCTTCAAAGTTTGATGTACGCCAACAAAGTTCGTAGAGTTTGCATCGAAAAAAGTCTTAAATCCGTTCTGCAAAACTTTCTAAAAGTTCAGGTACTTCTAGCACGTGCCATTTCATATTTTACCCAAGTAAGAATCCCAAAATCGTCTTAAATTTTGTTAATATTCCTCGATTTCTTCAGCTTTCTTTACAACTTTCCTTGTCAGCCATCTTGGATGAAATTACCGTGAGAAACTAAGTACTAGTAACCCCAGGAACCAGACAGGAACCCCAATTTCTGCTAGAAAAAATGAACTTGATAAAACATTTAGACATTTTCATATATTTGAGGGCCAAACAGTTAATGTAAAGGAATTACAAGAGCATCAACAATTTTTAGAAGACCAACTATTAGAATGGAAAAGAAAGCATCAGAATTTAGAACAAGAAATTAGTTTACTATATGAAGAAATTCAAAATTTAATTGAAGAGAAGGCAAAGTTTGAGGAAATAAATGCTGAACTATTAAACTATATTGATGAGCTTGAAAAATCTTCTAATGTCACTTACAAAGGCGAGGATATTTCTGAAGTGAAGAAAAATTCAAGAATCTTGAATGCATTCATGAGTAGAGCAAAACTAGCACTTTGGTTTTCAAAGGCATTCGGTTTAGAGTTACATAGCCTCACCCTAAAGGAAACAAAAACTGGAACTATTCACAATTTATCAGTCCTTCATTACAACAACACAAGTACAAGAAGAAGTGCAGAAGAGACTATCAATCCAAAATTAGACAGCATTTCTGAAGATGAAAGAAGAAAAGTGGAACAAATTCTGTTTTTACTAGATAAATTTGCAGTCGGTGACAGCTTCTATCACGAGCTAGCCATAGAAAATAAAAACATGCCTAGATCATATCTGATAAGGCAGAGGAGAGATCAGCTGAATAGTTTGTGTCATATTGTTTGTACTCCTGGTAAAGCAGAAGGAGCTCAACTTTCCTTTAAGGTTCTTCTAAAGGAAAGAATAGAACCATTTGTGGAATCAAATAACCTACCTCAAAACGATGAGTCTTTACGAATCAAGATCTCTGGTGATGGGGCACGAATGACCAGAAATTCTATTTATACCCTTCTATCCTTTAGTATTTTACAAGCTGGTGAAGATGTCATGGCTGCAAGGGGGATACATACAATTGCTGTAGTCAAAGGATCTGAAAGCTAATTCACCCTAAAAGAATCATTTGCAGATGTATTCAAAGATATAAATGATACTCATGCTGCTGGAAAAATTTATTCTCCTAATGGTAGGAATGAAAGGAGCAACCTCCGATTATGCATGTTGTTGGTGTGAGGTTTTTAAAGATAATAGGTGGGATATGACCTTCAATGTGAATCATTATAACACTGGACCTTTAGTAAGGACACTTAAAAAAATCAAAAGTGTGGCTGGTAAAAAGAAAGACAATAAAAGCTGTGAATTTAGTCCACTGTTGAACATTGAGTTAGACCATGTTGTTCTTGATGAACTTCATTTACTGCTACGTGTAATGGATGTTCTTATTAAAAATCTCATCTTAGATGCTAAAGAATGGGACTCTAGGGAAGACCCTAAGAAAAAAAGGGGAGAACCTCGAAAAGTGCACATACAAAAACTGGAACAAACAATTCGCTCATGTGGAATTACATTTGACATATGGGAAAAAACTAATGCTGACGGAAAATCAGCTGGTCAGTATGACTTTACCAGCTTATTGGGTTCTGACAAAAAAAAAAACTTCTGCGGGAACTGCCAGATAAATTAACTGGTGAAGTCATACACTCTGCTACTTGTAATACAGTAGCCCAACTGTGGAGGTCATTTAAAGACATATATGATGTTATTACAACAATAGTTCCAACCAAGGAACAAATTGATGGTTATTTTAACAGGGCAAAAGCATGGATAAATTTATTTGTATCCTTGAGGGACAAAAGACTAGGGTATAATTTTATAGTTTAATTTTATTAAACGCAAAGACGTTTTAGAAATATGTGTAATGTTGCTATATCTAATACTTATCAAACTGACATATCGTATTTGAATCGAGGAGTCACATTTGAGCCGTTAATTTTATCCAAAGACGTGACATTTTCGAAATAATCTTGATCTGCGTGAAATATATAAAAATCGGAATACCATATCCATTAGGGGTCTGATCTTCATTACAAGAATCTTCACAACACGGAAAAAGGAAGATTTAGTTGAGAAAACGCCGTGTTTGTACGCTCATCAATTCGATTTGACATATTTTAGTAACAAAATTGAATTAAAGCTTCTACTTGAACACACGGCGGAATGTTAATGTAATCACAAAACGACATCAAGTGACATGCAAATAAGTACAAGTTCATGGACGAATGATCGGTTGTCAAGTGAAGCCAAATCGTAACTAGGGAGCATTTTTCATCTTTCCCGGTCAAAATCACAAAGATATTTAGACTTGATCACAAAGATATTTAGACTCGATGGCGAAATCATGGCGACCGGTCACGTTTTGGGAGTGCTCCCACTCTTAGGATATTTTTACGTTTTATCGAGTTTACTGGTACTTGAAAACCAACGTACTGTCTATGTAAATACGGGAGAATGTTTTCTTGGACAGACCAGAAGCAGTGTATGGATCTCAGGAAGTATTTCAAGCAAATTTTTCACAACGAAGGGCCGAACAAGATATGCGAAGTCGAGGGCATCTTACTACAGTAACTGCTCGGCAACTTTTAACTACGAGTACCTTCGACTCTGTGGCGATGTAAGCACAAACCCAGGGCCTCAGTCAACTAGAAGGATTTGTACGGAATGTGAACGGGTAGTAGCTCGAAATCATCGGGCAACTCGGTGCGATGGTTGCTCCTTGTGGACTCACATTAAATGTGGAGGAGGCCTTCCAAAGGAATATCGGTCTATGAAATCTACCGAGGACTTTTCGCGCACCTGTAAATCCTGCCTTGAGTTATTACACCAACTTCCTTTCGCCGACGCAAGCCTAAATTCTAGCAACAGTTCGATTCTGGGCTCTGAATCCGGGGCAGAACACGCAAACTCAGTCTGGGACGAATTTGACGAAATAGCAAAAAAATACTGAAAGAATCTCAAGATCGGACACGTAAATGCAAACAGCATTGGCGGTTTCAAGTTCCATGAAGTAAAGACCTGGCTGCTCTCTGGCAAGCTTGATATCCTTGTGATTTCTGAGACCAAGATTGATGAGAGTTTTCCTGATAGTCAGTTTCAAATCGACGGTTATCGTTTGTGTCGAAATGATAGAAAGGCTGGCGGAGGAGGACTCATGATTTACGTGAGAAGTGATATCTACTTTGTGAGGGTCCAGCAACTCAGTGGTCTATCTCTGGAACGTTGGTCTCGGTTTAGAACCGAATCAATTGTACTCAAGATTAAACTGGGCAAAACTTGGCTTGTTGTCGTTGGCATTTATAGACCTCCTTCGTTTCCCAAAACACAATGGACGGAGGAGCTTACACTTCTCTTTGAAGCTGTTTCTGCACTAAGCGATACTGTATTTTACGCCGGGGATTTCAATGCGGACCTCTTAGATCCCGACAAACCCCCTCGAGAAGGACGTTGTCTTCTGGATCTAATGGATATTTTTGATCTTGACTGTCTAATCACAAAGGCAACTCGTAAGACACACACATCCGAAACGCTGCTAGATTTGATCTTGACAAATTCCAAGAAAAAGGCTCTGACATCAGATGTAGTTGATACGCAAATAAGCGATCATTCTTTAGTATACACCATTTTACGGGCAACGGCTCCAAGATCGCGCTCTCGAAAAATATGTTTTCGAAGTCTCAAGAACTTTAATCAAGAAAAATTTATGCAAGATTTGCAAACGGTACCATTTTCTATAGTAGATGTTTTTGACGATGCGGATGATAAACTTTACGCCTTTGAACAACTTTACACTGGTATTTTAGATGAGCACGCACCTCTTAAACAAACAGTTATCAGGGGAAACCAGGTTCCTTACATGACAGAGCAGTGGCGCAAGGCTATAAGGCATAGAAACAAGCTCTGGAAAAAGTTCAGCAAGGACCGCACAGACGCGAATTACGATCAATACAAAATTCAGCGAAATAAATGCACATCGTTAAGACGGAAGGCTATTAAAGAACATTTTGCGAAAAAATCTACGGAACCGGAAAACCCAAGGGAGTTCTGGAATACGTATCGGCCTTTCCTATGCACTAAAGCGAAACAAGCAAATGACATAATCCTAGAGGAGAACAACAAAGTCATAAGTGAAAAGCATGAAATTGCTGAACTTTTAAATGAACATTTTATTAAGATCACAGAGAGCGTGGGGGCGGTGACTGAAGAGGAGTACGGAAAGAATTTCGTCAACCATCCAAGCATTATAGCGATCCAACAACATAATAGCAACACGAGTTTTGAATTCCAGCGCACAAATCAAGTGCAAGTCGAGAAGCTGCTATTAGAGATCAATTGTCGTAAATCGTGTGGCTATGACATGATGACACCTAGACTTGTAAAGGATTCGGCGGCTGTGATAGCTAAACCTATTGCAAGCATTTTGAATTCGTCGATTGACCAAGGTGTTTATCCGAGTGGTTGGAAGAAAGGACAGGTGACACCATTGTATAAAAAGGACGACGAGTTTATGAAGGTCAACTACAGACCCGTCACAGTCCTTGTCGTACTCAATAATGTGTATGAAAGGCTGTTGGCGGTACAGATGCAGGACTTTTATCGCGCGATCTTGTCTGACCTAATAAGCTCTTATAGAAAGCTATATAGCTGCGAAACAGCTTTGTTACGCTTGACAGAAGATTGGAGGGCAATGCGCGATAAGGGGGAGCTAGTTGCGGTGATGTCGATGGACCTATCTAAAGCGTTTGACGTTATCCAGCATGATTTATTGTTGACTAAACTAAAAGCGTATGGTGTTGGTGAGAGAAGTTGTGCGCTTCTGAAAGACTATCTCACTGGGAGACAGCAGAGGGTGAAGATAGGAGACACTTTCTCTAGCTGGGAGGGCGTTGGCCGTGGAGTTCCTCAGGGTAGCGTCTTAGGACCAATGCTATTCAACATATTCATAAACGATTTGTTTTTCCACGTCACAGAAGCCAAGTTAAATGCATATGCGGACGATCATCAAGTATACTGTTCAGGCACTGATCCAGCAGAACTTGAACACTGTTTATGTAGTGAAGTAGCTAAAGCAAACACATGGTATAAGGTGAATGCAATGAAAGTTAACGAAACCAAGCACCAAGCGCTGATTTTGGGAAAAACTGACCACAAATTCTCATTCCCTGTGAAAGATTCTCTGGACATTTTTGGAATGAATATAGACAATAAGCTCTCCTTTGACAATCACATCTCTGCCATTTGCAAAAAGATCAACAATCAGTTTAATGTTATGTTAAGATTTAGAAAACTTATCTCAAGGGACACTCTAATAAAGCTGTATAAGGCTTTCATTTTGCCGCATTTTCATTACTGCTCGTCGGTGCGGCATTTTTGCGGTAATGCCAGCAAAATGGAAGCTTTAAACAAGCGAATATTAAGGTTCCTTTTACAAGATTATGATTCTTCATATGATTTATTACTTGAGAAGGTCAACCTAAAATCTCTACAAGTTAGACGCCTTCAGAATTTCTTAATCATATTGTACAAAAGTCTATTTTTTTCTCACTACCCAGGATATCTAAACAGTATGTTTACTTTCCGGTCTACTTCCTATAATTTACGCGGTAACTACATTCTGTCTCTCCCTAAACCTAAAACAACTACATATGGCCTTCACTCTTTTTCTTACTTAGCTGCTACTTTATGGAATGCACTGCCGGATACTTTTAGAACCTCAAACTTTTTGGACTTCCGTTGTAATATACTAAAGTATGACTCTTTCGAGTAACTACTCATCAACATTGAAATTGAACTGATTCTGCAAAATAGTGTATATAGTGTACATATGTAAATATTAATTACCATTATATAATAGTTTTATAATCATTATTCAATAGCCCTTTTCTTTTTTTTTTCTTGAAGATATTAGCTTTGTAAGCTACTCTGAAATTCGAGGTTAAATAAAGTTTATGTATGTATGTATGTACTTAAACAGGCTGTTTGGTGATATTTTTGTTGGAATTACAGAAAGTTTGAAATTTACCTAGAAAAGTCACTAAGGCCGTTCTCGCATTTAGCCCATCATTATAAGGATTTTGATCAAAGTTTTTAAAATTTTTTATTAGGAGTTGACGATATATCTACTAATTTTATTATCTATTATATCTATTATGTTTAAAACAAAAAGTATTAATACTGAACACAGACACTGAACACCAACATCTGTCATATTATTACCATGTAGGTCTAGGTGTGTTATATTAGTACAAGGCAATATTTAAATACTTTATTTAAACACCAACATAGGTTATCTTATTACCTTGTAGTTCTAGGTGTGTTATATTAGTACCAGGCAACATGCCACATATTATTTTAACACATTCATCGTCTAATTCACAATCACCCAGCTGCAGTCTATTAACAGTAGAAATACTAAAAAGAAAATTATACATGTCACATACTATCTTAACACATTCATCGTCTAATTCACAATCAACCAGCTGCAGTCTATTAACAGTAGAAATACTAAAAAGAAAATTAATTATAATTTTAGGTCAAATTATCAAATTCATCTATTATATCATCCACTTAGATTTATTTGTACATAATGCTGTGAATTATTTACTTCAATTAATTGTGTTTAAACAAAGCTCAAAAAAGTATTTTCCCCAGCTTTAAAGGGTCAATAATTTGTGTTATTTCTCAACTGACACGGTTTTCTTTGTTATTCACAAGGCTTTATTCTTGTTATCACCCTCATTATAAATGCGAGGTCAATATATAGTTAGTTATTAACCCGGTTAACTATATATAGACACCGCATTTATAATGAGCAACATTTGATAGAAAACCTTCTCAATTGAGAAATAAAATACCTGCGGCCCTCGGGATGCATATGGCTTATTGCCTCCGTTCTCGGTAATTAACTCTTACTTAGATGCCAAAACGCGAAACATTTACTATAAATTGTAGTCAGATATCGATGACAGTAGTCATTGCAACAGTGATATTTTAACATGTGACGGATATGATATCTTCACTGTGCAGAATGTACGTTTTAAACATTAAAGAAGTAGTCCTTTTTTAACTCGTAGGAACGAGTTATTGTGAGGCGTCTGAATGTGACTCACACACACAATATGGCGGTGCAGATCGATATTTAATCGTATGTACATATTGAGTTGAGCATCTGCCGAACCCTATACGAATTTTCATGAAAGCGAAAGCTAGCTCATCTACGGCATAAGGTCATTGAGTCAATTGATGACAGTATTGCATAAGCATGATTTAAGAATCCGCTATATTTTATAGTGATTTAATAAAATCTCTGGGCTCAGTGCATAAGTATCCACGAGATGGCCATATGGTGCGTTTGATCGTTCATCGCTGCGCTTACTCGTGAAAATCCTTTCAACGCCCGAATATAATATTTGTATCATCGCGCGCCGCCCATGTAATATCCTCCATATAAATTCATGGGCGATTAGTAAATAAATAAGAAATATGAGTGAATGGATGCATGAATGAATGAATGAACGAACATAGTCAATTCAATGAAAAATCATTCCTGTTGCATAAACAAGATCATAAATATATTCACATTATTTATACATCATTATCGTTGTCGCTTACAGAAAACAAGAGTATAACGTAATTATAACATTGCCCATTCAACGAGAGAGTTCAGTTGTTGATCTGAAAAGATCTGCATGCTCGAGGCTAAACGAATATCCAAATTGATAATCCAGACGTGTCTAAAAAAATTTGCAATATTTAATGGCGTCAGTTATTTTTACCTCGTACTCTAGTTGAGGCTAGTTGATGAGCCGGTGAGTGACAACGTTGAATCAAAAGAAACACAACAAGATACAATATAGCTGTAGGTGCTATTAAAGCACAGTGTCCATAACGCACGAACAAAACAAAACCAAATTCGGGAAAAATAGTAAGAGGGCTATATAATAAGCCTGAAGTGAGATGACGTTTTACCCCCGTCTCTAGACCATAATCCTTTTCACATTGCTTTTGTTCTTTAATTATGACTATTGTTCTTGTATTCTCTAAGGAATCAAAAATTTTAATATGAAAGAATTTTAAAATTTTTTATGGTATAGAGTCGGGGGTAAAACGTCATCACGCGTCAGGCTTATTTAGGTGATGTCAGCTATTCAACTCTGAGACCAAAAGGCTATTGACATACTAATACCACCCTAACAACCGGTTGGATTCAAGGTCATAACACGAGTGATATTCTTCCATTAGCTATAGACAGTAAAAAGTCAAGTAGTTCAAAATAAACGTGTGCCAAATATGTCTTGTAGACTTTCTTTTTGAAACTCGTCCAAAATTAATTCGGCTGCTGGCCTCAGCATATTTGGCGAGAAGTATGGGTGTCTTGCCCTCACTCACTCCAGCTGGCAATGGTAATATTTATTGCCTTCCGAGCTAAGGCGCTGGACACCCTGCTGGTCAAAGTACAGGTCCCGCTCTTTGTGTTGGATGACAACACCAACACATGCGGGACCATCCTGAGACCGGTGGGGATAGGGGCATGGGGATAGGGGCATCCAGCACATTTTTTCACCCTGTTGGAAAGGTTTACTAGTATAAAAGGATTGCTATTAAACCAAGGAGGCCGTCCAATAGGTACTATCGGACGTGGTGGGTACTGATTAGGTTGTCTGGACGCCGACAGTGGCAGGATCTGGGCGTGGCTGGTATTGCCAGTCATCGGGGCTGGTTGTCTGGACGCCGACAGTGGCAGGATCTGGGCGTGGCTGGTATTGCCAGTCATCGGGACTGGTTGTCTGGATGCTGACAGCGGCAGGATCTGGGCGTGGCTGGTATTGCCAGTCGTCGGGGCTGGTTGTCTGGACGCCGACAGCGGCAGGATCTGGGCGTGGCTGGTATTGCCAGTCATGGGGGCTGGTTGTCTGGACGCCGACAGCTGTGTAGGCTGGAAAGGTGAAACCCTTTCAAACAGTGTCTGCAAAACATCGGGATCAATAATCTTTTGACACAGAATGTCATCGTTTTCGTTTACTTTGAGTACGTTTATCATTGTCCAAATGACATGGAAGCACACGTTTCTTCCGTTACCAAAGGAACAGTTACAAGAGGTCGTGCTCCCGATCTCAACAAGCCTGATGTTGCCATTGTCGTTCAATTCAAATACCTTTTTATCATTATTGATGTCATGAATTCCTGTCAAATCAATTTTTGCTCGTTTTGCCAGCTTCAAAGATTGTTCAAAAGCTTTACTTCTTGACTTTCTTTTTCGATATTGAGGTCTGGCGTTAGACTGATGAACTGTTCCCTCCTCGTCAGTAGACCCCTCCATGTCTTGGAGATCAGCCATCATGCTCGCGTGATGATTTGTTGGTCGCTTGGCCCTATGAGAGGAGTTTTCATCCACAAGGATGCCAGCTGTATAAAAGCTCAGATCTACATCGCCAGAAGAAAGCTCTCTAGCAAACGCACTAGCACGATCCACTTGTCTTCTAAGGGAAGTTTGATCTTTTTGCTTCTGGTTTCAGCACCTGCCCCCCGCATAGTTTCCCTCCATATACTGTTCCAGTTTTCCTTTTAGCAAGGCAGATTCGATGACATGGTCTTCTGCAGCCCGAGCCAGGGAATCATTGCGAGCCCCACGAATAGCATTGCGTGCATGGCCTACTTCGGCCATGTTGGTGTTTGAAGTGGTAGAAGACTTGAACGCACGAAATGCATGGAAGCGCCGTGGGTGCCAAAAGCTCTCAAACCACTTCTTTGCATTCGCACGCTTTGCCTTTATACCGGACCACGTATGGAGCCGTCGCCTAGCTGCTTGATATGTTCCTGGAGTTAGGGCTGCATAGAGGTGGTGCATGATCTGGCGGAATTACGACTTCGCTTTCTCACTCCATTCCGAGCACTCTTGTTTTCTGGCACACAAGTAAAAGTGCATCTCACACGAGAAAGCACGCGCCACGGCCTCAGCCTTGAGTGAGCGTCTTATTGACTCCCGATTCCCTCCATGCTCGTCAGTTACAAACCCATGTGGGTCGAATACATGGTCTTTATCGCCAGTATAGTCTCGTAGTGCCTGGATAACAAATGTACAAATTAATGTTTATACTAAATGTGGAGGGCTACTTTAAGTGGAAAAAGTTGGAAACGGCCTACAAATCAGGTGATACTTGTTGACGTTTAGTGAAAATAAATAAAAAAATTCTTATATAAGTAAATGAATCAATGAGTAAATAATTTAAAAGTAGAGGAATAAACAAACAAGTTAATGAATTAATGAATTAAACTTCTGTTAATTTAATTCAATATAATTTTTTGTAAATTTTCACACCTTATTTCCGATATAAATTACTTCATTACAATATCGCATCTGATTACAATGTGAAAACCTGGTTATTTTGCAAAACCAAGTTCCTAACAACATTGCCGAATTACCCACCCAGGGAATGGCCATTTCCCATGGTTGAGGTATAGGAAAACCAAGTAGCAGGCAACTTAAAAGCTTACTTCGTTTAGGCATTGCCAAAACTTGCAGAGAGTTTCTGTAGATTCTGTAGAACAATCCATACTGGCAATGGTAACGATTTCTTTTAAAGTTGGATGCTCAACAGTGAGATTTATCGTCTTCATTCCCTTAACTCTATCGTGTTCAGCGTCCAGGAAGCAGTCTTCGTCTTGAAGAGGATGTCCACTCCCCACCTAATAACAACAACAGCTGATGATGATGAAGATGAAGATGATGATGACATGTAATAAGTTACCACGTCACAGAGGGGTGCGCGATTAAGAGCAATGAGCCAGGACTCCTAACGAGAATAGTCTTTATCAAACAAATGATACGAGAAAGAAAATTCTCACCTGCATTTGTGCAGCCATTTCAATTTTTTCCCGACTTGTTCTGAACACAGCTGTAATCTTATCTTCACTCACACGTCCGTCTTGAACTTTCCATAGTAGATAAGGGTCATGCTTATCTGTGGCTTCCTTGGTTTTAGCTAGCGCATCGAAGGAGTGACCAACTGGATTAAGCTCTTGCAGGGTCTTTTGTTTGATGTTTTGGATTGCTTTCAGGTTTGTCAGCTTCTTTGCCTCAGCATATATTTCTTCTATTCCTTTCCCATCCTTAATAGATGCTCGTAAGGTCTCATATGGAAAGTGGCACGGCTTGGCTGAAGTGTTATTTTTGAAGAATGCGCCTGCCTTTTCAGTGATGTCTGGCCGAGGTGACTTTGCTTGACACTTGTGCTTACCACTGTGATACACAATGACAGAGTCTTCTACAAACTCCCATATTTTTCTTGCTGGGCAATCAATTGCTTCCACTTTATATCCGCAACAGTCACAGACAACATCTTGGCCATCCTTTTTGAAATTTAACTTGTTCTCCTTGTTGTATGACATGAGGTACGGACATTTTTTGTTGGTACACTGATATGTCCCCTGACACGCAGCAACTCTTCTTGTTCCAGAGAATCCCACTGAAAAAAAAGGTGGAAAATATTTCTAACAATCAATCAATCAGAATATCCTAGGAATATAGCAACATTTTATTGTGCTAAAATTTGGCTGCATGTGGTTGCTGCCTGCTTCGATCATGGGACGAGTTTTGGCGAATGAACTTGAAGTTTGATTTTGGATTTTAGATTTTAGATTTTCTCCCTCACCGTGGGCCTTTGTTTTTAAATCTTTAATGAAAAAAGTAATACTGTTGCAGCAATGCAGGACTCTCTGAGTTTAAAACCCGGCAATAGCAATGGAAACAAGAACTAAGTGAATTTTTTAGCTTCTTGGGTATGACGAAAGTGTAAGCTTTGCTGATAATAGCTTACCTCTACTGGAAGTTGTCCACTGCTTCCAGGGCCTCCCATCTTTTGTACTCTTCATTTTTTCATTGGGATTATAGGACAACTTGAAAGTGCACACGCCATCAATATCATGCGGGAGTTGCTCCACTTCTTTTGGTAAGGAAGAATTTTGAAAATTCCTTTAACAAAAAATAAAAGAAATTTTAAAAACAAAATTGAAAACCGTTTTGAATTTGGACAACTTAATTTTAATCAAAAATGTAACCTTTTATTATGACTGCATAATGACGTCCATTTTTGACAATGAGTAGACCAAAACTGACACATTACCCTTAATCAATACACTCGGAAAAAAGTATTTGATTAGATGGAATATTTTTGAAAATATGATGGATTTGTTTAAAAAATAACTGATCTGATCGTTTTTGACCCCATCTGTGCCTACCGTAAACTAAGTGCCATGAGATTAGGGGGCTGTGGGTTCAAGTCCCGCTCGGGGCACATCTTTTTTTCTGTGCATTTATTTTTCTTTAACTCGTCCATGGCATATCAGATGTTCTTCTCTGATGATGATTTAAGTCAAAAATGGAAATTTGTCATTTACTTTTCAACTAGCGCATACAGTGATGCTAAATTAAAGTTAACACCTAAATTATTTTACTTGCTATGGCAAGCTATACACATGCAAAGAGACTGTCCATTTACACTTACAATTCAGAGAGGGGCTGTCGTGTCTTCCTGGGAAGATAAAAGCAAACAAGTTAGCTACAAAATAATTTCTACATGCAGAAAATATTTTAATCTATCATTATGTGAATAATTAACATACTTTTTGTTATTGGGGTTTTCATATATTCGTTGTTACGACACATTTTAATCTATAAATTGTTCTCTGCTTGCTAACAAATGAAACGAGATCTTTGCGGTTCATGAAAAAGGCAATGTGAAAATGTTCTTTGTTCTTAGAAAAACGCGCAACTTACTTTTTCCTGGACTTCCCCTTACATCTCCCAAGACGCATGTGTTTGTTAAGGTTTGAATTTGATGCGAAGTGTTGCCCACATTTAGAACAGTTGATGTCGTGATTGTGCTCATCACTGGATGATGACCCTTGTGCTTCCAAATTTGGCTTTATTTTTTTCTACAATTCAGAAGTGTTAACTTAATTCTAGCAAAAGACATCATGGAAATCAATATTGTTGTGTGTGGGTGTGTGGGTGTGTGTGTTCGGGGGGGGGGGGGGGGGGTCCAGAATTCTCTAGTTATCCTTTTTACTTTCACTGCAATTTATTCAAACTAATGCAATTAATGAAAACAGATGGAATCATGTAGCTTATGCATTATCGATCAAAATTCCTCTCCAGCTGAAATGCTGAAGAGCAGCAAAAAAGAAATTCATGATTTATTAGCATTTATAATTACCTGATCCTGTGTGAATGTAGGCTTAAAGAGATAGTCATCATCATCATCTGAGCAAAATATTTTTTCTTTTCTTTCCTAATTAGAAAAAGAAAATGAATCAGTGATCCGAAATACTAAGCTTACAAAATACTTCTACTATGTAAAAAAATAAAAGAAGGACGGGAAAATAAACCTGGCTAAACTTGTTTTTTACAATAAAAACCCTAAAATGTCTCTAAAAAAGTGTCTATTAATGATAATTAGGAAATTTACCTACCGTTTCCAACAGAGATGTATTTGTAACCTCTTCCTCATCACTTAGTATGTGGGTTATATCTGACACGTTTCTCTAGTTTGTAAATAAAATTAAAATTGGATGAATCAATGTAAAAACACTGACTCTGCACTCCATTGTATTTCGGATGCATTGTGGGTAATCCTTACAATGATGATGATGTTCTCTGACAGAGAACAATAATGTAATATCAAATTAACTTACTCCTGGCCTGTAGAATGTTTCCACAAGTTCATCTTCCTCATCTTCTTGAATTGTATTCTATTAATAATGACACAAAAGAGTTATGCATTGTGCAAAACTACAGCTACATTTGGGTGAGCTACGCTCGAGCTCACGCCCCCTCATGTGAGCCCATACAAATTATGTCTCAAAAACACGGTTTTTGGATGTTTTGTGGAAATAATGACTATCTAGGCAAAAAACATAAGTGGATTCAGTTAATTCAATTATTCACGGACTGTATTATATGGTTTAGATCGAATTCTATTGAAAAAAAACCATCGTACGTTTTAAGTTGAATGTACAAGAGAAAATGCATGACATATAAACCGGGGTCAAGCTAGAAAATCGTCTCTCCTTGAAATAAAACAGAACCTGTCAACAAAAAACAACAGAAGTGGATTTGAAAACCACGGGCTTTCCTGAACATTTTGGTATGTAATTCATAGGAATTTGTTAAAATTTAGAAGCGTATTTTTGCTGATTTTATAAGCTCATGCTATCTGTTGGCCTATACATTCGTGTCTTATGGTTTCTTAGGTTTCGTAGCCTCGAAAACATGCTAACTACGGTAGTTAGTGAATAAACAGAATATTTACAGGGTCTTACTTGTGCTTTATGACTTTACTTTTAAGAACGACCTTTTGCTTTGGAAAGAGAGAAAATATACCGAAAAGAGCAATTATTCCAAATGTATGGGAATTTTTTTTCCAATGGAAATTAAAAGATCAATTTGTTGGAATGGCCCATGGCATTGAATTTTGCATGTACACGTGACCAGACCTTTGTAAGAACATATATCAATATCAAGCAGTTGTGAAGCGCTCAGTTTTAAATATGTTCATGAATAAAATGCGCTATTGAGATACTGTATGCCGGGTGTCTCTTGTGCTGTCCCGTTTGAACTGTTCTCTCTGTACCGATACATTAGTGCCACGTGAGTGCGAGTGCGGAGAGTAAAGTTTTCAGTTAAATTTTACCGCTCTCTGCTAATCAATGTATGTAATAAAATTTATTCACAATTAGAAAAATTGACAATAAGCAATATATTGATCTTACTCTTACCTCAAAAGCCTCTGAGTCCTCCATGTTGTTGGTCGACAAAAACTGATATAAGCCTGCGTAGCGGCAGGGACTTCTCTCATCAGAGGGCAAAGCAGGCTAACCTGGTATCCTATACTTCGTTTCCGGTGCCAATGAAACATGATCAAACAGCGGTATCGGTGTTTGGTGTTTGGTGCTCCACGTGATTAAGGTTTTATTTTACAGCGATACCCCTATTAAGCGACCACCCTTTATAAAGCGGCTACTATCAAAGTGGTACGGTACCTCTGTTAAGCGGCCGCGGCCACCTTGAGGTTTGTTTTTATATCATGGCTATCAAATGATTAAACAGCTATATCATTTTTTTTAATGCAAAAAAAGAAGCTTTAATAGTAAGTACAGACTAGGCGTGATTTCAGGAAACATTTTATAATTGTTATTAATTTATGCTCAGTCCCGAATACAGCCTCTTATTTAATTTACCTCGAATCCTAACTCGAATCCTAACTCGAATCCTAACTCGAATCCTAAGTCGAATCCTAACTCGAATCCTAAGTCGAATCCTAACTCGAATCCTAACTCGGAAGATAGATACCCTCTCACCCAGGTGCAGTCTATTAACAGTGGAAATACTAAAAAGAAAATTATACATGTCACATACTATCTTAACACATTCATCGTCTCATTCACAATCAACCAGCTGCAGTCTATTAACAGTAGAAATACTAAAAAGAAAATTATACAACATTCTGATCCCTGATGCCGATAAAGATGAATAAATCATTTACAATGTATTATCAATGAATGACAGTGTAAATGTTGAAAAAAGGAATTGTCTGGATGGTGTTTTTAAATAGAGATAATACAATGTATGGAGAGAAAAACAGCTGGGAAAGGCTACAATTTATTTAGTTACATTCATTTAGGGAGACACCTCCCTAGTTTTTTTCAGTTACTCTGTGTAATGACGTAATATAATGTAATTCATAATCACCCAGCTGCAGTCTATTAACAGTAGAAATACTAAAAAGAGAATTATACATATCACATACTATCTTAATACATTCATTGTCTAATTCACAATCACCCAGCTGCAGTCTAGCAACAGTAGAAATACTAAAAAGAAAATTATATGGCATGTTACATTATTTTAACACATTCATCGTCTAATTCACAATCACCCAGCCTATAGTCTATTAACATTAGAAATACTAAAAAGAAAATTATATGGCATGTCAGATATTATTTTAAAACATTGATCGTCTAATTCACAATCACCCAGCTGCAGTCTACTAACAGTAGAAATACTAAAAAGAAAATTATACATGTCACGTATTATTTTAACACATTCATCGTCTAATTCACAATCACCCAGCTGCAGTCTATTAACAGTAGAAATACTAAAAAGAAAATTATATGGCATGTCAGATATTATTTTAACACATTCATCGTCTAATTCACAATCACCCAGCTGCAGTCTATTAACAGTAGAAATACTAAAAAGAGAATTATATGGCTTGTCAGATATTATTTTAACACATTGATCGTCTAATTCACAATCACCCAGCTGCAGTCTATTAACAGTAGAAATACTAAAAAGAAAATTATATATGCCACATATTATTCTAACACATTCATCGTCTAATTCACAATCACCCAGCCTGTAGTCTAGTAACAGTAGAAATACTAAAAAGAAAATTATACATGTCACATGTTATCTTAACACATTGATCGTCTAATTCACAATCGCCCAGCTGCAGTCTATTAACAGTAGAAATACTAAAAAGAGAATTATACAGCATTCTGATCCCTGATGCCGATAAAGATGAATAAATAATTTACAATGTATTATCAATAAATGACAGTGTAAATGTTGAAAAAAGGAATTGTCTGGATGGTGTTTTTAAATAGAGATAATACAATGTATGGAGAGGAAAACAGCTGGGAAAAGCTACAATTTATTTAGTTACATTCATTCAGGGAGACACCTCTGATGGACCAAAAAGTGGTATGAACCAGTGATTTGAAAGACAAATACAAGCTCATCAGATTTTGGACGTACTGTGATCTTTTGTTTTATGTTTTGTTGTATGATAAATAAGTGGCGGATCTAGGGGTGGGTTTTGGGGGTTGCAACCCCCCCTATGAAAGCCATCGTGATTTATTATTATTATTATTATTATTTTCGTGACAACACCAATAGCATCGTGAGTTTTATTAAAACAGGGGTGCCGAACACATTATCTTAACACATTCATCGTCTAATTCACAATCACCCAGCTGCAGTCTAGCAACAGTAGAAATACTAAAAAGAAAATTATATGGCATGTCACATTATTTTAACACATTCATCGTCTAATTCACAATCACCCAGCTGCAGTCTTAACAGCAGAAATACTAAAAAGAAAATTATACATGTCACATACTATCTTAACACATTCATCATCTAATTCACAATCAACCAGCTGCAGTCTATTAACAGTAGAAATACTAAAAAGAAAGCCACATTTTGCCCGCTTTTGTTTTTCTATACGCCGTGTGTGGGACCTGAAACAACCATGCTCGTCTGCAGCAAATAATCATTATCATAAGACCTATCACAGTTTTGGAGCCCTGTGCTACTTTCCTGCAAAACAAGTACCTCAATCAATGCTACAACCTCCCCCTTTGAAAAAATCCTGGATAAGTCCCTGTGAATAAAGAGTTCCAGTTAAAGAAACAAGTTCAAAATATAAAAAGAGAGAATGATTGTTAACTTTAAAAAAAAAAAAAAAAAAAAAAATACAACAACAACCACAACAACAAAAAAGCACCCTAACTCGCAAGTCTACAAGCGACAGGATGAACGGAATGTCAGAATTCCAACATGAAGAAATAAGGAAAGGAAAGCTGATAATAAGAATAAATGTCAGTATCATGAAGAAATGAAATAGAATAAAAATAAAATCAAAAATGAAAAAGATAAGAAATGTGCCGTCTTGTAGTATAAAATTTCAACCAGTCAAAGTGCTTGTAAAGATTTTTTTTCAGGAGCCAATCAAAACGCTTGATAGAACAGCCTTTACCATGGTATTCTCCCTGACAACTGCTATTTTGTTTTTTGGGCCGAGAGGGCCCAGGGAAAAAGGTTGCCCCTCCCCTTTAAAATACAAAACGGAAGTGCTTCAAAGTAATTAAAAAAAGAGTTTTGGGCTTCCTGTGGTGTTTGACCACCACTTCTCTCGAAAATACAAGACGGAAGTGCGTTGTATTTTGTCACTTCTGGCTGAAGTTTGTCTTTTGGGTTGCCTTTGGTATTCGTTCGTACAGTATTCGGAGAAAACTAGTCATAGTAGTCGGGAGTCAAGATTTACATGCATGGTATTCTCTCGTACATTATTCGGAGAAAACGAGACATAGCAGTCGGGATTTTTCATACATAGTCTCTTGCTTATTGGTGTTGCTAACGGTAACCAGTAAACACAGACAGGTGACTGTCTGGAAATGATCACGTTCTTCCAACGTTCTTCCAACGTTGCTCGGGGCAGAACAGAAATACTTATATCCTTTACAAGGTGGAAATTCAAGTTTGAGCGCTTACGATCGTCTTTCAGGTAAATTTATATATCAAATCGCATGTACATTTTCTGTTCTTCAACTTGTACTTTTTTTACCTTTTTTTGGCTTTTTTTCTACCATTTTTAGACGAATTAGAATCTCATATTTGTGAACTCGCTTTTTTCTTTTTTCGGCTAACAGTATTTCGAAGGTGAAAATTCAAGTTTTGAGAGTTTCATTCGTGTTACAGGTAAATTTTTATATCAACTCTCATTTACAACTTCTGTTCTTCAACTTGTGCAAGTATTTCTAACTTTTATGCGCTTTTTCTACCTTTTTGAGACGAATTAGAATGTGCAGTTTTCAAACTGCCATTTTTTCCTTTATATACTTTTTTCTGAACCACTTTGAAATACATTTTTGAGCGCTTACGTTCATATTACAGGCACATGTTTATATCAAAACTCAGGAACAACTTCTTTTCTTGAATTTGTGCAAGTTTTTTCGAACTTTTTTGCGCTTTTTTCTAACGCTTTTCTGGTGTTTTTATCGCGCATTTCACCGTTAACACTTTGCATTCTAACTATTTGTCTTCTCTCTAGATACCCCTGACACATACCCAAGGCTTTTTCTTGCACTTTGGGTGAGTACTTTTATTGTTGTCATTAAGTTATACAAGATATCTATCGTGTAAGGCTTTTTTTGCTTGCTTTTGTGAATATTTTAAACACTTTTTTTACACTTGAAATATGGCACGCCACGTGCTATTTTTCTCAATACTTTTAGTTGCTTTTTATGCTAGTAAAAATATTTTAAATGTCTACACATGTCTACACATGTCAAGGAGTAATACAGGTAACCCGAATATCACTGTTACATCTGCTCCAGTCATTGCATGGTATCCTGGTAAAACTTTTTATTATAGAGACATGAGTATTTAACTGGGAAATACGCTATTCCTAAATTTAATAAAGTTCTTAAATCAGTTGCTTACAAATGCTATAAATTACCAACGATATAAACTTACCGAACTATTTGGGAGTTCTAGCTACCAATAAACACAGAAAACAACAAGCTTTCTCGCACTGCATGTGCTTGACCACTACACTTTTTCTCACATGCTATGTGCTTTTCACGTGAAGTACCTTAACATTACGTAATATATATGATATACCTATGGTAGCTGTTCTCATTGAGTAACTTTGGCCTGTGTTTTTCCATGTAGTCTTGCAATATATGGCACAATTCATGGTCGTTCTGAAAAGAGAGCCAGACAGGATTAGCAATGCTATTCTTATTGCAATGCATTACAGATAAAATAATTTAAGGAGCAGCCTACCTGCAAGACAGTAGTGTCTGTACCATAAATCTTTTGTTTTGTAGCTCTTGAATTTAAGCACCACAGTGCCATCCTCAAGCAATTATACCAGGTTCTTGTTGGAAATTTCTGGACTGGCCATGGTCAGTGCTTCTTGCAAGAGTTCTAAAGGTGTGCATTCTCCCTGGCATTGGTAGCAGCTGTCCGAGCCATCTCCACGCTCTCCTTCTGCAGAGTAACTGTTGCCACAATCTCGTTCCAATGCAGCCACCTGTTCAGGGATTCGAGATCTTCTTTGGAAGAAGGGTTTTTTTTCTGGGCAACCCTCTGCAGGGAAATGTGGTGGCTGATGTGGGTGCATAAATATTGCTGGATGTATTAGGGCAGCTGCGTGATTAGCCATTTTGTTTGAAGATAATCGCCTGACTTCCTGAAACGAGTAAATTGTAACCGTAAATTAGTTTCTTTCCATCCAAATGACACGCAAATGGAAACAAAAATGCTTCAAGCTCTAATGGCTGAAGACAGATTAAAGTTTCAAATTATCATCGTTATTTAATTATTTTAAATGGATACAGCTGTAATTGCAAGAATATCAAGATTAAGAAGGACAAAAACCAGGGTCAAAATACTTTCTAATTCATTTCTTAGATGACAACATTCTTGCATTATTCAATCATCATTATCTCTTATCTCGGCAAGCGTTCGTTTGCTAATTTCAGCACCTCGCTGTTTTCCTTATCTAATTCATCAAATTCCTTTGTTGCCGCGTTAAGGGAAGATTCGTCTTGAGTCTGAAGAAACTCAGATAGCCTTTCGAACGTTGATGCGATTATTTCAAAGCGAGTTTCCAGAAACGATTGTTCGTCACGATTCTCTGATTTGTCGAGATCCGCGACTGTGTTTCGAACGTTATTGATTTGTTTACGCCATTTGCAAATAGCCAGACGGAGGATCAAAAAACTGAGGCTTTCGTTGTTCGATATGGACAATTTATTCCTTGATTATTAAAGCCACGTAAAGAGTGAAAACAAATAAAAGGGAGCAAATCTAAATACAACTTAATTCTAATTATAGTGAATACAAAGATCTACAATCATGTAATGAGCTTAGACATAGCGACAAGACTATGAGACAAGCAAAAGTACAACAATGTGCTACTTATAATTAGCTACTACACATATCATTGATTGAATATAACCATAGTTAATACCAATATAAATATACTAATGTGAAATAATGTAAAAACATACCTCTATTCTCCGTTAAACTCTAATAATTGTACGATAATGATAGAGCGTTCTAACCCACGAGGCCAAGCAATATGATATGTGTAGAAATATAATACTAGGGAAATCAGAATCGGGTTGTAAACAAATATAAAATTACTGACAATCATTAACTAGCTATAAGCCATATCGATTTGTTAATAGGATGAAATGTAAGAGTGAAAGGAATGCGATCTAGGTTGGTAGAACGAGGCTTAGGAGTGAGAGCAGTATTCTGATCAGTAGAAGATGCCTTATGCATAGCACGATTTATGTCTGCTTATCCTGACAAACATCTTTGTAGCATGCTGGCTCACTCAATCTCTGGCATATCTTTAATAGTGGGTCTTTAAAGAGAGCATCCAGATGGTAAGGCTTGTTTTTTCACTCTCAGCCTTTCTCGTATTTGCACCAAGAATTGTTAGGGCAAAACTGGTGCCTATCTTTACATGGTATCTTGAGTGAATGGTACAGACCAGCTTTAATGGCTGTCTGCATCTTCTTTTTTTATGGCTTGATCTTTCTCCGCTGCTGTCAGTGCTCCTGTTTTCAGATTATTCCATATGGCTTTGCGATAATTAGTCTTAAGTTTTTCAATTGCAACCTTGATGAGCCTACCATTAATGCATTTGACAGACTTTCCACTAGCCATCTTTGTGGCTGTTTTTTGATACTCATATAAAGCCTTGTCCTGGACGTGGCCTATGCAGTCTAGCTTAAATACACGATTGGAGTCTGCTGTACCTTGCAGGTACTTGTCCTCCCATTTGATGGTGTCTGGCGACTCTTTCCAAACAATATATTTCTTGTCAAAGGTTTTTAGTACTTCATACTTATTACATATATCGCAGGCACCATAAACATTCCATACAGTACTATATGAGTCACCATCGGTGATCATCCACTAGTAGTGGAGCTCATGGTCAATACTTCATGCTCCTCAATAAAGATGATGATAGTAGATATAAAATGAATGACAGTTCTGCATCACTCGAGTGAGGTAATCCCCCCCTCCATCAGAGTCCTTAGAGGTGACGTCATGGCTCTTCTTACTACCCCGTGTTTTTAGTCATGTCTGTTTTTATTTTGCTGGATTGTATATTAGTTCTTGCGGCACCTCTTTGGATATTGTCCTTTTTATTGTTGAACGAAACAACATCTTTTCCAAACAATCGATGCTCCTCTAACAAGTTACCTATTTGTATAGTAATGAACAAACGAATTTCACATCATCCAAAAATGTAAACTCCATGACAGGGAATCGAACCCTGGTCTCTCGCTCAACAGGTGAGTATTTAAACCACTATGCTATTATGGATCTGGATATTTTATTTTCTATCAAGCATAGCATAGTTTTGGTGGTCAAGTGCAAACACCCATGGCAAAAGTTCCTTACTTACATCTATGTATAGATCAAACCTCCCTTCTCTGAATGATCTGACCAGTCGTAGGTAGCACAGCTGTAAATCAAGAGCTCTAGACCAGTACAAAAAAATGAGGACATGTACTTGCTCGTTCTTGTCTCTACTCTTCAAATGGTTTATGTTCATTATTGCTGATGCAGCATCAGCAGAGTCAGCTTTGTACGCCCTTATCATCAGTATGTGCAAACATGCAATAGTCACTTGATGAACATGTCAAGTGTGTGTTACAAAAAAAAGGTGTCTATGGCGTGTTAAAAAAGGCCGGGCAACTTATTTCTTTTTATATCTGCTTAAGGTTGGTTCACACAAAAATTTGGAGAGAAATCCAAGAACGTTGGCCATGCTTCCAGAAAAAATCCTACGATGAGTGTTTAGTTAAAGCTTTGCTTGTGCTTTGAGTATTTTTGGCGTTCTTTACCAGTTTGTTTTATATAAGTTACAGAGTGAGTCAAAAACAAAATAATCCAATTTACATAAAAAAGCCCAAGAACCCAAAAATATATATAGAGTGTCTAGCCCAGTATCCTGCCAGCACCAGTATCTTGCCAAAAAATTCAACTTAAAATATCTCAAATAGTTCCTTGTTGGTTGTTGTTAAATTCATAATAGTTCGTTTTATCAACCATAAATTTTAATAAATATGATCCCAGCTTTTGGCCTACTTGGCCATCCTCATGGAAATGAAAAACGTTACAATTGACAAAGAAAACGCAATCAAACCATGGCATATGTGCGCGCGTATAAAATTAAACAAAATCGTGCTTGCTTAGGAAAAAACAAACAAACAAATACATACATAAATAATAAATAAATGAAATGAAAAATTAAATAAAATGAATAGATAAATGAAAATTATTAAATAATAATAATAATTAAAAAAAAAAAAAAAAAAAAAAAAAAAATCAATCGTCTAGCAAGCTAACAAAATTTCCTGGTAGAATTCTTGTCTACTCTTACAATATCTGCCATCCTTGACCATGACTATATATGAACAGAACAGAATATATTATTTAGTGATTAACGTATTGAGTACTGTTATCAGTCATTCATTACAGAGTTACATATATGACTGCAGTTACAATCTAGGCTCTCTTTATCGGCAGTATCTGGTCTACTCTTACAATGTCTGCCATCCTCCACCATGACTATATAATAAATAGAACATAATATATTATTTAGTAATTAATTTATTCAGTAATGCTATCAGTCATTATTACAGAGTTACATGACTACAGTTGTGCCATCTAGGCTCTCTTCAGGGGCTGTATCTTGTATCCCTTTACCATATTTGCTATCCTTGACCACGGCTATTTTAACAAAAGAGAATATAATTTTTAAAATAAATAAATTAAGATTTTTGATTCTTAAATAAGTGATTAGGTCATGTTTTTAATTTATAGTGGACAACCACCAATATGGCTTATGGATGTAAACAGAAAACTTTTGTTTCTCCTCCATGGCAGGTCTTTTAGTCCATAGTCATATCTGATGTCTTGATTTGGGAGTATGTCACGTTTTACAAAAATGCCCAAATGCACCTTGTTATTATGCAGACTTTTCTTAATGAAAGTTTTGGCTATCCTGTGTGGGTTATTATTGACATACCTCCCCAGCCCTTCTTTATGAGTTGCATCCAAACTGTGAATAAAATAAAGCAAGTCTTCATAGTTAAAATTTCAAGCTTAACGTCATGTGGATTGGTCATATATATATATTTTTAATTGTTTTAATTTTAATTTAATTTAATTTTATCATCTTTATTGGTCTACATCATATTAACTTTACAACAGACATCTAAATTGTTATAAAAATCACAAGGAAAGAAAAAAAAGGAAAAAATATATGAGAAGCAGGCCAAAAGGAAAGGTAGAAACGGGACACTAAGTACCATGCAAGGCACCCTCCAGATAAAACCTAATAATTATCCTTAAGAAAAACATATAATAAGCTACTGTTGCCAATGGCAACCACATTGCGGACCAGGCCCCAAAAACAAATATTATTAGCGTCAAAAATATTGAACAGTTCGTCTTTATAGATTTTAATGATACTGGACTTAAAGGTTTTTATACTTAGAAAGTCAGTTGCTTGTATTGATTTCCAAATCAAATTCCATAATTTAATACTACGATTAAAGAAAGAGGCCTGAAAAGTAGCTGATTTGCATAAGGGCATTTCTAAGTATTTTACATCACTAGATGTATTTGATCGTCGAGTACGACCATGACTTACACTCTTAATAAAACTAGTATCAATATCTATATGGCCATATAATGCCTTATAAAGAAAAACTAAATCTTTGACCTCGCGGTCATAGGTAAGTGGTAGTAAATCCAATTTGATCAGTCTTTCTTTGTATGAAAGTTGGTCTTGTTTAAGTTCTAATATCCAGCGTGTAGCTCTTCATTGCACTCTTTCAACCTTTTGCTTAAAGGTTGAGCGGCTAGGGGACCTCACTTCGGTTGCATAGCTCATTTGGGACTTCACAAGTGCAAGGTTACAGAGTATTGTGTCCTAGCATCTGATTACTGGTCGTAATTTCACTAGAGTCTAACAACAAACAAACAAACTTCTGTATTTAGCACTCCTTGGATTGATATACAATAAAACTTATAAAATATTAATATATAAATAGATGGGCACCAGCCATTTAGAAATAGCAGAGCTAGTCGAGCTAAATGGCCAGGTCAAACGAAAAATTATAGAAGGAAATTGTATAGAGAAACAACAGATTCTGAAGAAAGGTTATAGGTAAGGTATACTCGCAATCCAGGTGATTGAGAGATACTAGGGAGAGTATAATTATCGGTGTAATATAACTAAAAAATGAGACCACTCAAGTGAATTCGCTTCGTGGTCTAGTGGTTAGGGATAGGGGTAGGGTCCGCCCTTTTCAGTTTGATCTGTAGCCCATCGAGGGGTGATCGTGCTGAAAACCAGTATCCCAGATAAGGGTCTATGCTTAGAAATCACCATCCTCCTTGAGAAGATGCATGAAAGATCACCACCCCCAAGGACAATTATTAACACAGTGAAGTTGAAAACTTACCAAAAGCAAGAAATTTTTGCTGTTCTCATTGACTAACTTTGGCCTATGTTTTTTCACGTAGTCTTGCAATATATGACACAGTTCATGGTCATTCTGAAAAGAGAGCCAGACAGGATTAGCAAAGCTATTCTTATTGCAATGCATTACACCGACAAAATGACTTAAAGAGCATGATACCTGCAAAACAGTAGTGTCTGTATCATAAGTCTTTTTTGAGGGGTGTTTGAGGGTTTTGTTTGAAGTTTGCGGCGGCTTGCGATGTTGGTCTTTTTTGTTCTGATGTTTGGACCTTTTCACTCAATTCTCTAGCTTCGACTTCCATAAGAAAAGAATTCTTCAATGATCGCTTACTGACAGGGCCAAACTACATTCCTCAAATCTTTGATATCATACCCTTTATATATTCAATTACTCTTTGTAATACGGTAGTACGAGTAATTGAATATATAAAGGGTAATTTGACACGAATCACGTGCAATAATCACAGGGAACCCAGCTATATTTTTTTGCTTCTTTCAGAAAAGTAACTTTGCTCTTTGTGGGTTTCCCAAGTTGTGATCGGTTTCCCATTACATAAGCTGTGACCAGGTCGGCGCTGTAAACTGATAGCCGATTAAATCAATAACCGTTGATGTTTTATTTCTTATTGGTCGCCTGTGGTGTGTAACACACTTTTTAGTAAGCAGTCAAAAGAAGAGAAGGGATGCAACAAAGCAAGTGTCCGATTTTAAAACCCCTGTTCAAATTATTCATGAAGGTAATTTAATAATAAATAAAAAACCCACGAAATGTTTGCTCAATGAACAAACTTTGGGTCGGGATGTCTTATTTTGTTGAACTCGTAAAAGTAACGATCTTAGAAAGTGATATTTAAAAGCTAAGTTTTAGTTATATGTTCACCTCCAGTTGCTCGGACCGCTTAGGTTATGAAACAGGATGTATCTGGTGTACGTTCAATTTGAAACGAAAGAATTTGACAGCTTGTTGACAGAGACATCTAAATTTCCACATATTATGAAGAGTAATAGTAGGGAAAACTTGCTTTAGTTATCCTGCCGAATTCATTCTCAGGCAAAACATTTTCTTTATCGAAAGTCTACTCGTGCATCTTCAAGATTTTAGATACTGGTAATGCTCCTTCTTTACTCACCGAAAAGTTTTTCAAAAGCCTTAAATCATAAAAAAAATTTCTTATTAGAACTCATAAAATATAATTGTTTTAGTTTTAAAAACGTTTAAATTTGGAATAGACTTTACTACCAAAACACAAAATTTGAATTCCCTTGTTCACAGGATTTCACATTTTGAACATTTTCGAACAACATGACGCGATCGAAACATGAAAGTCAACAAGACTTCCTGCTGCTTGTACTAAAATAGCTGGTCCGAGCAACTGGAGGTGATGATCATATGATAAACTTGCTTTGTTGCAGCCCTTCTCTTCTTTTGAGTGTTTACTAGAGAGTGCGTTACCAACTGTTATTGATTTGAATTTAAAAAAATATATAGCCGGGTTCCCTGTGCAATAATCAGGCGATAAACAATACGTATGTGGCTGGATACCACATAGCAACGCATTGCTGGTGAGCAAGCAAACCAGCGTCACGCTTTGACAACAGTAGATCGAGTGAAACAAAGAGTGACCTTTGTCTTAATTTACCCATTATTTTAAACAAAAAGTGACCTTTAATTGAAAATTATTGGCTTTGTCTGACAAGAAAGAAACCTCTTTTGTTGGATTTCGCTTCAATTCTGGCCGATTTTCTGCTGTACGTGGAGTTCAGAAGGGAAGAAATGTTAGGTGCATTGGGAACGAGCGAGGGTTAGTTTACATTCTTAGTAGATACATTTTGTTGTATTTTAACTTATTTTGAGTCAAAATCCATGAACATCCCCAGTAAATTTAAGGATCTAGAGCTTGTAAAGCCATCTGTGAGCAGAAAAAAAAAGTTCTAGGACGTTGTGAATCTAGATTTCTTAACCTGAAATTTAACAACAAACCCGTTCTCCCAGTGTGTTTGTTGTTGTTGCCACGAAAAATATGGCATTACGAAGTAAAGGATAGGCTTTGAAATATATTTCTCTTTAACGTATTTTATAATGAATGAAGCTAAAAGATATTTTTATGGTCGGCTTTCTTATCATATAATGGCGTGCGTAAAAGACTTTACGACGAAAGTATGGTAAATTAGTAATATATTCTCACTGAAGCCATTATCACGTCACAGTATGATTAAGTTATGGGGCGAGAACCACGACGATGATGAGGCGAACAGAGAATAGGGAAAACGAGAACACCACCGCCACCAGGCTTAGGGGTGGGTGGGTGGGGAAAAATTTGTACTTCGAAGGTCCAAGCTATGTTATGCAATGAGTCATGTGTGTCGACTTAATTTATACTGCTTAGCGATAATTTATTCAGTGAGAATAGTAATATATTCTCACGTCGCAGTATGATTAAATTATGGGGCGAGATCCGCTCCTTGTCCCACACAATACAACGAGACGGAATGTAGCCAAACTCCAGTCGTAATAGTGCATAATAATTAATCCGATAGTAATATGCCAACCTTTATTCTTAATATGCTCAACCCCATATACCCAATACTCAAAAACCCACATCCAATGCTCAAAGCGCACATCCAATACTCAAAAACCCACATCCAATACTCAAAAACCCACATCCAATACTCAAAAACCCACATCCAATGCTCAAAAACCCACATCCAATACTCAAAACCCACATCCAATACTCAAAAACCCACATCCAATACTCTAACCTTAAAGCATAATAAGCATAAGCACAAATAACCAAAAGGGGCGCGAAAACACATGGAGGTATTGGCGGTCAAAGAGTGCACAATCTGAAAAGCCCTCATGAACTTCTTAATTCCATAATCATGACACTTAACCTATTCGAATTCCCTCGTGGTTTACACAGTTTTGGAATGAAATGGTTACAAAAACGCATCAACTCATGGCCGGTAAATTAAATGCTCTGGGATGGACTCCAGAATTCAAGCCCATTTGAACCCTCTGTATTTCGAGCATGAATATCGGTCTTGCCGAGTTCCTTGAACTTCTAACTCAAATTATTACGCCACGTGAGTTCTAAGTACAAATGATATCTTTGAAATTGTCTTTGAACCGGCAAAACGAAACAACAAACCTAAACTTTGTCCCACAATACCTGCCGTCAGCATAATCGCCTCAAGTGGCGTCTGTGTTTCATCAGCATGCATAGAGCACTAGAATGTTGGCCTCTGGCTGGTAGCGGTGGTGGGGACAGCGAGCAAAATTTGTACTTCGAAGGTCCAAACGACATTATGCAATGAGTCATGTGTGTCGACTTAATTTATACTGCTCAGCGATAATTTATTCAGTGAGATTACTACTTTATTTATTGCACTAAAACTAAAGTGATCATATTTTTTTCTTCTTCTTTGATTCAAGATATGCGTTACCCTGGTCCAGATGGAACATTTACAGTATTATATTACTTATGATAATCTCGACTATCTGTAGCCGTACCTTTGACATCCATGCAAATACCAAAATAGTAATTTACCATACTTTTGTTCGTAAAGTTTTTACACACGACAGTATATGATAAGAAGAAAGCCGACAATAAAAATGTTTTAGCCATCCATCCATCCCTCCCTCCCTGCACTCGGCCACCCACCTACTGCAGGCTCAGGAACTGGAGCCACTCCTGGTGCACTGCTTGGTCCTGCTCCAGGGCGGTCCTGATGGCTTGGACGGCAGCGCGCCTGGTCTCTGGAGTGGACTGCTTCTTGATTGCCACTGCCACCTTTCGGGCTTCGGCCCACAAGGAGGACCACCTTCCAGACAGCTGGATGCCAAGCCACTGCGGCAGGGTCTGGGCCAGGCTGCCCACATTGACCAGGCAGTTGGCTTTGCTCTGGCGAATGTGCAGCACCTGGCCGAAGAGAGTAAGGAACTGCAATGAAATGAAAATCAGCCAAGATAACACCATTTTGTGGATGATGGTGACAAACGAGCTTAGCTCAAGCTGTGCGTCATCAACCTTGTGGACAGTTCGTGGAACTGCCACAGCACTGGAACCTTCTTGAGGAGAGTGGCTAGACCGTGGTTTTTGGCCTGGGCCGGGGCTTAGGAGAGGCTGGGGAGCTCCAGATCACCCAACATCTGATGCAGATGACAGGTGTGGCAGCTCTCTTCTCAGTTCAAAAACGAAAACTATATACACAGCATGAAAAGAAATATCTACGCTACAGTAATGATAGCGTTATTTTACCGTAAAATCCTTATTTAAATATCTTTACGCTATTCTTTAGAATACCGTAAAAATCGTATTAACGATATCTTTACGGTACTTCGTAAAGAGGCGTCGATTTTTGATTCTCATTAAATGAAATATTTTGTATGACATAAAATTGCACATAAAGCGCGTTGGTTGGCAGAGAGTCTTAGACAATATTGTTAACTTTTCTTTCAAAAGTGAAAAATTGAAACTGCAACCTTGAAACATCTAAGGAATAAACACTATCATTATTAAGAACTCAAGCCATACTTTATTTTAAAAATGCTCGATAAAAGAGAAATTATTCAAACAGAACCTTTCTTGTTGATTAACTCTCTAAATTTTTTAGCTGAATTTATATCATTTAATCGTATCATTTACGCATAACTTTAAGAATATTGGTAATTACGTATCTATATGAAATAAACGCTATACGTCACTACTTTTTACGTTGCTTAACGCAGCATCTCTGATTTACGGATCTTTATGCGCCATTACGTCTATAATATGCGTTTACGATCTGTTGGCACCTGCTGACTGGCGGACCAGGCCGCCAGCTCTCTGTGAAGGTAACCCATCATTTCCTCCACTGAGCTGAACACCACTGGGCTGTCCTCCCGGGACCTGTTGATTGGGCAAGGAAGGTTGAGAGTGTCCAGCAGCCTCAGCTGGAAATTAAACTGCAGCGGGTCGTTGCTGCTGACAGCAAAGGCCGCAGGGAAGTAGGGCTGTATGCCCCTAAGTTCCCTGAGGTCCTCGAGCGCCCTTTAGAGAGACGGGTCATCGTTGTGGTCATCTGTGGATAAGAAGAAGAGTCAAGAACATCAACGGACTTTGGGTTAACTATCATTGAGCAGGTAAAACTCCATGCATTACTGCATTAATAATAATGATGATTGTAATAATAATGGAAACTTTATTCTTTTTCTTAAATACAGTTGTAAATCTCTCTACGTATAGGCAATTAACAACTGGCTACTTGAAATTGATTGATATATAAATGATATAGATATATATATGTATATATTTTAAAAAATATTAAAATTTCATTAAGTCTGGACTTTGCCAAATCTTATTTTTACAACAAAATATATAATACGTGGCTCTAATGGCAAGATTCATAATTTTTTTGATTATATAGTGTTGTTTTTTTTGATGTCGACTCCAATGTCATTCATCATGTCTAAAAACGTAGAACATTCGTCGGAATGGACGCCAAGAGAGCTCATAGAGAGGTTTACAAATTTAACGCGATCGAATTTACTGGTCAAATCTTTAATCAAATTCTTGTATTTTTCTCTTTTACGGATTGCATTGTTATTAAGGTTAGACTCAAAACCAACTGTTAGTTCCAGAACATAAAGGCACTTGGACTGTATTAGGAGAAGGAGATCTGGACGAAAAGTGTCACCAGTAATAATTGAAGGACTTAAAAAAACCATTTACACCAGCATAGAGTGAAGAGCGATGATTAATTACAGGTTTGAGCGAGTTGGCAATGAAGTTAAGAATCGAGTCATGTCTCCATGTAAAGCGTTCGAGGTAATGGTGACAACCAGCAACAATATGGAGGAGTGTCTCAGGATTAATGCAAAAGGAGCAATCAGGACTTTGTGATAATCCCCATCTTGTCAGATTCTTACGTGTAGCAAGGGAGTTATTTATGTAGCGAATGGTAAAGTTGTAAATGTTCTTGGGTAGGTTAGACTGAACAGAAGACCAAATAGAATTAACAGATGACAATGAAAACTTTATGACATTTGAGAAAAAGAAACCTTGTGATGTGAGGTGGTGTTTCAGTTTATTTTCTTGATGAGAACGAAAATCTTTAAGAACTTCCTTGGTGGAATTATACACATCGTATTGAACATTAGTGTGACTGCTTGATGACTTCCAGAAATCTCTTATAGAAACATTTCTTGACGTTTTTAAGGAATTACGGAGAACAGTTTGGCACTGAATGAGTTTAATTGATGGAGGACAAATTTTGAGACCAAATTTATTGCATTGTAAAAAAACATTACTCAGTGTACCACATATCGGGATATCAAGCCATTTACGAATATAGCCATTCCCTATGGAATCAAGATTTTCTATTATCCAGGTTTTAGATATATCAGCTACAGTAAGATGCCAGGAAAGTTTAGATAGGACGAAGCGGCTTTATAGAAGACGTTTATTTTTAGGATGCAATGGCTTCATATCAATGACACACATCAAGTCTTGCACAAGAGAGGTCAATTCGGACATATGCTGGATGTTAGACATGTTAAAGTCAAAGTAGCGGCCTAAGTAGCGAAATGATTCTCCCATTTTGACACAGGGAACAAGAACTCCATTAATCAACAGTTTAGGTAAATATTGGTCAGATTTAGTAGACAGTTTTTTTATACCAAAAGTAATGCATTTGTCAACTCTTATTATCATGTCAGACCATTGACACCAGATTATGAAGTGATTGATTAAGTGTTGATTTTCTGATTCTTGACCACTTATGACAGCGGCGTCGTCAGCGAACTGGAACCAAATTGACGATATTTTTCTGATTTAATATGCTGGAGGAACGTGTTAAAACACAAGTTAAAAAGAAGAGGGCTTAGGCAATCACCTTGAAGTACACCACGATTGATAGGTACAAAGGGAGTGCGAAATTCATTGGTTATTATGGAGGTTTTGAAATCAGTGTATAGGTTTCAACCAGGGATTTTATATGTGATGGTAATCTAGAACAGTTTGGATCAAGTTGTGATGAACTTCACCAAAGGCGTTTTTGATGTCTAGAAGAGTAATGACGAGAGAGTGTTGCTTTGTGCGAGCTTTGTTGATGATATCAGCCATTTAAGTAGTATGCTCAAAAGTTCTAGAGAGACCGGGTGTAAAACCCTTTTGAATTTCATGTTCAATGTAGTTATTAGCTGCAAGGAAGTTGAATAAGGCATTACGAAGACACGAGGTAAAAACCTTTAAGGGCACAGATTGTAGGGTAATTAGTTGAGCTGGGTCATTAGCATTTCCTTTTTTATGGATAAGGATGGTACAGGCTTTTTTTCATTCGCTGTTGACGGATCCAGTTGACCAAGCTGTGTGGATGATTTCAGACAGATAATAATAATAGTAATAATAATAATCTTTATTTTCATTTCCATATTATAAATATTTCCATATATATATATTAGTGCATTTTTTCTTTCTGATCTAGTTTCATTTTATATTATATCCTATGAAAAAATGGTTTACATACAAGAAAATGAATAGAGGCACCCACCTTTGTCATCCTACACGATGAATCCAGGCAGGCTTCCTCGTCCGCATCTCCTTCCTGCAACCCCCTGCGCTAACAAGAGCCGAGAAGCATTATACTGACTTGTTGAATACAATACTGTAAAATCAAGGTGAGATCATATGTTCGACCTCTTCGAGCATGCACTATGGTTCTCATGACATTCATTCTAATCCCTTTCTTTCTTTATTCGCAATGACTGTATTGCTGGTGGCAGCAGTAGTCTCCACTGCCGACGACTAGGGGTAGGGTGGGCCCAGCCAGAGGCTAAGCTATTTACAAGCACAGTTGTCAAAAACGTTTGTTCTCTTACCCTGCAGGTCTTTCCTGGGCGGCCTTGATGTCCTCGAAGTTAGAGATGCGCCAGCGTTTGGATCTGGTGGTGTGCAGACGTTTTTAGTGTCGGCTCGTTCCTTTCCTACCCCACAAGCGTCTGCTCAAACTAGCCACACATTCCTTTCACTTTGTTTAATCGGACCAATCAGCAATGCCAACAAATGATGTAAACAACTGCCCCCACATTCAAATTTCTGTGAAAACGTATCGTCCAAAGTTCGTAAATCCTCGTATAAAATAATAATTTCCAAATTTATATGAATAGGACTCATAAGAAAGTTGTACAAGCTGAATCTAACCGCTTTTTATGTTCGTGTGAGCGTGTGAGGGAGTCGTAAATGAAAAGAAAAGAATATATGACAAATCTACCGTCGACATCAAATAACTTATCGAAAAAGTACTGGACATCGAGCTCAGTCTTTATGATTCAAACAGTAAATCATCGATTTTCCAGCTCCTGTTAGAAGATTTACGAAAATTTCTCGTTTTTGTTTTGACGAAGCACCTTTATGGCGGTAGATGTGTGTCATAATTAACTTATTAGATTTTACGTAGTCTTTTTATTTTGGGTACCATTTACATTGACGAATGGATAGTGACTTTTCGTATTCTGATACTCACTTTTCACATTCGGATAGTGACTTTTCGTATTCTGATACAGTCTTCACATTCGGATAGTGACTTTTCGTATTCTGATACAGTCTTCACATTCGGATAGTGACTTTTCGTATTCTGATACAGTCTTCATATTTGGATAGTGACTTTTCGTATTCTGATACAGTCTTCACATTTGGATAGTGACTTTTCGTATTCTGATACAGTCTCTTTCGATACTGTCAAGGCAATCTTCCAACTCTCGTCCGATAGTATTGTTGTGTTCCGGGGTAATAATTGGAGTTGACTTTAGATTTCTTGTGTCAGTAACAATATTAATTGCTTGTGTTGGGCAGCTGCTCCGCCATTTTATTTATTTTTTGAGTAATTTGGTTGAAATTTCCGTTAAAAATAGTGGATTTTACAGTCGTTGTCGAAGCAAGTGGCGTTCGATTTCAAGTAGAAATTTCCAATTTCGGTGGTGTTTTCCTAATTCATGTCGAAATTAGGATGTCGAGTTGAGTACTTTATCTGTAAACTCTTTGACTACGTCTTCCTTGGAAATGAATATGTAGAGGGGATTCTTCAAGCTCTTCATATGCTCTTTTACGTTTTTCTTCTAGTTTCCAAAATTGCTCTTTGTGACGCCTTTTAACTTCATCTAAGGGTTGGTCGTCCTCCATCAAAATTGATGGTGGCTCATCTGGTACTTGATGATAATTTGTCGAACCAAAGAAAACATCTTCCTCTATATTTCTGGCAAAGAAAGAGAGGAAAAATAGCTTGTGAAACACAAATAGAGCGCAAACACCTAAACCATGAAATAGAATCATAGAATAAATAATAAAAAATGCTGAGAATGTTAAACAGTTTAAATCTTTAGTTAAAACATATCTTTTCAAAGAAGCTTTTGACTGATCTATTGCGTCCTTACGAAATACAGATTATTGTGCTATATTAATTTTAACCCTATATTGTTTTAACCATACTTTTATATTAGCTATATATTAATTAATATGTTTTAGATTATCATTATTATAACATTTTAGTCTAGTTATCTATATATATATATTATAATTATTATGTCTTAATTATAGTTTATTTGTGATACACATTGTAAACGCATTGAGGCGTAGCGAAATGCGTCATAAAAGCTGCAAATTAAATTAAATTAAATTAAATCAAATTTATCACCTCTTTATACTTCTTATTTAGTGGCTATTTAGTCACTATAAGAATCATCAATTACAAAGGAAACAGTACCTCGTTACAGTTTTACTTGTCTAAGATAGTGACTAATAGCCACTAAATAGAAACTGTTGGGCAATGACAATTTTATTTTATTTCATGGATATAGTGTTTGCGCTCTACTTTGACAACAAAGGTTTTTCATAAAGTAGGACTAAGTAAAATATAGAAGCCTGAGCACTAGGGAACAGCCAAAAGAATTTTGAAAAACAACATTTAATAGTTAATGTGTAGCGATATCCCCCACTTGTTGGCTGCCATGAAACTTCGGTGCTTTTTTGGAGCCATGTCAATAAGATCACACTGCAGGCGCTCATGAGGTCTAAAGGTGTGAATTGAAATGAAAGGTGGCCTGCTCGTTGCTGGGAGAGGTATATTTACTCTGCAGCTGTGACATTTGGAAAGAGAGCAGTTTAATATTTTGAAACTTCCCTTAAATAGATATTTGGAAGAGAACAATTTGCTCAGTGCATTAATGCCACCAGTTAGGTAAGTGGTTGAGTCGTCTGTAACTTTAATGCAATGCAGTTCTTTGAGAACAACCTCCATGGACTCCTTGTAAAGCAGTTGTTTAGTGTGGGCTCGGCGCTACATGACTGTGAGGAAGATTTGTGTTGATAATCTTTAATGATGGGAAACCTACTCACTAAGCGTGGGTTTTCAGTAGTGCCCTAAATAAGAATATACAACGACTAATTTTACAATAATACAATTAAAGAAATATGAATAAACAAAAACATGGATAAGATAAGAAAAATGTTAAAAAGTTATGAAATATAAAAGAAAGATCTAAAAAGTCTTATGGATATATACAAAATGTTAAAAAGCTAATAAATATTTTAAAGAGATCTCTTGAAACTATCGACTGATGTTGTTTTCTTATAATCTAAGTTTTATTCATTATATTCTTTTAAAGATTGATATAAAAATCGCTGTTTTCCCCAGTTAGTGCGGACTCTGGGAAGATGAAAATTATCTTTGGATCTAGTGTTATAAGAATGAAAATGACTATTGTTATATACATTATCTAATAAATTAAAATCAATATCACCATTAATGCATTTGTACACAGTAACTAGACGATTGATTTTTCGTCGACTTGATAGTGTATTAAAACCTAATATGCTTAAAGCTTCAGTAGCTGAACTATGTATTGGTGTTTATTTAAAATTATTTTTCAGCCTTATTCTGTAAGGTTTGTAAATAGCTCATTAAAACTTCATTATTTTTATCTCCTCAAACGATGTCTCCATAATTGAACAATGGAGCAACTAAACTGTTATATAATGTTATACGTGCCGAACAAGGTAATAAATATTTAACTCGTTTTATCAAACCAATTCTCTGGTTGACTTTTTTGACTAAATGATCGAAATGGTCATGCCATGTCAAATTTTGATTGAGTATTACTCCTAAGTATTTAAATGTGTCTGTTCTATCTAGTGTATACTCATTTATATGAATATCAACAGTTCCAATATTGTTCAATTTTCTTGTAGTCCCAAACACCATAAATTTGCACTTTGAGGTGTTAATAGTGAGTAGATTCCTGTTGAACCAATGTGCAACCACACCCAGATCATCATTAAGCTTGTGTTCCAGATCACGTACATTCTTGGCTGAGCAATATAAAACAGTATCATCAGCATACAGTAACTCAGGATCCAAAAAGGGTGTCTCCGATTTTTGCAATTTAATTTCGTTCCAAAGTTATAAGGCTTTTTATTCTAAACAACACTCCAAAAGCAGTAGCCGCACTTTGATCAAAAATTGCGAGAGATATAAGACAGATATCCAAAATCTGGAACATCTTTTTTGAGCTTATCTCCTGAGTATGTTAAGCCATTTTTCGCAAACATAGCTTTAAATGTACGTGTCCGTTAACGTTTTCAGTGAGGCATGGTCAAATTTCGCTTCCAGGACAATAATGTGAACAACGGTTTAAAAAATCGTATTTTGTTAACTATGTTTACTCAGCTTTCCGAAAATGTATGCTTTGTTAGTGTTATAATATAAAGCCAGCGCGTTATTTAAGTTTCCACGCATAGTAGTCGTAGACGTATCCTAATACCCTAAAGTGCATGGTTGCTATAATTTAAGCTTAGCGTCAAACGCCATCATAACGTGTTTTTTGAAGACGATTTTACTTCAAAGTAGTTAAAAATGGAAAATAAGATCATATTTAGTGTGTTAACACCGGATATAGTAAAATTCAAGCAAGTAATAATGGTTAGTTATAGTTTATTTCAGTACTTAATTTGCATATTTCATGAGACATTTTGGTAAAAACACGAAAAAGTCCGAGGTTGCTGTGAAGAAGATACATAAAAAGCGCAAAACATTTTTATGAATCCACTTTTATCAACCTTTGATAAGTAGATTGAAGTAAAAAACTTAAGTAACCCGTTCTGGACTTGGGAGAAAAAAGCTTTTTAGTGAGGGGGGGGTTTGTCTTGATTTCAAAAAGCCGTCAAATGGGTATGAATACTTATTTTTCTCCTTTTTTCCCTTTTGCTTAACATTCAGAATTTTGCTTATTTTTGACACTAGAATGAATCTGAAAGTCAGGAAAAATAATAGTTTGTTCAAGCGTTTAATATTTTGCGAGCAGTGACGACTTAAATATGGGCAATTTTCAATTGATAATAAATGCAAATTTAGCGATAACGGTGGTCCAGGATTTATGCGCTGTAAAAAAATCATTTTGATGAATTTCGAGAAAATAAAGTCATTTTCATTACTTACTAGTAATTACCTTTCTATGGTAAAAGTTTGAGGGAAAACTATTTTCTGACCCGAAATGCAGTGGGCCGCTTTTACAGAGACTGCCTCTTAAGTTTTTGTAGTAAATTGAAATTTAGCGACTGAATATCATTTCTCTTTTATACCTGGTGCCCCTTTTCATTTCTCTAATAATGACAACTCATGCTGGCAAAATTTCCACTCCCGAAAAGAGCTAGTAAAAGTTGTGGAGTTGATACTTAGCCTACAATGATAATCAATTTTAATTACTGGTTGCCCATTTGAATAAAACGCCATAATATAAAGTGTGTTTGAGAAATTGCTCAGGCACATTAAATTGATTTTAAGAATGATTTCAAAAAACTGTACTCTTGCTTTTGAAAAGGAAAAATCTTTTAAGCCTTTGATAAAAGATGATTCTGAGGTGCCATGCATTCTCTTTTGTAAAGAGTCCTAAAGAATAGATCTTGAAAGAGTCCCAAAGAAAAGATAGTTGGAGTCATTGGGAGTTCCAGGCCCTTTACCACAAAGGATTATTGTAGACAAAGTTAGTGATGAGGTATCCTTTCCACAATTTCTACATCGAAAAGATGGCTTTTTGAAGTCAAACTGTCCTGAATGAAAAGATAAATAAATAAGTTAGTTATCTATTAAGAATATCAAATTCCACCATTTGAAGTGGTATTCCACAACTTTAGAAACAGTATTTTTTCCATTATGTGACATTTTCTATTATTAACACATCCAAAGTGGCACACCAGGAAGGATGTGAGGTATTGCTATTAATTAATTGTATGGTTTAAGAAAATCGTATAAAGAAATGCTAGCGGTACTAGTTGTATTTACGCTTGCGAGAGAGAACGTGTTTACAAAGTTTGGTACACATTGGACGTACCTGGGGTGTCCTGGGCGGTTGACTGCAGTGGCAATGTGGTATAGCGAGTACTAGCGATAGCCATGGCGAGTAAAGGTTCGTGTGGTTGGCATTAAGCTAGCGTGATCACGTGTGTAGCGTCTTATCGTATTTCGTAATGATAGCTATGATTCATATGTCAGACAGGCCACAGAGATCGACTAGAATAGATTGCGACATGCTATAAACAACTTGCTAGCTGAGTCGATCAACGATAGCGTGAGGTAATAAATGCGTTGACAACGGAAGATAGCGGTATGCGTCGGGACAACGTTACTGCTAGATGTCATTGACCTCGAGTCTAATTTTGCCTAAATTACATTTAACCACATGAAAAACAGGATGTTTTTGACTCATATTTACTGAGGCGTGTTTTTTTCTTGAGGACTTTATTATCATAAAATTAGTTTTCGATATATTGATGGAGAACTTGTTTGCGTCGCACCATTCTTTAACTTTTTCTAGTTCCGAATTTATAGTTTTTTCTAGAGAGTTCAGATCTTTGAAAGAAGCGAGCACATTCGTATCATCAGCAAAAATTTTGAAACTTTAGGACTTTAGCTTAATTTGGAAGGTCATTTATATATATCAAAAATAATAGCAGACCAAGTGAGCTTCCATGAGGAATTCCACAGGCTTGATGGACTACTGCAACATATTGCTTCCTGTTTGATAAATAACCGTCAAACCATTCCAGTGGTAGGCCTCGAATTCCATAAGCTATTAGTTTATTAAGTAAAATTTGATGATTTACAGTATCAAATGCATTTGATAAATCTAAGAAAACATCACAAGTGTATAAGTTGTTGTCTATAGATTTTTGAAGATTGTCTGCAATCTCTGTAGTAGATTGAGCGGTTGAGTGCACTTTACGGAAACCAAATTGGAATTCAAAAAGAATCTTTTGCTTTTCAATGTAATTTATAAGTTGCTTATTAATCAGTTTTCCATCCAATTTTTGTTTTCCCTCTGTCCATTAGTGCACTCATTTATGGCATCTCTTTCTCCCTCTGTCAGCAATAATTGATCAAAAAACACTTATGCTTGTTCTTTAACATTGGTGGCAGAAATATTATTTTGTGCGACAAATGCTTCGGCTTTTGATGAAATAGAACTGAAACATATATTTTGAACTTGATTTGTTGGATTTTCATTTGTTGACACATTTTGGTTACTGCATGCTTGATCAATTTCTTCTGCAGGATTAGATGACAGAAATTTAAGAATTGCTGCATCAGGATCAATTTCAGAAAGCTGCAGTGAAAACTTCTGTTTGGCAGAAAGGGTAGTGTCATTCCTTAGCTTCTTTGGTCTTGGATCAAAGGAGTCTACCCATGACTCATCGCATGGAGTTACTTTGCGTTTTCCTTTTTTTGGTTTTGAATGTGAAATATTCATCTGGTTAAAAGGTACTGGTTTGTGATTGGGAGTGGGTTTAGGGTTCCAATATGCAGAAAGAGAAGTAGAACATATTCTGTTATTTGAAAGAAAGTCATCAAGTTCAAAGAGTGCAGCACCAAGATGGATGCAACCCTGGTGTGCGCCACCTTTGCATCTACAAAATGCAGAATAAATTGACCAATTGGTTTGTAGAATAAACCAAAGTTTATAGTGTTTCATACCCTCTTGAGTAAGTTCTTTCTGTGTAGGTATTACTTCACCAAAAACAACATGAATCAAAGGCCCTTAGGCGAACTCGTGGATACTTGTTGCACTTTTCGAATATTTAGATTGGTCTTCCTGTGCCCTCATGCTTGTTGATATTCTCAAAGGATTCCAAATACTTCGCTCGAATTAATATTTTGAATACTCAATTTATCTAGTAAGATGAGTAATCGTCCTTTTTATTTTCCTTTTAACACCTAGTTCTTCGCTATTTTGTTGAGTTTGAAAGCGATTTCTGTGATGAATTAATTGTCTGAACTTCAATTAATACGAAAGACGACTTCGACTACGACTTCGATAGAGTCAACTGAGTCAAGTATAGAGTATAATTGAAAAATATTTATTTGAAAACGCTTTCTCTGTTTTTAATTTCAAAGGCGGGCTGTGTGTTTTATTCCAGCAAACATTCGACCTACGAGCTCAAAAACTGAATATACAAGATAATCGGCCGATCGGAACGATAAACATAAAGCATTGCGTTATGCGTGTTGATTTACATTACTACTTATCTTGACCGTCAATGGTCACGGCTCCTACATTTGTTTCGGATGAAACTATTTATTTTTACACTGTGAACTGAGCAAATGTTTTATAGAAATGCGTTTATAAATGCTATTTATTTTGCCTTCATCCAAGTCGGTAAATTAATGATTATTTATTGTAGCGAATTCTCGTTAGACCTTCGCACATTTCAACATACAATCTGAGCATTGCTTCGGCTGTTTGTAATCTTGTAATGCGCGGCGATCAATCTACTTTTTATTCAGAATGGCTTATTTAAATGACAAAACTGGCCGAACTTCCTTCAAAACTCCATTGGAATTGCTATTTTTTTCGTCTTTTGTTATTTTTTCTACGATCTACGTATACATCTACATTGATTATTTTCTTAAGAAGTTTACTTTAGTAAATACAACTGTTGATCAGTAATAATAAGACTTCTCTCGATCGAGTTTATGAGATTTTATTGCTGAATACCGCCGTGACTTTGAGCTGTCCCTATGGAAAGTAAAGTCCTCCAGAGCTTGAAATCAGACTCTCTTCTTGAGTTCTAATTAATTTTTTCGATAACCGACTCGATCTACGAGTCTCTGTCTGAAATCGAAATGTTGACGTTGTACCTAATAAGCGTTTTTGTTTACTTTTTAAAAATACATCAGAAAAAAAGGTCTAACTCATTGAAATTTTATTTCAGGCGTTAATTGTATAATTTTACTTCAACTTGCATCTTTCCTTGATTCTTTTAATGTGAATAATTCGAAGATAAAACTATGTGCGAGTGTGCGCATGCACAGTGGGCCCCCACGGCGTCTACAAGTGATAGAAATGTATCCCACATGGAACATGAGCATTTCGTTTCCTCATATAAATATCAAAGTAATCTATATGGTATAAGAGCTTTGTGCTTGTTAGTGTCGTGTAACATTCGTAATCGGATGACGTAAGACGATCGACAAACGTTTAATTATCGATCTGCTAACATCTTAGTGAGTGAGTGAGTGAATGAGTGAGTGAGTGAGCGAGTGACACATTTGCATATTCAGACCCCTCACAATAACTCGTTTCTACGCTTCGCGTATCCACGAGTTAAAAATGGCTCCATCATTATGCTACACAGATTTTGTGCCCAGAGATCTAACATATTCATCTTTGAAAAGAGTATATTCATCAAATGATCTGAAGGATGCCAATTTTTCTTTGTCATATTCAGCTTTACAGAAGATAAGGTGGTTGAAAATATCAATTAAACCAAAAGGGGGAAGTCTCAAAAAATCATTTGAAAAGTTTTTCATGCTAAAAGAGTCTGGAACAATTTTTCCTGCTGGGAGTGTCAACCTCCTGTTCAAGCATTGGCTCAGTGATTCTTTCTCGAAGTTGGGATCTGTTTCTAGATTCATACCATGAGCAGCATTAGCTAGAATTATAAGTTCTGACTTGTTGTGGCCCGAAACTGTAATACCTCTAGTTTGGAGTCTTTCAACTCTTTGATCTTCATTTTTACAATTTTAGGTTTCCCATTCTTAGCATGAGGGTTAGAAATAGTTGATGTGTCATTGGCCTGTTTTGCAGGAATTTTAGCTTTCTCAGTTGGTCTGGGTTTTACAGTAGGAGTAGATTTCACACTAGCATAGAGTTTTTAAGGGCTGGCTTTCGCAGTTGGTTTGGGTTTTACAGTAGGAGTAGATTTCACATTAGCATAGGGTTTTGAAGGGCTGGCTTTCTCAGTTGGTCTGGGTTTTACAGTGGGAGTAGATTTCACATTAGCATAGGGTTTTGAAAGGTTGGCTTTCTCAGTTGGTCTGGGTTTTACAGTAGGAGTAGATTTCACACTAGCATAGGGTTTTGAAGGGCTGGCTTTCTCAGTTGGTCTGGGTTTTACAGTGGGAGTAGATTTCACACTAGCATAGGGTTTTGAAAGGTTGGCTTTCTCAGTTTCTCAATAAGACTTAGTTTCTAAATTTAAATTTATTTACTTCATGAGGGTGTTACTAATCTAATGCCAAGTGAGCTTCATCCACTATGACTGCTTTAAGACTTGCACCAAACGTTTTGGACCTCATGATTCTCAATACATTATTGTTATTCAAGCAGCTTTCAGATGAGCAAATGTAAGTTGGTAATTTAGCATACAGTCAAGTGGTTCGCTTTCTTCCTCGTCAACTCCCTTTGTGACATGATCCCCTTTCGACAAACAAACAATCAGTCCAGATTCTGTTAAGTTTTGATACTTGATCTTGTTATCAATGCATTCAAAGGCGATATGAGAATTACAGTACACTTAGTAGTATTAATTAAAGGGGCACTTGGATGAAAATCGCTCCAAAATTAAAACTCCTTCATTCGAGCTGGAACTTGCTGAAATAATCATGAATACATTAAGAACCACTCGCTGGAATATCTTTCTGATATTCGAATTGAAAGGGCCAAAAGTTTACGATTTATTTTCGTCCGCCTTTAATTTTGTTGATGTTATAACCAGAATAAAAAATCCATAACTGGAGGTAAAACTTCAAAGACTTCCCATAGCCAGTTGGGAGAATAGCTAAGACGTCTTTTTCTTTAAGGCAAATGGCTTCTAGTACTTGGTATTACTTTTCTTTTAAGTTTAAATCTCCTTTTTCAATTATTTCTAGTCCGTAATGCAATGCATCACGAAATGAATGTAATTCTTGACGCCTGGCCGCCATTTTGAGAATTTTGTGCCTTGTTCCCTTTATGCCTGTGATTTTTTTAGTTTTTTTGTTTTTTTGTTTTTTTGTTTTTTGTGGCCCCCCCCCCCCCTCTCTGTTTTTTGTTTGCTGGAAATGCTTTCGTCTTTGGCGCTTGTAGGCCTCCAAGGTCCTTACCGGCACTTGCTGCGCAGCAGCACTCTCTTTATAGGCTCTGTAGGCCTGGACATGCAACACTGTGTGGTCAGAGTTAATGAAGGAGAGCTCCATCGCAGACCATGAAAGGTTACAGTTGCTGTTCGCAGGCAGGAAACGCTGGGGCATCCTCTGCACCTCATCGCCCTCTTGCTCCAGTGCAGCCACCTGCACATTCGTCTCTTCAGTCAATGAAGAGACTGGGTCCTCGCGATGAGGCACAAAGGAGCCGCCAGTGTTTGTCGGTCTGGTGGTGGCGATGTGATATTGGATGTCATCAGCCAGACGGTACAGCGAGCATGAGTCTGCAGAAGATGAGGGGATAGAGGATTATCAGCCTCTGGAGACGGTAGCCGTTGATAGGCATTTTCTCTTGCAATGCTGCAAGTTTCTTGTTTAGTCATATTGTCATTGTTTTGCAGCATTGCGATGGAACTAACATAGCAGAAGATGGTGATTGCCTGCTCCCTTGTGTACTGACCAATGTTCAACTGGTCTGGCATCCATGGACATCCATGGACATCCATGATGTCTGTAGACACGTGATGTTTCTCGAGTAAGAGACGTTGCGCCTCTCCAAGGTGTCCAGCACCTCTTGAGTGTAGTTGGTGGCCCTCTCCGCCACCGTGGGAGATCGTCAGAGTGTAAGAGATTTGAATGTACTGACGAAAGTTCCAGGATAGAGTGTAGTTCTTCCTCCTGTCTATTGTGCTGAAGCTGGAGAAGAACTTGAGTCGCAGGGAGTTTAAACCAAGGGACAGCAGTTACTTGACATCCAGTTCTTTTCTCACAAGCAATTCTACGGCTCTAACCAAGGTGGCAGGGTAGGGGAACTTGTTTCTGGTGTCAAGCAACTTAGTGAGCAAGTGTGGAAGAGTCATATGACTAGTCAAGGTGACTGGTGGTTGATATACTGACTGGCCAATAGCTGCCATTGGGAGGCAGTCGTTGTGCCCCCAGAGATCCTGCAGCACGAGCTTGACCAAGGCCTCTCCCACCACGGAAGGGGAAGCGCCCAGGTTTTCGCGAAATGCGAAAATGCGAAAACCCGCTCGATCCTCAACTTCTTGCCTTCCTGGTTGGTCCAGTTGGTGAGTGGAGGCGGGGAGAGGCCAACGGACGCACTTTGGTGTGGAGACAGCCCCAAGATGCATCGCTGGTAGGTGGCACTGTCCTCGTGGCAGGGATGGACGCCCAGGGAGGCTGCAAGCTGGCGGTCTCCAGGCGAGATTTGCTGCCCATGAAAGAAGTACTCCAGTGCCAGCTCCCACTGGTACGCTTGCCACTAGGCATCATAACCACCTACTCCGCGTTTGCTGTTGAAGATGGTCTTCAGTTCGTTGAGAAGGTGTCCCAGTATGGCGGAGAGGAATGCAGTAAATGTAAGGGGAGAGGTGGAATCGATATCGTGTACGGGTAGCAGCATGGGTGTCGATGTGAGGAGATGGAGAAGTGCTTGTCAATCAAAGGAAAAAGAGGGAGACAGGACAGCGGGCAGGTGGTCTAATGAGTACGATGCATTTCATTCTCACACTCATGATGTGGTTGGTCTTGGTCGAAAGATCGGTGCCACGATGGATCGTCTCCCTGCTGGTATCTGGATGCATGAGACTTTCCAACCCCCCCTCCATGAGCAAGTAGATCGAAGTAAATAATAGTTAGGGTGTTAGTAGTGTTTCTAACATGTAATATAGAAGATATGATGATAAGTTTTAATCGTATTTCATGCAACTTTAGAGCAATAGACCAGTTTCGAATTCCAAATTACCGCTGCGTTCCTTGATTACAGACTCATCTGCACATTGTTAGCCTCGTATCAGTGTTTAAATATTCACAAATACCAACGGTAAAGTAAAGAATGCACGACTTCAACAATACAAACATTTTGAAACTTGACAGACCTTGACTGGAACACGTGAATATTCTGCACAAATTCGAGGCTAACCCTGAATTCTTAGGCGAAGTTGGATTGGCAGGATTTGAAGGATTAGAAGGAGAAGCGATACTCTTAAGTGTTGTTGTAAGGGTACCCAGCCAAAACTATGAAATATATCATTTGTTCTTTCATCATAATTTGAGAAGGTTATGATTCGCGCAGCACGATTTTGAAGCTTCTGTAGTTTATCTGCAAGACCTTTGTTGCATCCATCCCATACTGCGCTGCAATAATCAAAATGCGGTTGAACGAGAGCATTATAAACTAGAATTGGTGTTTCTCTTGGTACGAATTGCCTAATCCTTTTTAAAGCACTTATACCTGATGCAATTTTTTTTGATACTGACTGAATATGGTTCCCCAAACTCTTTCATCTTTAATCACGCCAAGAGATTTAGTTGAGGACACCTGAGTTACTGTTTTGTCATTGATTGTAAGGTGAGGGGGAGCAGGAAGTCTCCATAACCGCTGTAGCTTTGAAACTATAAATAATAGTACTTATTCATTACAAATGTTGCGTAATTGAAAGTACTTGCTCAAATGAAATGAATCTGATGCGATCGTGAGCTTGCGTGTGTTTGTCCTATTTCATGGGTTGCAGCATTTACACAAGTCTGCTGAGCTCGTAATGTCTTCGTGATTACTGCACCATGCATGGACAGCTCTTTTACAAATTGTGCAAATGTGTTCCCGATCCACAGGAATACTTTGTATTAAACATACGCTGCATAGGTTTACAGGGTAAACAACATGCAAACCACCAGTTGATGGTATACCATTGTCCAGGGTATTAGTTAGATTGTCTGCCAAATCCTCTTCAATGTCACAAGGACTGCTAGCTTGTCGGATGCACTGTCAATATGATTCCGTTGAATCTGCAACTTCCTCTTTAGAGACCAGCACAGGGAAGGTGCCACCAAGTGTTAGAGTTGTCACAACAAATGCTGTTTTCAACTTTTGCATTGGCGATCTCAGGAGGCTCTAGTATAACACTTTCACTCTTTGGACACTGGTAGATATCTCTATACCTTAACAGGCAGGGCAAAATATACGTCTTGTAGAACAGAGTTATGTTATTTACTACATTGCTACAGAATCCTCTGTCCAACTCCACCCTCATACCTTGGCTTATGTCCCTTAGTCCACACAATGAAAAGACCATGGTCAGTGCCAGTTACCCGCATCTGAGTGTAATATTTGTGAGAGCGCTTTATACACTGTTGGAACAGAACATGTGAAATGGCTATGAAACACCTGTGAAAACTTTCACAGGGTTGTCACATATTGTTTTTCACATGTTGTTGTAATACAAATTAATTTCACATGCAAGAGAATGTGAAATTATATGATCTGCAGATCTGAAAATATGCATGTGATCCGCATGATCCAACCTTTGTGAAAAATATAACAAAAAAATTTGAAACATAAAAACATAAGCATTTGAGTATAAAAATAGTTTCATTAAAATAAAAATGATGTTTGATATATAATCTTTAATAAAAATATGATTCTACCACTTATATCATACATTTCTATATAGGGTTTATTGATATAATAAATTAAAGGCGCTCAAGAAGCGCATATGTTTAGTCCAAAGAAGTAAAATGGACGGCATGAGGACAGGAGAGATCATACTAAAGTTATTAATAATTCATGAGTTCAACCATGTGATCAGAACGGACCAAGGAAATAAACTTGTATAGAAAATCAAGAAAGGGTATTTCCCATGAACTTTGAAAATTTGTCAAAAGCGAAACGTAAATCCTCATTACATGTATACATGGGAAATTATGCGCATGATGATCAGAAGGGCCTAAGGCAGTTTTCATAACTTTCAATTTTTGTACACCTTCGATTATCTTATTTAAAGTTTTTGGTTTTATTAGTGGTGAAGGTTTTTAATGACATAAAAAAATTCGAACCATAAGTTTTATTAAAAACTTTTACATTTGAATAAACACTGCTGCTCGTTTTTATATATAGTACATAATATTTCTGAACGACTGTTTTCATTGACCTTTTTTGTTCAGTTTCAAATCTGCTGTATATATAGCAAAAACCTATCACGTGATTGCAAAGAAATAGAAATAGTTTTAAGACAATGTTGCCTTGTCGATCGTTATCGATCACAATAAACTAATATTAGATTATTTCAAAGATATGGGTTTTCGATTGTTCTAAGAATGAATTTGAAAATCCCATGAGCAAAAGGCTGAATTATCTTAAAATTCATCAGAAGAGATTCAAGATACATTCCACAATTGGTCTGATTTAATTCACAACCGACAATACGTTTTTTTTGTTGGTTTGTTTATATTAATGAATTCCCCGAAGGGCTGAATATGTCCCGTAAAATACGGCCTCATTTATCCTCCAATTAGGAGGCTCAATATAGTTTTCAATATCGTTTTCAATATATATATACATTTATAGACTTCAATATATGAGAAATGAGTTCGTTTTGGATGAGACTATCTTGTGGAGATAGCACTGTCGTGCGCTGTTACTTGGGCCCAGACTTGATTAAGATGGCGGAAAATTTGTTGTAGCAACTTGAGCCATGAGGAAAAGAATTGATTATGATTTATACGATGATGCAATACACGAGTGAAAATGGCATACACCATTTTATCGGAAGTTTATTGCAGTGAACATGACTGAACATCAGGCCTGTATAGTTGACAGGAAGCATTTTTTTGTGGCACGATTCCAACAATTAACCCCATGGGGGAAGGTCTAGTGGCCCACAGCAGCACGTCAAAAATTGGCCAGCCGTTTTGTTTTTGCAACTCGCTGTCAAGATCGGCCATGAAAACTCTTATTCCACTGCTTAGAGATGTATAATGAAAGCTCTAACAATTAAATGAACTGATAAATTCAGAAAATTAAAAACTTGCTGCATAAAATGCGAAAAATAATTCACCCTACCAGGGGAGGGGAAGTGGCCCACAGAAGCACGACACCAATTGGTCATTGTTTTTTTTTTTGTTTTTTTTTGCAATTTCGCTGTTAAGATCGGCCATGAAAACTGTTATTCCACTGCTTAGAGATGTATAATGAAAGCTCTAACAGTTAAATGAACTTATAGATTCAGTAAATTAAAAACTAACTGCATAAAATGCGAAAAATGGTTCGCCCTACCAGGGGAGGGGAAGTGGTTCACGCTACGCGATAGCATAGTGGTTAGCCGTCTATCGACGGACTAACCACAAAAATCAATGCCAGAATTAATTATATCAAATCAATAAATAAAATTTGTGAAATATATTCTAAAACAAATTATTGAAGGTTTCTTGATGACAAGAACTATTCTCATCTAATTATCATAGTCATATCAATTTAATTATAACTTCATCCTAAACAACTCTCATTATTATTATTATTTTATTTACTTTTCATGATAAATTTGGTCTTTCATACAACAGGCTCAATTCATTATCATCATCATCTTAAATATAAGTTATTTGAAAAAAATAACTTTAATCAATGCATTTTTGTTTAAAAAGAAAAAAAAAGTGTCTGTATAGCCTTACCACCATTTTCATAACTACGCGCCTGACTGATCAAAGTCCGTTTGTCGAGTTTGATGATTCTGTTCCGCCAATCAAACAACGTGAGCGGGACTAAGGCGAGAATCCTCGGGAATCCAAGATGGTTGCCAGTTATCCAGAAGCTCTACGTTGGAGAGTAATTTATTTGTCATATGGAGAAGGGTTAAGAGTGAGTGAAATATCGCTGATTCTGAAGGTCAGCGAAACGTTTGTGAAGAAAATCATACGTATTTACAATAGAACACATTCTGTGAACGACAATTCTCATCGTGGCGGACGACCAAGGATGCTAGATGGTAGGTCAATGTTCAGCTTAATTTTGTGATCATTATCGTGATAAAGCAGTTAATTGCTTGTTTATCTTTGCAGCACATGATATTTTGCTCGTAAAATCCATAATAGACCAATATCCAGAAGCCTACGAGGACGAAATCAGTGAATGGTTACGCCATGTAACTGGAAAACACATCAGTGTTCCCTCAATAAGTAGACACTTGAGACAAATTGGATTTTCGAAGCGAAAGGTTAGTTTTATTATTCTAATAATTATTTCTACAATAGCTGAATTTATATTAGAAACGAAAAACCGTCTGTACAGGAAACTAGTCTTTTTTCCCCTGCCAAAACGACGAGAAAGTTGGACGAAAAATTCTTCATAGACATAGACTATTTCCTTGTGTATTCTGTATTGTGTATTCCAAGCAAACTGTTGGAGCATCAAGTTTGCCACATAATAGATGATTTCTTGGATGAGTTTTCTCTGAAAAGCCCATGCATTTACAGGAGTATGCTACCTAACCTATAGCCCTTTTTAATTGCAAAAATATCCAGGGAGAGACTCGTGAACTTTTACAAAAATTACTCAGATTTCAAACCATCATAAAGTGTTATTTTATTACTATATTGTATAGCTCAATGTCATTGCAAGGCAACGGGATGAGAGGAATCGGGCAGAATATCGCCATAGAGTTAGTGCTTTCATTAGGAACCAGTTATTGTTCGTTGATGAATGTGCCAAAGACAGTCGAACTTTCCAGGTAAGGGCCTGCAGTTGGACTTAAACCACATCACTACATAGGAGGACACAAGTAGAATTAGCTACATGGTACTGATCTTTCCGATACATGCTAAAACACATTCTTTTTGCAAACTTGACTACAAGCATGTAATTCAGCGTCGATTATCAATATAATTTCCTGAATAGGGGAAGGAATGATATTATCAAAAAAGTTATTTTTAATGTATACAAAAATTTATGAAATTGGTAAATAATTTCGGTAATTAAGTTTGGTAAATCAATTTGTCTGTACCTGATATGTAGAAAACCAAGGTCCAAGAATGACTTTGTAAAATTGATGTTTTTGTTTTCAGAGGAGATATGCAAGGGACCTTGTTGGGACAGGCCGAATCTCAATAAAAGGCAACTTCACAAGAGGTTCTAGATATAGCGTCCTTGCTGCTATCAGTGTTGATGGAGTGATAGCTTCTCATGTGATAGACGGAGCTTATGATAGAGAGCAATATGAATTTGCTTTTCTGCAGTTTATTTTACCACACATTGGAAGATTTTCAAGACAGGAGGCAAATTCTGTAATAATAATGGATAACTGCATCATCCACTATTCAGATGTTGTTACCAATGCAGTGCGAAACAAGGGAGGAATCATAATGTTTCTACCGTAAGTTTAAATAATTTTAGTGTAGGGGCAAATGGAGTTAAAAGCCTTTCTTAGACAAAATTGGGTGTCTTCTTTTTCTTAGGTATGCTTTTTTTTGCATGGTTCTTATGATATCTTATAATGATGGACAAATCCCCCATCTCTAATATCATTATCATGGGTCCATCCTTGGAACATGATATTTAGAAACATGTGAAGCACATGCCCAGTATAAATGTAATAAATCTTCTTCTAAACAACTTTTACTTCTTTCTTATAGGCCTTATTCACCTGATTTTAATCCAATAGAAGATTGTTTCAACTTCTGTAAGAAATGGCTTCAAAGAAATCAGGAAGTATGTTACAGATATCCAAAACGTTGCTTTGAAATTGCCCTAAACCAGGTAACTATTAACTAGACAACATAAATACAAAGTAGCATTACACCTCAATGAAGCAGATAACCATTAGAACAAACAATAAACATAGTAAACCAAACATGCAACATGCACATGGCAAGTACAAAATTTATCTAATATGATAATTTTTTCCCTTCATTCATGACTCATGAAGTGTTCAAAATCATCATAGGTGTGAATTCTCACGCCCATTTGAATGTTTTGTAAACTGATTCTTAGTCACGGTCAGTGGTTGCATACAAGGTGGCCATGCCAGGGATAACAAGGGATATGGGCTAAAATAAGTGTTTGATTCGTGAAATGTCAAAGTTCAGTGGGTGAGTCATTTTATTTAATAAAACGAGAACTGTTGAATTTGAATTGCGTGATGTCATCCCCCTTTGGCCACCCTGTGTATACTATGTAAAACAAACATTACCATTTGTATTCACACTATATCTCAACAGGTTACTCAAGCTCAAAGCATTGGATTTTTTGAAGACTGTGGTTACTTATAATTCCACAAATAAAAAGTATAACTTATTTCCTATATAGAAATTAAGTCAAGCAACATAAATGGATAAATAAAATAGATAAATAAAAGCAACATGAGAATAAATTGAGTGTGTCAAGTTTCAGAACTTGTTTTAGCCTTACTTTCCAACACAGAGCTATAGCAATAATGTACTCTACCATTACAAATATAAAGAGAATGTAATGCAAGAACTATATTTAACAACTGCATGGGAATGTTTTAGAAGTCTCTTATGTAAAACTTGTATTCAGAATACTTGATGTAGAAACTGACATTTCTCCCTTAATAGCATGAATGACTGCTTCTTTATCACTCTCTGCATGTATACCTAGCCCCTCTAGGATACTATTACTGATATGTGGATTACAGAGACAAACCAACAATGATCCATCCACCTCTGCTCTAAGAAAACGACTTTCTAGATGGGACAGATTTGATTTCCTCAACAATGTGCAGCAGTCATCTTGAGTAAAATTCAAAAGTGGTTTCTTGTAAGCTTGATCTGGGCTCTTTGGAGTTGAAGTTAAACTGGATCTTGAGAGCTGGAGAAAGAATCCAAACATGTACTAAAAGAACACCTGCTTTTTTAAAGATTCCAACAGATGACATACATTTCAACCCAAAATAGTGTAACCATGCACAACCCTAACCACCCCTTATTTTTACTACAGTCAAACAACTATTAAAGGGATATCCTGATCAAACATTAAAAAGACACTCTTGGAGCATGCACTGGGTTGCCTTAAGCATTATTGTATGTGTAAAAGTTTTTCCTGTTATGATGTCACAGAGTCCCATCCCTTCTCATTAGTATTCATGCAACTAAGATGAAAATACCTGTTGTTGATGCATTGGAGAATTGGCCACCATTATAGCCATCATGGAATTTTGAAAGACTTCAGCTCGTTTTGATTCTATCTCCATTCTCTGCTGATTTTGGATAAACATTGCTTTTAGGAGATCATCAGTTGTGATAGGTGTAGCAGAGGGTGTAGCACTTTGTGGAGAAAGGCGTGGTGGTTTTGGTGGTACACCAACTTGTTCTATAAAATTCTGCCATATTGGCTCCTCCCCAATACCACTTGATTTTCCATCAATAATTTCATCAGTCCAGAGTTTGAGATGTTTGACTCCATACCGGTTCAAGGTCCCTTTTTTCTCCAGGTCTCTGACCAAAGAACAGTGAATATTATTCCACAAGTCATTGTCCTTTTTCACTTTTGATGGCTGCTGTACAAAATCAACTTCCCTTGAAAAGTCAAGTGATCTTTTTCTGTTTGAAGAATTATTGCTAGTAGCAGTAGAAATATCTAAGATCAAAGAGAATGACAAACAATTATTTAGATTTCTTGTCTGTAAACGAAAAAAATGGTGTTCTCATATTGTTTTACAAAAAAAAAAAAAAAAGGATCTTTAGAGATAACGTGACTTATGTCTCAGACTCGTGAGGACTCACGAGTGTGAGATCCCCATTTTGACCTTGCAGTGCAAAGGGAAAATGTAAAGCAAAAATAACAAGGCATTGAAACTGAGCTCGCCGTTTGTTCAATAAAATGTTCTCTTGTGTTCACAAAAAAGAACCAAATGATGGACACTCTTGGCCTGTAGATAAATAAACAAATGAATTAAAAAATAAATAAATGTTATATCTAGTAATTTGGTTTGCTAGCAAAAGCTAATTTGACTAACTTGTGCTTATCACACGAAATCTACAAGGAAGCTCTTTACCACCAGACAACACTGTCTCGTTACAACCAGATAACAAAACAACTCGTAATTATTGTTTGGAACATTACTTATCTAGATAGTACACGAATCTTCATCTTTTTGTCAAATTGAAGTGTATAGCAAAATAAAATACGATATAAAAAGCAGCTGCAAGGGCAAATGAACGTAGTGTGTCAAATCTTACCTGATCCAGTCGTACTAACAGCAGCACAAGCTATTCGTATTGCTTTGGCATGTCCTTTCGCGTCCTTGTACTCTTCGAAGCAACATCTCAAATCATCGTCTGTATTCAATGCTACTAATTGCTTGTTTCCCTTTCTTATCCAACATAGTCCGTTTGACGGAACAAATACCGTGGAGGAACTAGGGTCCATGGTCTTGAGCATGTTCTTCAAGCCATCCAAAGTAATCTGTCCCGCCACTAACCCATGTAAAACAACAGAGGTATTCGACAGCTTCGCATCCTTGTTTTTCTCTCTTGCAAATGGGAAGACAAACGCTTCCGTTTCCCGTTCGCGACGGCGGGCCGCTACACGAGGTGATCTTCGGGGAGTAGTAGCTGAACGATCAATTTCTGTAAAAGTGCGAAAAATTAGCTAGCTAGATCCTTTTATTTTCTGAAGATAGGAGTTGGGAGAAAAAAATGAGAGGGTATGAGACTTAAAACAATCAATAAGCAAAGTAAATAAAAGAGGAAAATAATGTATACAAGATTTCAGACCAAAATCAAACGTACCGTCTGTTTTGTAAGACCAATCGGCGGCCATGATGATTGTCGCCTTTCGTTTCTTCCCTGATCCAGGCCAAGTTAATGGATATTCTTGTAGCATTGCAGGAATATCATGATCGCTATGTAAAGCTATGATAGTCTTACTGTTGCCCTTTTTCTTAAAATAGAGCTTCTTTATTTCTACTTTTCCGTGGTCACCGTCAGTCATAACGCGTGATACATAATCGTGTACACAGTCTCGAAGAGTTGCGAAAGTCCATCTTTGCGGCAGTATGAATGGCGTGAATTGTTCTCCACTTACTTTTCCACTTTTTGTTTGGAGGTAGAGTGCAACTTCTCTCTGAAAGAAGAATGATTGTCAACTATGGTAGTTTTCGTCATATATCCGATTGGCATGGCATGTACAATAATTGTCTCGTCACAAACACCACAACAATGCGCATAAAACTAGTTAAAAACATATTTAGAATAACATCTAGCATACCTCATCAGTGTCTGCATCCCAGATTTGCGTTTCTTCAGTGTCTGGAAGCTGAATTCCAACTCTTTCCTCCTCCATTTTCTACCTAACTTTCCCGCGTCGAGACAAGTCCCGCCCACTTTGTTTGATTAGCGGAACAGAATCATTAAACTCGACAAACGGACTTTGATCAGTCGGGCGCGTAGTTATGAAAATGGTGGTAATATTGATTGCTGAAATTAGATTGCTAGATAGTTAATCAAAATCAAAGTCTAACCTATTTTGGCTGGTATTCTTTTTTGTTTTGATGGTAGGTTTTCTTGGTTGTGTCCCTCGACCACATCATTAGTTAACCACCACATAAGCATATTCCTTATATTGTTTAAAAATAGTATATGTAGGCTTAATATCGATTGCTGAAATTAGACTGCTAGACAAGTTTAGTTAATAATCAAAATCAAAATCTAAACTTTTCTTAGCTGGTGTACTTTTTCGCTTTGATGGTAGCTTTTCTTGGTGGTGCCCCTCATGATCAGACTCATCATCAACCACCACTTAAGCATATCCCTTATATTTTTTCTGGTTGGCAGCATGGGATTCAAGTGTTATGCCTTTATTATTACTTATCATATTACCACTGGCTTTTTTCTTTGAACTATCTCTTTTTATTTTCTTGGTTTTCTGCTTATTACTGTTATTAGCATCATTACCAGTTGTTAGAACAAGGTTAGGTGGATTAGCATCGGGGTTAACATTATGGTTACAGTTATTTACAGCATTATTATGACTGCAATTATTGGCATTGACCTCAGAATTAGTTGAAACACTAACTGGGTTAACATTACAGTTAAGGTTATTTGTAGCGTTACTATCAGGGTCATAATTAGTTGAAACGCTAGCTGGGTGATTTGAAGCATTAGTATCACTGGAATAATCATTGTCATTGTTCTTTTTTGCCATTGCTCTATTGCACTGGTTTTCTTGCCAGTAAAACATGCTTCCAACCTATAATTGGCACAAAATTTTCGAAGTTTTGAATGAGTTAATACCAGCTGTATAATGAAGTATATTTGATTTGTCCCAACAATGCAAAACCAGTGAATTTTGATGGTAAAAGCATGAAACCTTGCGCTGTTTTTTATATGATGACCCAGCTGAAAAATCTGGAATATATATACATGTATAGTAGACGCTTGAATTGTGCTATATTTGTTTCTAACATAAATATTTGTCAATGAATAACTAATTTGCATTAATTACTATGTGGTCACCCAGGACAAAAATTGAGATGTATTGCAATAGACCGCCATCAGTATATTAAACCACCACTAGTAAATTGGAAATTAGTGCAATTGCTTAATTTAACTGGAGGTTCTTTCATGATATATCCGACTGAGAAATTAAAGTTTGCAATTTTGAAACTATAGAAAAACTTAGTAATCTATTTCATAATGCTCGCATTCATGCCCAGTTGAATTAAGTATGGGAAAAAATCTCGATTCAGTGGCCTAAGTCAAGCTGGCACGGCTTGGCTTAGGGGACGGCAATGACAAAATCGAAAATCCCAATCATTGGCATGACCACATACCGGACATCGCACTGATTGGACAAACAATTTGGCCATTATAGGAAGTTCCTAGGGACAAACACAAAATTCTATTCTTTACTACACTCCAAACTTAACGGCAAAAGCCCAAAGATCACCTGGTAGAGGACTGTGAGGTATCCAACCATTCTTGGAAGGGGCCAACAAGGCATCACGGGTATTATTCAAGGCTATTCGACACGCCTTGACCGATTGTGCATGCAAAAGTGGCCACCAGTAATTTCTGGGATACATATCCATCACTACAATCGTAGAGGGCTGACAGCAACTTTCCAGAAAACGTAAAACTGGCCCCACTAATACAGTAGGAGGAAAGATATAGGGTTGTCTCAGAACCGAACGATATTGTGACATGTCCTGTGCAAAAAGATTATCACCCAAAGAACCCGGCGATCGCCATCAAATCACACGAGTGGCCCTCTTCACCACCAAACTCCTTTTGAACAATCTGCCACGTGGCCTCTGATAACTTGCTATCTATGCCGGATAACCGACGGGAGGGCCGATCGGCTGGGTTGTCTTCTGAAGAGATGTAATGGAGGTGGAGCGAGATGTTTAAACGTGATGTGGTGTGGAACAGGCTCTTTAACGCATGATTAAGCATCGTACTCCGACACCCTTGGTTACTCCACGCATGAATCACAGCTTGATTATCAACCCACGCATCCACCCACGTGTTGTACAACTCATCCTTGCACGACAACAGCAGTCTGTCAACTGCTGTAGCTTCTTTTGTAGCAATGTCCCATTGTAACTCTTCGCTACTCCAGTAGTCCGACATCACCATGGTTACCGGGGAAATCAGCTGACCGCCCCAACCAGAACCCGATGCGTCCGTGGCCACAGAAACGCGATAATGTCGTTCATCTCTACATGGGAGCGGATTGTCCCAGTTTTCAAGAAATAACCAATACGCTATCTCTTCAAGCAGAGAACCCTGGACCGGAATCCTTCTTGATGACTTCAGACCTTTTGAAATAGCCACATTCATCTCTCGAGTGAATAATCTGACCGCAGGAAAGGCCAAAGAAAACGACACGCATTTTCCCACTAGACGGTGAAGGGTCTTCACAGACACCGTTGAACCCTGAAGAGTTTCCCGAACCAGGCTGACAAACTTCAACTTCTTTTCCGAGATGATGTGGAATGATTCAGTACCTGAGTCCACTAGAAAACCAAGATAACGTACTCTCTTACTAGGTATCAATGTCGATTTGGCTAATCCTAAGAAATATCCCAAGCGCACCAGGTAGTAAGCTACCAGAAATAAAGCAGACTCTGCTGCCTTCCTCCGTCGATCATATTCACAATCGAACATGGAATACTCTCCACATGTCAAAGGCACCTGTAATTGACCTGCGTGTCTGTCATCGATATATAGTGAGCATGGGATTACAATAGGGTGAAAGAAATTTCTTGCCAACAGACCCGTAGTGTGATACACGTAAGGCAATATTTTCCAGCCAAACGGTAACAAGTTATACGTGAAAAGCCAACCTCCCCACTGAATACCAAAATAAGTGCGGCTTGGGTCAGTTATAGAATGTGGTCATAACCTGACTTGTCGTCTAACATGGTTTGATAAGAATTCTTGGGCACATAACGTGGTAAGTGAGACAACTTGTCCAATGAAAAAGGCATATCCTTCATCCATAAGTTCAAAAATCGAGCATTGTGACAGAGGCGTGGCTTGGATGGTTCAATCGTAAGCGGAAGGATAAGATGAGGGGGAGAAACTTCTCCCACCCTTCCCAATAAACTTATAGCTCCAGTGGTTAGTCGATTACCGAGCGTGTCTTGAATAAATTCCACAAATGGTTGACACGACATATTGTTGCAGAAAAACTTCCGAGGTGGAAGATCGGAATCGTACAATTCTCCCAGTATTTCTCCTTGCTCTATCAAAACCACTTTCTCTGCTAGTTTATCATGGGCTGTCTCTGCTAACCTCGACAGGGTTCCCACAGAAATCTAACCACTTGATTGGATTAGAAATTCCAGTTTTAGAGTGCGACATCATGGTGTTATCAAATTCCTTATTCACTTCCCATGACCAGGTAGTGGACTGTACATATCAAGAGAAGACAAACACAGTATCAGAATCTCTAGCGCTGGTGGGCCCCGCCGAAGTTATCAGAAAACATGACAGCCTTGACTCACGATGCGCGAGGGGGTTGATTTAGGAACCCTTTTTCAAAGCCATCAAGATCTCTGTAACTTCCTGCTATATTCATGAAACCACTCAAAAGACCCGAATCCGATAGAATACGACTACTATATATATATATAGAGTACATATTTGTTTGAGAAGAAAAAGTCAAGACAACATTTTTCCCGACAAGCCTGTTTCGTGAATTGCTTCACTCTTCAGGGGATTTAATGATAAGAATATTCGTTACTATCATTTATATAGAAAAAGTATACGTAATTAATTAGTGGATGTAGTTTAGCTGTTGCGTAATAATGCTTTGTTTCTGTGGCAGCATGAAGATACAAGTTCGTTGCGCTTATTTAATGATGAGAGTTCCGGTCGATAAATTATTAGAAACTTTTCTTTAAGACAAAGGTTACATCTTTTGCTGGAGCTGTTGTAGGCGGAGCTTGAAGATAGGACGCGCCATAAAATGGAGTAGCTGATATTACCGTTCTTGAGAGTCCAGATGTATTTGCTGAGTTCAGTCGAGTTTTTATGTTGTTCGTGGCGGAATGAGGCGGTGTGGTTTCTGTATCTTGTTTTGAAGTCGTTTTCTGTGAGTCCTATGTATGTTGCGGTAGTGTTGTCCTTTCTTGTGACGGTGGCTTGGTATACAACTGATGATTGGAGGCAGTTGCCATTAAGCGGGCAATTGTTCTTTTGTCGGCAGTTGCATTTCTTCTTGTCCTTTGTGTTGTTTGTGGTGTCGTTGTCGTCTCTCGGTGGATGTAAAATGCGCTTGTTATGATTGTCAATGATTTGTTTGGCATTGTTCATGCAGCTGTAACTGATCTTGATGGTGTTACGATTAAAGACTTTCCTAAGATTATGGCCTCTAGGAAAGTGTTTATCAACTAGGCCAAGGAATCTCTGTCCGATATTGGTGCTGACATTTTTGCTAAATGGGGGGTTGTACCAGAGTATGCCGTTTCGTTGTCTGTTTTTGCGTTTTGTGGTCGCGGTTGGTTCGTAGTTTAGGATGTACTGGTATCCGCTTTCGTCAAGTGCTTTTTGATATGGAGGGGCAGCTTGGTCGAAGGATGCTTTGTCGGATGAAAGGGATGACAGTCGCCTGTTGATGCCGGCAGGTATGTTGTTGGTAGTGATTGGTGGATGGTTGCTCTCACGGTGGACGTACTGCAGTGTAGTGTTAGGCTTTATGTAGGGCTGGTAGGTATTTTGGTTTAGGTTGAAAGTAGCATCTAGGAAGTTGATGATCTGCTTGTTGGCTTCGATGGTGATGCGTAGTCCGTTGTTGTTGAAGATTCGGCAAATGTCTTTCTTGATATTTTCAGTTTCTCTCGGTGTGGCATTAGAAATGGCTAGTCCGTCGTCTCGGTACAGTCCTACGTTGATGTTAAGGGGACTCTGAGGTGCCAGACACATCATAGCTTAAAATGTACATCAAACCTTGTTGATTTTGAAAATCGAAATGAAAATTCCATGAAATGCGTTTTTTGGGGTGATATCGTCCGTCAAAGTTGCGAAATGACTTAAGCTGGGCTCCCTGTGGAATATCGCGGATTTGATGGCTTGGGATGAATGAGGTGTGATGACGTCAGATAGTGGAACATGTTGGATAGCTGGAGCTGAATCAACCAAATTTCGCTATGGAAGTATGGCTGTTCTTTATCAATTTGAGCCGGAAATTGCTTGAGGAGAAGAATATAATACACCCGATGAAAGTGTGAGCGAGGACAGTGAGCTAGAAGAAGTGGCGAACGAGGAAAGGCTTCAAGGAATCGATGTGGTGTACGTGTCAGCAACTTCATCTTCACTTCCGTCTTCTTTAAAGCCAGTATCTTCCTCATACATTCAGGGAAGGTAGATCTTTAATATCTAAGATACCACACATGCTGATCTTTTTGCTAAGATAACTGTGCATTCACCATGTAATTATAAATTGGCGATATCAGAACTAGCACAACGCAGAGGGCTGAAAAAGCATTTCAGCGAAATGAATATGCATTGAACGTATACGTATATGAAATAGAAAATACCGAAAAAAACTCACTTATTTGGGACCGTTCATTTTTTATCGGGAGGGGGGGGGGCTGGTGGTTTGGAGGGGGGGGCCACCCGAGGAAAATTGCCAAAAAAGGGGGGGCCAGGCACAACATGAGGCATTGAGAGGGGGGGCTACGCTTTTTATAAACATACTTTTCCTTAATAAATCTTTATTGCAGTCGATATAGAAATTAAAACAGGAACAATGTGCTATAAATGTGTAAAAATAAATATCTATAGTATATATTAATAACGAAAGTGATAAAGCTATATCAGCAGTCCATTAAAAGTCTTCCTCCTCACTCTCGCCATCTTCATCAGTGCCAGCACCATCGTCACCATCGCTGTATTCATTTTCATCAGTATCATCATTGACATTGTCCTCACTGTCATGTAAACCAACTTCAATATGGGCATCAGTATTTGAATTGGTGTCCTGCTCTTCAGGATAAAGGTGAGAGAAGACTTCATCCGCTATCTTTGTTCGTAAATTTGTGAGCAGTCTACTAGCAGCTGCATTTGTGAGGTGATTTGCAACTATTTGAGCGACACACTTTGCTTCTATGCCGCCTTTCACCGAAGCAATGTTTTCGACAGCAATGAATAGTTCGGGGACCTTGATGGATGGAGGATAAGAAAAGAAGTTGGGGAGTTCAGCATCTATTGGATTTGATATACAAATACTGTATACTCGCGTCAAGCCAAACGAAGTTGCCATTGGCAATGAAATCTCTGATTTGCTGTCAGAAGTCACAACAGACCTAGAAATTTTAAGAGACTGTATATCAGGTACAACAGAAGCTGGAAAACAACTATGGCAGAAATATGAGCCTTGTACAAACAAAGTTGAAAAATTCATGATGGAAATGGCATCACGTAACCTTCCAAGTACCCCCAAACCACGATTTCTTATGCGCACAGACAAAGGACCTGGTGTTTCGATTACAAATTTCGAGGTGAAGTTCCGAGATGCAGAATTGGCTAGGCTGTTCAATCTTGACTGGCAGATGAGGGATTCATCTAGCAGTAAATGATCCATGTCCTGCTGAAATAACTAATGCTTGTATAGGAGATGCAGTATCAGATGGAGGTTCCCTTCCTTTTAATAAATTCCAGCCACACCAGGAAATCAGCGAAAGTGATTTGGAGAATATATCATCAGAAGAAATCAAAGCTCTTGAAGAAGAATGTGTTGAGCGTAATGTTTGGTACTGTTGCCAAGAGGTTTGTGACAGAATTGATGAATCCCCAGGACCCCATGGATACATGTCAGCTCATGTGACTCCAAGACCAGAATGTCAGTTCTTCTATAATACAAAATATCTCATGGAATACCACACAGCTGGATCGAAATCCGAATTGGTACCTGGGCACTGCTACTTTAGAAAAGTAGAGCTGTTCATTGAAAATCATTACGAGGATGGGGATAACTACAGGGAGTTCATTAAATGTTCAGACCTGCAGCAGTGTTCAACTTGCCAAACATGGGTCGGACCGTCAATCACCAAATGTCCAAGACCATACCCAGACTGGTCAGCCCTTCCAGATTACCACTATGTATCTTATAGCGAGACCCCAATTAAGAACAGAGATGTGGATGACTGGCAACCAAGGACACAACTGATAAAGTGGTTTGAAGACAAGAAAGTAGTGACAGCTGACCCTGACAGTGTTGCCACATTCGCAGATAAACTGATCGTCAAGCCAAAATTGGTGTTTGACTACCTTCAACACCTAGAAATTAAAGAATACAGAAAAGAAAAAAGAAAGCAAGAAAAGGCAGAAGCAAAACAAAAAGCTCAAGACAAAGAATACTGTAATTACGATTGGGACCAGCTAGTCCAGAATGTCGATGATCTTAAAAAGCTACGAGTGGCAGAGCTAAATAAATATTTGCTCCACCATGATCTTAACGACCACTTGAAGAAGAGGAAAGACGAGAAAGTGTTGGTTATTCAAAACCATCACCTACGCACAGAAAGTGAACCGGCCAGTAGCAGGATACATACCGAGGATGAAGACACAGATGCAGAAGAAGAAGAATCCGAATATGAAGATGTTGATCAAGATGATAATGATGAAGATGATAATGACGAAGTCGATGACTTAATTCTTGCAGTCATTGGCAATGACGATGACAAAGCATCCCCCAATGTTTCACGTTCTGGCAGAAAAATAGTGAATAGAAATGAATTGGATTATTTTTACTTTTAAAAACAATTTCAACAAATTAAACAATTTTCCTTTTTTTGTATTGCTTGATGATATAAAGTCATCCCTGTGTATTGCCTACATTCCTGGCCAAAGGCTGCAGACCACCTGATATTCTCAAGAATGATTTAGAACTCAAAGACAAAGAAACAAAAACATTATATAAAGAACAATAGAATGACTCAACAGACTGGGACTACGATACTCTAACCGCTCGTGAACTGATTTAAGCGACGTCTGACGTTCATAATTACGACAACCGGTAAGAAACTTTATACTTTATACCCTTCGACTATCTTTAACGAAAGTAGATAATGTAAACATGAACAATAAGATAATTCCAATAAGTCTGTCATATCCCCATCGGTGTGTTGGACAAAGTGTAAAAATTTAAAGTAGACAGCTGTTGTAGACAATAGGGACGTCAACAGGAAATGCAACACCATATATTTATCTGAAGTATGGAATCTAACAAAAAGTATGCGGAGATATCATAGTACTGAGGAGACAATGATCGATCAATTAGATGTTAACCCTATTACAATGGCAGCCTTGAAATGTATATACTTTAGAATGTGAGTACTCCCTGTTACTTTGATTATCAATGTAACGTTACAATTACAGAGCTCACTGAATTGTACACACACATATATATGTATTTTTGAGGAATTGGTAGAGGGGGGGGGGGGGGGCATCTCAATGAAATATGAACGAGAGGGTGGGCCATACAAAAAATTTGTACCAAACTAGGCGGGCTATACATTTTTTTCTGAGAAAGCTCCAAAAACCACCAGCCCCCCCCCCCCCTCCCGATAAAAAATGAACGGTCCCTTTGGAATATAAGAACGTAATAGAAAATACTTTAAAAAACTCACTTATTTGTAATATTTGTTCAATTTGGAATGAGCCTTCTCTGTCATAAAGAGAAACTATTAAATGCAGTCCTAAGCACATCTCGGTTCAGACACGATAGTCGTGATGCATGTCATGTCTAATAATTACGTTGAGTTTAACATCAGAAAATATTGAAATCTTAAGTGAAATAAAATGTTTCATTTACCTCATAATCTTTTACCTAATAAGCTCATTTAACAACATAAACACATATCAGCTAGCTGTTTTCATCACGACACATTGTTGACTTTAAGATCGATTCCTTGAAGCCTTTCCTCGTTCGCCACTTCTTCTAGCTCACTGTCCTCGCTAACACTTTCATCGGGTGTATTATATTCTTCTCCTCAAGCAATTTCCGGCTCAAATTGTGATAAAGAACAGCCATACTTCCATAGCGAAATTTGGTTGATTCAGCTCCAGCTATCCAACATGTTCCACTATCTGACGTCATCACACCTCATTCATCCCAAGCCATCAAATCCGCGATATTCCACAGGGAGCCCAGCTTAAGTCATTTCGCAACTGACGGACGATATCACCCCAAAAAACGCATTTCATGGAATTTTCATTTCGATTTTCAAAATCAACAAGGTTTGATGTACATTTTAAGCTATGATGTGTCTGGCACCTCAGAGTCCCTTTAAGGTTCTGTAGTTGAGAAAGAAGAAAACTTCCTACTAACTCGCATGTTTCAGCGCCGTCATAGCTGCCCATTGTAACGTCAAATGTTGTGTCTCCTTTCTTCTGCCATTGTTGCTGCTTGTGTATGAGGATTGATTTCTTAGCATGAATTATGATGTTTCGTTCGTCGTTGGTGATATTGTCGTATGTTGAGGCGAAGTCAAGCGCTCTGTTAAGGAGGTCATGGCTGATTGATGGGTAGAATTCAACGATGTCAAAGCAAATAAAACTGTGTTGTTGTTTGTTTTTGATGGATTTGAACCACTCGATTACGGAGGCAGTGTTTTTCCATTGATTGAATTTCGATGCTGTCGTGATTTTGTTGTTGATTCTGTCGAGGATTCTTTTGCTGATTTTGCCTATCTCGGATTTAGTAGGATTGATTAGACGGCAGGCCGGTTTATTAGCGAAGTTCGGCTTGTGGTCTTTAAGTGTTATGAATGCGTCTTTGTCAGCACCAATATCGGACAGAGATTCCTTGGCCTAGTTGATAAACACTTTCCTAGAGGCCATAATCTTAGGAAAGTCTTTAATCGTAACACCATAAAGATCAGTTACAGCTGCATGAACAATGCCAAACAAATCATTGACAATCATAACAAGCGCATTTTACATCCACCGAGAGACGACAACGACACCGCAAACAACACAAAGGACAAGAAGAAATGCAACTGCCGACAAAAGAACAATTGCCCGCTTAATGGCAACTGCCTCCAATCATCAGTTGTATACCAAGCCACCGTCACAAGAAAGGACAACAACACTACCGCAACATACATAGGACTCACAGAAAACGACTTCAAAACAAGATACAGAAACCACACCGCCTCATTCCGCCACGAACAACATAAAAACTCGACTGAACTCAGCAAATACATCTGGACTCTCAAGAACGGTAATATCAGCTACTCCATTTTATGGCGCGTCCTATCTTCAAGCCCCGCCTACAACAGCTCCAGCAAAAGATGTAACCTTTGTCTTAAAGAAAAGTTTCTAATAATTTATCGACCGGAACTCTCATCATTAAATAAGCGCAATGAACTTGTATCTTCATGCCGCCACAGAAACAAAGCATTATTACGCAACAGCTAAACTACATCCACTAATTAATTACGTATACTTTTTCTATATAAATGATAGTAACGAATATTCTTATCATTAAATCCCCTGAAGAGTGAAGCAATTCACGAAACAGGCTTGTCGGGAAAAATGTTGTCTTGACTTTTTCTTCTCAAACAAATATTCTGCTCTACTTCTATCGATGTATTGAGCACTATTTTACGGAAAATTGATTCACAGATTTCTTATATAGAGTACATATATATAGTAAAGATTGGATTAAAGACGAGACATGTTCACTGTAACTCCGAGTTTCGTGCTTACGCACTCATCAGACAGACTTTAATGAAACATATTCCTATTATTGTGATATTTATATACAAGAGGTGTAATGATTATTTACAAAAGAAGTATTGTTCGGAAAGGAGTTAATTAGCTAGGCCTGGATTTCTATTGTTCATCAGATAGAACTTGTTTTCATGTCGGCATTTGGAGATCAATTCGGATCGCTTGTTTAAGAGTGTCGCTGTTTGTTTTGATGATAAGTAGCTTTTCTGTTAAGCACAGGTCACACCTCTTAGAAATGTTGCTGTATGGTCTGGCTGAAGTGATGATTGTCCATTCTATGTTGTAGTCTTTGTTGTTATCTTTAAGGTCCCAGATGTGTTTAGAAAGTTCGGTGCTGTTAGCGTATTTTCTATTTCGCAGAGATAGTTTGTGCTGAGTGTATCGTTGTTTGAATGTTCCTTCTGTCAGGCCAATGTAGTTTTTCCCAGTAGTGTCCTCGTTTGTTGTGACATGAGCGTTGTAGATGATGCTGGAGGAGAGGCAGTTGTTGTTTAGAGGGCATTGATCTTTTTTACGGCAGTTGCATGTTTTCTCAGAGGTGGTGGCGGGATCAGTATCGGTGTTGAAGATTTTCTTGTTGTGTTTGGTAATGGTGGTTTTCATGTTTTCCATGCAGCTGTAGCTCACTTTGATATTATTCTTATTGAAGATCCGGTGAAATCTGTGGTGCTTGGGAAAGTGTTTGTGTATGAGCTTCAGGAAGATGCTTCCGACGTTGGTTTGTACATTCTTGCTTTATGGAGGGTTGTACCAGATGATGTTCCGTTGTCTGTTTCTTTTTGAATGTGTAGATGGTTTATGGTTGTTGTAGGTCAGGGTTTTGGTATATCCGCTGGATTTCAGGGCGTGTTCATAGATGGGTTTGGCTTTGTCGAATTCGGTCTTGTTGCAGGATATGTTGGATATTCTACGGTTGATGGCGTCTGGTAGTTGTTTGATTATGTTGGGCGGATGATTCGACTTTGTGTTGATGTATAATGGCTGGTCGTTAGGCTTTCTGTAGGGGCAGTACGTTTCGTTTGCCAGGTCAAAGGTTACGTCAAGGAAGTTAACTATTTTCAGGTTCGTCTGTATGGTGATGTTAAGGCCGTGGTGCTTGAATAGTTTCGTTATGTCCTTTCTGATTCTGTCTGCTTGTGGTCCTGATGTATTCTTGAAAACAGCAAGTCCATCGTCTCTGTATATTCCTATGTAGTCCTTCCCGTATTTAGCGCATAGTTTGTTGAGGATGAATAGACCGACTAGCTCACAGATTTCCGCGCAATCGTAGCTCCCCATCGTAACATCGAACATATTGCCTTTCTTCTTGATCCAGGGAGTGCCGTTGTTGAATAGTAGTGATTTGCGGGCGTGCATAATAATGTCAATGTCTCTGGCCGTGATTGTGCAGTATTTCTTGGCGAAGGACAATGCGTCTGTTAGAAGTTTCTCTGTGATGGAAGGGTAGAAGTTTTCAATGTCGAAGATAGCGAATGTATGTTGGTGCTTGTTGGGTATGTAGGAGGACCAGTTGATTACGGACGAAGAGTTTTTCCATTGGTTTAGCGTAGTTTATATCTATTGCTCTGCATCCCTACGCATCGAGCACTGTTTCAACAGTATAGACCACATTACATACTTTGTTATAGAGTACATATATATTTTATTCTTATATTCTTATATTATTATTATTATCTTCGGTAGTTTATCTATACTACTACTACCAGAATCAGTGTTTTATTATACCACAGTGTATCATATAAGAGTTACACTAATATAATTACTAATAAAGATGACTCGAACAAGTACATGTGTTTACAAGCGAGTAAATGTTCCTCTATTTTCCAGATTCTGTTTGGCCCTCAGTTTTGGTTCTATTCACGTCAGATCCTCGCAAGGGGCACCGTGCTCTGATATGCCCCAATTGTTGGCAACCATAACATCTTATTGGTTTTGGCCCTCCTCGAGGGTTGCGAGGCCTCTGATAGGGAGATGCGTTTTGATACCGATTACGAATTGGATTGCTCTGTTTCTCAACCTTGGCCACTATGTCATAAATTCTCTCATGATCCTTGTCGCCAACTATGCGTAACACTAATTGCTGCAACTGCTCCTTAGGGAGGTCCAATTTTCCTCTTATAGTATGGGTAGACCAAACGGTAATAACCCACTTTTGCCTCCGACTTATCATGTGCTGTGTGGAAAAGTATTTCCATCATTTCCAACACCTCATGCTTGTTAAACTCTGTTAAGGGTCGCGAGGCATAGGAAGTGATCTTCTTTATTATGCCGTCCACCGAAGCTGTAGTCAATGTGTCCATCTTCTCCCTCAGTTTTTTGAGTTCATCTTTTAAACTCTATCATGAAACAACAAACGGTATATTAATTCTCCATCCAAAATAACGTTCCAGTACCGTGCAAGACGCTATTACACATAATGATTCATGCAAAGAGTTCTAATAATATATTCGTGATTTTACTCTCCTACTAGTCCTTAGCGATTGTAAAACATAATCAATTCTTTCGATAGGTATCCGACACTACTGATCATACTGCATGGGCTGAAACATACTAATCAATATGCATTCATCCTACCGAATTTCAACAATACCGTACGGATTCACTCATCCCTCCACAGTGTTCACAATGCTGCTAACAATGCTTGCATTCTGCTTGGATCCAATTATTCCGATGAGAATTCACTCATCCTGCCACAGTATTCACAATACTGCTAACAATGCACGCATTCTGCCTGGATCCAATTATTCCGATGAGAATTCACTCATCCTGCCACAGTATTCACAATACTGCTAACAATGCACGCATTCTGCCTGGATCCAATTATTCCGATGAGAATTCACTCATCCTGCCACAGTATTCACAATACTGCTAACAATGCACGCATTCTGCCTGGATCCAATTATTCCGATGAGAATTCACTCATCCTGCCACAGTATTCACAATACTGCTAACAATGCATGCATTCTGCCTGGATCCAATTATTCCGATGAGAATTCACTCATCCTGCCACAGTATTCACAATACTGCTAACAATGCATGCATTCTGCCTGGATCCAATGATACCGATGAGAATTCACTCATCCTGCCACAGTATTCACAATACTGCTAACAATGCATCATTACGATTTGCCTGAGTTCCGAAATTCCAAGCGATATGAGTGGAAAATCTATTACCATAACGGGTATCAATAACAAATTTCAATCGCTTTTGCGGACGTACATTATGTCTAAATCCGCGTTCAATCTCTCTAGGATCACTATTTAATAGGCAAATAGATATTAGGAACGGATTAAACTTTATAAAGGACCCGATAAAAATTACAATATTACAAACGTGCAGTATAATACCTCAAGTTCATTCTGATTTTGAGCGATTGGCTGACCCCCTTGGTTCTGGGCTAGGGGCTGAGCACCTTGAATTTGACCTAGGGGCTGCACACCCTGATTCTGACCTACGGGCTGACCACCTTGGTTCTGGGCTACAGGCTGCACACCTTGATTCTGACCTACGGGCTGACCACCTTGGTTCTGGGCTACGGGCTGACCACCTTGGTTCTGGGCTACGGGCTGACCACCTTGGTTCTGGGCTACAGGCTGCACACCTTGATTCTGACCTACGGGCTGACCACTTCGATTCTGGGCTACGGGTTGACCATCTTGGTTCTGATCTTGATTGCCTGGATCAGGAAGGTTCTGTTGAGGTCTAGGGTACTGTACTTGAGCCATGATTCGATTCGAGGGGTCGTTGCTTCACCAAAAAGAATAGAGCCTCGTCTTTTACCGCTGGTAAAACTGAGCAAGAATGCAATACCTCTGCTCAACAGCCGTATTTATGGCTAAGATATTACGTAATCTACGTGAACATGTCCATTAACATTTATTGTTTTGGGTTTATTACTCAAATTCCACCGTGCATATCATTCCCATCATTAAGAATAGTTCAATTTTTTTGTCAACATTTAGTTAAAATGCAAAGTTTCTTGAATTAATCATCATCCGGAACAATAACAGCTTAACTTATATGTGCATCAATTTGTCATCAAGAGTTATACAGAATTATGTTGCTTACATTTATTGATTAATGTAAATAGGAACTCAGCTGTGTAATGTACTGTACATGTAATAGTTACTTACCTTTAATTCATGAAAAGATGCTGCCTTGTTTGGCTTATCCAAAGGTATTTTGTGTGGGGTTTTATACGTATACTTTGACTGAAGAACCAGATTGACCATATCATCTGAGGGTATAATTAGTGTGTGTCTTTTTAATGCAATTATAAGCAAAACCTAATATATATGAAGAGATATCCAGGGTCTGCGTAAAACGCAGACCGGACCGGACGCCGGACGCAGATCGGACCGGACGCCGGACGCAGATCGGACCGGACGCCGGACGCAGATCGGACCGGACGCCGGACGCAGATAAAACATTTTAAGATGTAAAAAAATGAATTAAAAAAAAATAAAATAAAATTTTTATTTTTATAAAATATTTGAACTACAACAAAACTGAAAATTCAGCACTTCAAAATAAGAAGAAATAAGGAAAGAAAATACAACGTGAACGAAAGTAATACAGTGCAATAAAATGATAAAAGGAAATACTTCAAGAACAAGAACATTGCAATACATCTCAATTTTTGTCCTGGGTGGCCACATAGTAATTAATGCAAATTAGGTAAAAATTCTTTAAAGTTCATTGACGAATATCATTTATAATGTTTGAAACAAATATAGCACAATTGAAACTTACAAACTAAGTCCCTTTTTATATGGAAATTGTATACATTTCCATATGTAGCCCTAGGGAATAAGATGAGAAAGGTTGATCACTGGGGTTTGCAGAGATAGAGACCCGGCAAGTAACGTAATTTTTAAAAAATAATTATTTGACTCTTTTTGATTAACATTGGCCCAGTTCAGAACGATAGAAGTGTGTATCCAGTAATAGTGAAATATATTTATTTTTAATATTTCTATTTATATAAAAAAGGTTTCTATTGTTAATTGACCAACGAGGTTGAAGCCAAAGTTTAACACTAAAGCTTCAATTTGTCTCTGGACAGACCTTGACACGCTATTGTAAGAAGATTTAAACTATCTGGGTAAATTTGTCTCATGGACGGCGGAATAAAAAAATTATTGGGGGGGCACGGTGAAAATTGTAAACTCGGTTCAGATTTTTACCCTCTCTCCCCTCCCCCTATTTACATTTCTATTTAAAAGTTGATGTTCATAGCCAGAATGTTATTGGGGGGCCAGTGCACCCATCCCCCCGGTTCCGTCGTCCATGGGTCTAATTTTCTTTGTTGTTTATTCTTACATTTCTATATCGATATAGCATCGAAAAGTTTTATTTTAACAAATTGCTCACACTAAACTCGTGAACAATAAGTAATAATCAGTCCTATTTCATTGTTTTCTTTTGTTTCTCCGTTACTATTTCGTACTACGAGTTTAGAGCATGCATTCTAGTTACAACAACAACGCTCCTCAGAACACGCCTAAAGCTGCCCCTAGGAAGTTCATTTGTTGTGAAGACAACACAGGACGAATGAACTGTTGAATGGTGACATAGGTGAAATTAGGTTGTTTCTCTCTAATACACCTAACATTACGATGAAAGTAGACTATGCTTTGGCGGAGTCTGGTTTCCCCTCCATAGTTGTATTTCCTCTTCATGTTGGAGACCCACAGTAAGGTCATACGGAGGAAGGGTGATAAAATTAACATCTGAAGGCGCGGGGAAAGGTGGGCGCGGTACACTTTGCTGTGCACTTGTAACAGGAAAGGTAACTAAATTTGACACTGTGGGAGACCCTGGGAGTTGTTGATGTTGGCTCGCCATAGACCCTGGGAGTTGTTGCTGTTGGCTCGCCATAAACCCTTGGAGTTGTTGCTGTTGGCTCACCATAGACCCTGGGAGTTGTTGCTGTTGGCTCGCCATAGACCCTGGGAGGTGTTGGTAATGGCTCGCCAGAGTCCCTGGGAGGTTTTGTTGTTGGCTCGCCATAAACCCTGGGAGTTGTTGCTATTGGCTCTCCATAGACCCTGAGAGTTGTTGGTGCTGCTCGCCATTGAAACTGGCGGTTGTGTATAATTTACCATTTTTATCATTACTATTTTTGTTTGAGTTCGTGCGACTCTGTTCCTATGACAGTGTCATGACACATGTGTACTTTGTGCCAGATGTAGCATCATATGCTATTTGATTTAATTCATTTACTTTATTATTCTGTATAAACAAATGTGGAGTATCTTGGGTAATTATTACTATTGGGTTGTATTGATCTTTCCTCAAACATTTCTAAGTCTTCCTTAGTATGATTGTGATTGTGATTGGTGTTGTAATTCATCATGCTCTTTGGTCAGCCTACTGTCAGACCTAGAAATAGCATTGAAGACCATGTCGTCTAGTAAATACATGCAAAACGAGACAGTTTTTGCAGTGTGTTAATTGTAATTAAGGTGACAGTCGATATATAATCCCAAATCGTTTGCGACAGTAGCAGGCTTCATCTACTTTCCTAGCAGCATTACAGGTGGTAAGGCTGATATACTTCTCGTGAGTTGTGGGACACCCACGAGTAACAGCTTTGTCTTGTTTTGGTTGATTAATAGGGAATTAACACAGCACCATCTCGAAATACCCCTGAGGTCTTTATAACAGCAGTCACAGCGTCGAAGAGTTGGCATGAAGGAAGCGCCAAAAAAAATTATTGTCGTCCACATAGCCCAGAGCTCAGCAGTGTTTTGGAACATGAAGGAGATCATTTACGTATAGAGTAAACAGTACAGATCCAAGAATAGACCCTTATGGTACTCCTACTGTTAAGGGCAAGGTCTCAGACAAGGTATTCTCTATTTTGACGGCTTGCTTGCGTTGTGATAAATAACTATCAAACCAGGCGCACGCAGAATCGGACACACCTAATTTATGAAGCTTACACATCAGATCATGACGAATACTATCAAAAGCTTTCGACATGTCCAATAAAATGATAACAGATATCATCTTATCACCCATATTCTTAAGCAGTTCATCAGTATAGTGTAGTAAAGCAGCTTCAGTGGAATGGAGTTCTTTTCCTCTTCCCACTTTGCGGGTTATGAGAGTGTGCGGATCTTTCACAAACTTTAGATACAACGTGTAGTAGAGATACGGGACGTGTGTCTGTTGGGCCAAAGGACTGTAGGACTGCAGCCACAGACAAACTCAGAACTTGAGCAGCTAGGTTTACTCTCATAACTGAATATGAATTTAAATTAATGTGATCATATGTAAGTCTTGGCAGCAGCTTCAACCCATTTTCTATATCTTGGTAGAAAAGGGATGGGATGCAAAGAGATTAATAGTACGATAGCACGCATTAGTGTTTGCATTCCTATCTCACAAGGAAGGCTTAAAGCAAGCCAAAGTTAATGTCAGGATCACCAAGGTCAGCAAAACCTATGAGTTCCCCAGTAGCTTTGTCAAATACAAGGTTACACATAACCTTCATCTCATCAAAGAGAAGGACAACATATCTTTGTACATCAAAGTATAGGTTTGTTTGTGATTTCAAATCCTCAATAACTTCTGCCTGAAATCCACGTTGAGGTTTGATGGCATTTCTTTGGTCCTTAAGTCTTCGTTGACTTGGCAGTTTTAACATGCCACTATCTCTCAGCTCTTTATAGCACGAAGGTGACTTGGCAGCAAGTGAAAGGCAGAATCTGATGATCATTGGGTGGTAACGAATACCAGTACTACTACTTGACATCACTTTCTTCTGTTGTTGTCAGAACAAGGACATGAATGTAGTAAGTTTGTTAGAACTTTCTTTAAGCTAGCTTCTTTTTAAGGCGTCGACATACTCGAACAGGACGAACAGGACACCATTATCTTCTGCAACGGCAATTTTGTCAGCACAGAAGTTCAAGCTATGGTACACTTTACAGGAGCACTCGAATAGATTTTTGTTCTTCACCTGAGGTTTTACAGTTGACGGATCTATGCCGTACCTGCTCTTGACTGTAGGCATGCGTTCTTCATTAGATGCAGCCCTCATGATGGCACCGGTTTCATTAAGAGGGAGGTTAGCCTTTCAAAAGATGTCTTGTAGGTTTGTTAGTGGAACAGATTTGGTCGGTATGTTTGCCTCTTCCGCAGTAAAAAGTAGACAGCGGGGATTGTTGGAAGCAGTATTCTAACACACAAAGAATGTAAATCTGCTTGCGCTGCAGCAATATTACTTGGAAAGCGCTCGTTACTTTTACTTATGCGGTCCAAACTAGCGGCAACTTCTGGGATTCGCTTCATACCTACCTTGCAAGACATCTTACACAACTCAAGAATGGGAAATCTGTAAATACTGAAATACTAAATAGTGTGCCTTTCCATTCGTTTGCTGAAGATTTCAATCTGCTTTGCCATTTCCAAATGCTGGAGAAAAGATTGCCTCTTGTCGATCGCCTCGACATTTTGCCTCATCGCTTCAGTGTTTTGTATCATCGCGTTTGTTTTAGGCGTCGATGGGAGTAATTAGGGAAGTCACCCTAAAAAAAGGCTCTGAAAAGGAAACAAACTTCAAGGAAGAAAGTATATCGTTTTGCAAACCTTTGATATTCTCGGGGTTTTGGGAACCACCTTGAAAAACCTGCTCGTCACTGCTATTTCTTCGCTGTCTCCTTTTCCTTGGCATAGCCGCGATCGTTTGGCTGTTGGTGTCGCTATCGCTATCACTAATTAACGCTACATCCGCCTGAAATGGCGAAAGGGAATCTTTTTTGGAATTTTGCTCTAGCGTGAACACTGAAGCCGCCATTGCAGTAAACACCATTTCTTATAAAATCGTTTATGAAAAATTTCATTGGTAGGGCTTCTAAACCAGCCTGAGTTGTAACGGAAGTAATCATGCATGGCTTCATACGGGTAAGGTATACTCCTAGCCCAGATGATTGAGAGAGACTAGGGAGGGTATAATTGTCAGGGAAATTTTATTTAGTTAGCTAGTAGTCATACCTACGATAGCATAAATTAAGCTATAATAAATATTTATGTGCACAAATGTGACTAAAATATGAGACCAATCAAGCGAATTCCCTTCGTGGTCTAGTGGTTAGGGTAGGTCCTTTGCAGTTTGATCTGTAATCCATCGAGGGGTGATAGCGCTGAAAACCACTACCCCAGATAGGATATATATTTAGAAATCACCACCCTCCTAGAGAAGATGCATGAAAGATCACCACCCCCAAGAACAATTATTAAGACAGTCAAATTGAAAACGTACCAAAAGCAAGAAAGTTTTGCTGTTCTCATTGACTAACTTTGGCCTGTGTTTTTCCACATGGTCTTGCAATATATGGCACAGTTCATGGTCATTCTGAAAAGAGAGGCGGACAGGATTAGCAATGCTTTTCTTATTGCAATGCATTACACAGACAAAACAGTACCTGCAAAACTTTAGTGTCTGTACCATAAGTCTTTTTTGTTTTGTAGTTCTTGAATTTAAGCACCACAGTGCCATCCTCAAGCAATTGTACGAGGTTCTCGTTGGAAATTTCTGGACTGGCCATGGTCAGTGCTTCTGGCAAGAGTTTTAAAGTTCTTATTTCTAGGCTTCGACTAGGTGGTAAGAGAACATAAAGTGAAAAGACTAAAAGGTCTCCCTGGCTTTGGTAGCAGCTGTGCGAGCCATCTCGTTCCAGTCCAGCCACCGTTTCGGGGATTCGAGATCTTTGGAAGAACCCTCTGCAAGTTTGCCACCTGTCTAGGAAGCTGTTTGATGATGGGAACATCAGGGAAATATGGTGAATGTTCCAGGTGCAAGTAATTTTGCAGGATATATTAGGGCAGCTGCGTAATTAGCCATTGTGTTTGAAGATGATTGCCTGACTTCCTCTGAAGCGAGAAAATTACTATTTTATTTATTGCACTAAAACTTAAAGTGATCATATTTTTTCCTTCTTTGATTCAAGATATACATTACCCTGGTCCAGATGGAGCATTTACAGTACTATATTAGTTATTATCTCGACTATCTGTAGCCTTACCTTTGACCTCATGCAAATAACCAAATAGTAATTTACCTTAATTTCGTTCGTAAAGTTTTTACACACGTCAGTATATGATAAAAAGAAAGCCGACAATAAAAATATGTTTTAGCCATCCATCCATCCCTCCCTCCCTCCCTGCACTCGGCCACCCACCTACTGCAGGCTCAGGAACTGGAGCCACTCCTGGTGCACGGCTTGGTCCTGCTCCAGGGCAGTCCTCAGGGCTTCAATGGCAGCTCGTCCCGTCTAGACAGGGCTGCTTGTTAACCGCTACTCCCTCCTTTCAGGCTTCAGCCCAGAGGGAGGACCACCTGCAAGCCAGCTGGATGCTGAGCCACTGCGGCATGGTATGGGCCAGGCTGCCCACATTGATCAGGCAGTTGACTTTGCTCTGGCGAATGTGCAGCACCTGGCCGAAGAGAGGAAGGACCTGCAATGAAATGAAAATCAGCCAAGATAACACCATTTTGTGGATGATGGCGATGAACGAGCTTACCTCGAGCTGGGCGCCATCAAGCCTTGTGGACAGTTCGTGGAACTGTCACAGCACTGGAACCTTCTTGAGGAGAGTGGCCAGACGGTGGTTTTTGGTCTGGGCTGAGGCTGAGGAGAGGCTGGGGAGCTCCAGAGCACCCAACCTCTGATGGAGATGACAGGTGGGGCAGCTCTCTTTGGTGCAGGAACAGGTGGGGCAGCTGCGCTGGGCTTCCGCGTCGCATCTGCAGGTGACCAACAACAGCTCCCACAGCCTTGTGTGACTGGTGCTGGCTTCCTCTTGCCAGCTATCTGTGGCCAGCCATCTGTGGCCTCCTCCACTGTGGATTCCTGGAATGAGAGAGAGACATTGAAACATACTGGCTTTTCCAATGAGCTACCTTCTAGGTATGCCAGTCACCATTATTGATCTCTTGCATTCCTGTCGCTGTGTTAGGTCGCATTGCAGACAGACAACAATGGTTTGTCTATGAACAACGTTAACGCAATCTAAAAATCTCTTACATTACCTATGCTGTGGACTACTGTGATGCGGTCTGGAACTGTTGTTGCGCGGGAAGGTTAATGTTCATTCGCTTGAAAGATTGCATCGAGCAGTAGTGATGATCCAACGTACACAAATTAGACGACCCAAACTGCAGTGTGTATAATTTAATTCGTTAGAAAACGCGCATCTCAGTTCAAAAGCAAAAACTATATAGACAGCATGAAAAGAAAGATTTACGCTACAGTAATTATAGCGTTATTTTACCGCAAAATCCTTATTTACATATCTTTACGCTATTCTTTAGAATACCGTGAAAATCGTATTAACGATATCTTAACGGTACTTCGCAAAGATCCGTCGAGATATAATTTTCGGAATGTTTACGTGCATCTCAAATATCGTAAATTAAGCATTAACGTAATCGTACAGGCTCGTAAAACTTTTATTTACTATGTTTTAATGATCTTTAAGTAATGAATGTGTTTGCGTAAACAAAGCTTCTTGAACGCAATATACTTATTTACGTATATAGGTATTGGCGACAGAATACACCTGAACGTAAATTTTACGCCAAATTACGGCCTTCCCACATATTTTCATTATCCTATGCAGAATTAATTATTCTAAGCTGACCGCTAAATTTACCCAAAATAGCAAGTATTCCGTTTGTTTGCCCATGGTTGTTTATCAAACAATATATATGATATCTGTAAGAATATTTCTCAAATGCATGTTTTCTGATCTCCAATCAAATCATTGTTGCGCAAACATCACCTGGTTTAAATTTTCTGTCGCTGGAACTGAATTAATATACGTTACAATACTTTAACGACACAAATGTAACAGTAAAAACATTTATTAAAACATATTTACAATTTTTTAAAAAATATTTAAAAAACCTGAACCTCTAAAAATTATTAAAGTCTTTATTTAGAATTATTAGATATCATCATAAATATCTTGTTACCTTACAGTAATTAAAAAGTATTTTTCATTGTTTAACATTTTCGAGAAATAACAAATTAAAATAATTGATGGAGACAGATTTTTGATTCTCATTAAATGAAATATTTTGTATGATGTAAAATTGCACATAAAGCACGTTGGTTGGCACAGAGTCTAACTTTTATTTCAAAAGTGAAAAATTGAAACTGGAACTTTAACCTGAAAATATCTAAGGAATAAACACTATCATTATAAAGAACTCAAGCCATGCTTTATTTTAAAAATGCTTGATAAAAGAGAACTTGTTCAAACAGAACCTTTCTTGTTGATTAACTCTAAATTTTTTAGCTGAATTTACATCATTTAATCGTATCATTTACACATAACTTTACGGATATTGGTAATTACTTATCTATATGATATAGAATATGGTAGAAACCAGATAAACTAGTTAACCGCGTCGGTGTTTGGAATTAGAACAGTAGGAGAATTGATTTAACTTAATACACCGTATGATATGTGATGTTTTGAAACTGACGTTTCGGACGTCAGTCCTTCGTCGGAGTAAATATAAAGTGATGGAAGTGGAGATGTGCATATATATGGAACAAGGAAGGAATAGACTAATTAAAGGCGAAGCACTCGTTCATGCCAAGAGGGTTGTGCGTACCTAAGGTGTGAATAAGCCTCATTTCTTTAGTTTTGCGACAATGGTTGCCGCCGGTAATTAATGATAAGCCAAAAACAATTAGTCCGAATATTATAGAGATGATCCCTTATGCGGTCACCTTAACGGCGTCCAGTTTCACCGATGTATAACTGATTACAGTTAGAGCATTGAATGCAATAAATAACGTTAGATGTGATACAATCAAAATGGTCAGTGATGGTAAAAGTAGATTTGGGACGTGTTACAGAAGTGTTGCAATGTTTACGAGAACAACGAAAGGTGCCAGGTTCTTTATCAGAGGGAAGAGTTCCTTTAACTAGGAAAGCACGAAGGTTACACATCTCCACCTCCATCACTTTCCACAGTACTTTTCTGCTAAATCCATCTATACCTCCATGGATGGGGAAAACCATAAGGCTTCAGCTTATCATACCCTGTAGAGACAAAAAGTATACGTAGGATGTAAGGTCCAACTATTTGAAAATTCTCGGAATGATATAGTTTGTTCACTTGAAGGGCAGAAATGAGCTGGGTTCATAATCATTTACTGAGAAACTAGAAAAAACTAAAATATAATCTCAGTAAGTTTTGCTTCTGTCAGGAATAAGCATAGTGTTAATTATACCATCTATGTGCCAACGTTGATTTGGTCCATGGGATCTGTACTCTCTTCGTCTGAGCTTCTTTTTCCTTAGCTTGCTTGCATCTGGGTCTAGATCATGAAGAATTTTTTCAACAAGGGTTCTTGGAACATGTAAAAATGATGCTTAAGAGCAATTGTCTGTAAGCGTCGGCTGGGCCATGAAGGATAGAAAAATCGAAAATTTTCAAAACTCATTCGAAGAATACCCTCAAAGCCCTTATCACAAAAATATAACTTTTAGTTTCATCCGATCTTTTTTTGGCGAGTTATCGAGCATTTTATGATTTGACGTTCATCGACCGATTTTAACGGCTCGAGAAGGCCGATTTTAAACAGCTCTATACGACAACTAAACAAATACGAAACTTAGTCAATGCTTGTTTTCTCAATAAAGAATTATGTCTTCGAAGTATTCCAGTCGCTTTATCAAGTATTTCGAAAACGGGAATTTTTTCGGGTTTTTTTTACTTACCCCTCTTTCGACCAACTTTGCCGTAGTCAAAAATTCACATAATTCAAACCCCAAAAAACCCAATTGGTACATGGACTAGCCGGTTGGTTGTATACTCGACAGATAGACTGATATTTCGGCTACAAATTTGTGAAATAAAATTCTTGGGCACTTGAAATTGGAATTTTTAAGAGCGTCGAACGTTTACCCTACTTTCGTAAATATCGTGACCCTTTAACCTTATACATTAACAACACGAAATCAACAACTTGTCTTTCAAAAATTGCGAACTTAAAAATTTACCAAACAATTTATTGCTTGTAATAAAAAACTAATACAATAGATCATATCTCAAAGTTTTGAAGGGTTTTCGAAGCCAAAAAATTCTGTTATTTTTTTAGGCCAATTCAAACACGATGACATGAACTTCAATCCGGTAAATAAACAAGCATAACAGAAAATAAACTAGCCATGAAAAGCTTTTTACCAAGTTAAAAATGGCCTAAAAGGAGTTGTTAATCAGAAGTCAATAACTAAATCCAGCTAGAAATACCAGATCGCATCAGCGGCTGAAGAATAAGGATTACATCGAATTAGTATGAGCAATCTCTGTCTCACTTCTCGAGCTCTATTGTCGGGAAGTCGGACGATCGCAGACGTCGATTACTTTATAATTAATGTCAAAGTGATTCCGACCAAGGGTAAAAGGTTTTTTTTGTAAAAAGAAAAACCCATAAGTTCAAGAATAATGTATAAATTAATGACTGGATATTTGAAAACTACAAATAGCCGAGAGTATTGGAAAGTTCGGGTAAAGTTTAAACTCATTTTGAAACAAAAAACTCGCAAGACATCAGCTTAACTGGTTCGGACGGGGCGGCACAACGCAACCGCCTGTCATTCATAACCACAAAAGTTCTCCAATGAGGGTTCATTGGTTGTTTTATTGAACTTTGGGGGCTGCGCAACCCCCACCCCCACTCCACACACACAATTCCCATTTTGTTCTTGTCTTCTGTCCTTACTTATTTTCCGAAGATGCTCAGATAAAAATTGTATAAGGGAGATAGTACGTCATTCAAGTGCCGAAAGGAATGTGCTGAATGCAAGAACTGACTGGAAGAACAATTTTGACCATCAAGAGAGACCATCGCATTTTTCTCATTTAGGGGCCGTTGCATCTCGGTAGACTCGGCACCTCTAGATCCGTCCCTGGCATGCACAAGACTCTACCAGTTCCTTGATCAGATTGATATAAGGCGCTTTACGACGAACTTGGATATGGTCGACCGCAAGATCAAAATGCCCACAGACAGAACGCAACACTGAGACACCTAGGTGTGTAAGCTTTTTCGTTGAATATAAAGAGCAAATATTCAAGGTGTCGTAGACGATCGGGTGGTTTAGCTGGACTTCTTGCAGGATATGTTCACGTGTTTTGTGATAACTGTCTTCATCTTCTGCTGCTAACTCATCATCATCGTCATCAGCTTGATCTGGTGTATCCATTCCGCCTTGGCGCGCTTTTTTCGACATTCTTGAAAAATATGATTTAATCTGCTGAGCAGTTAGGAACTCATCAATGTTGAAAAGGCGCTTGCCTTCGGAATCCCGAGTAAAGCGCATATCTTTTGCTACTGCTGCAGGATCGGCCTTGTTTCCTGTTTCCTCGCTGATTTTAAACTTGTCATCTAAATAACGTGTTTGTTTTTCATTGAAACGGTTGGCCTTTTTTGAGGTCTTCAGGGCCCAACCAAGTGCTAGCACAGCTCCACCCTCGCTTTCTTTTTGCAATACTGTGGGGTTGATATTGAGGTTTGCACTGGTGCCTTCGATAAGTTTTGACGTATACAGAACTTTAGCCTTGTCCATCAGTGTTTCCCTTTCAGGAGCTAGATGGCATTTTCCATAGCTCATGTTTTTCAAGACCAAAATAGCGCTGATATTCGCTGGTACAGCCTGCGTTGGGACATGTGAAGAGATTATTTCCTTGATCTTCAGGCTCAGAATCTTGGGAGTTCACAGTCTGGGAAGGCTTTTCTGCTTTTTTCTTTGTACTAATATCAACAAAATCTCCTGGTGAAAACTTCTCGGTAAACTGGCAATCATTTAGCTTCAAGGCTAAAACAAAGCAAATATGTTTAATTGTAATGATGAACGAATATATGAGAAGATATTTCATTGTTTATGGTTTTGACATTTCGGCCATCAAGCTATGGCCATGCATCATCAGAATTCGACTGATCGTAATATTGCAGCAACAACTTACTACTTTGATCAATCATAGATATCACGGTTATTACATTACCTTCACAAAGCTTTTTACTTGAAATCTGCTTCCCTATTCCGATATCGTATGCTCTCCATGCCGTTATACCCTTCTTTGTATATTCGAAATTGTTCAAGAAACTCACTCCATCCCATTTGGGGCCAACGCCGTCAATATCCGGTGGAACTTTCGCGTCGATAACCGCTACCCTGACACCACGTATGCCGCCATTAGAAAGGATGGCCTCTCGGAACTCTTCTGGCGTGTTAACATCATGACCCTCATTAATGTATCTTCGAACGTGTGCTTTAATTACTGCCGCCTTCCTATCACACGCTCCTTTACCGCCTTGCGGGTCACTAAAATCAACTCTTGCAACACCTATTCCTGTATGAGCTTTCATTTGTTGGCAGCTGGACAGCATGAGGGAGCTGTGATAACATGCACCATTGTCTTGGCGCAAAAAGACTTTGGATAATTCAGGATGCTCAGTTTTCAATGTTCTTAGAGTATGATCAAGCATGCGCACAACAGAAACACTGTCTTGGGAGCAGCTTTTGGCGATGTGGATGAATGCTTGTTGTTTTATAATCCCTCCTACTTTGGTGACAACTACGCTAATATGCCACGAGATTCCTCGTTTTCCATACCAATCGGCCTGGGTTTCCCTGTATCGTTGAGGAAGAAATTTCATCGCCCAGTCTTGAGTTAAAAAGATAGAGTTTTCATCAAGGCTCGTGTCTAGGATAAAAGTACGACTCATATCTTGCCTGATACTTCTGAGCTGATGGCATTTCCAGGCCTGGATGGCTTGCGTAGCTTGACCATACAGATACATCAAATCATCACGCTCATCATTTGACAACTCAATTTCCTTCAAGACTTTCTTTGTTTCTTCTAGGGCACTTTGTATTGCTTCGCACTGCTGACAGAATTCATCATGGACATGTGAGCAAGTCGACTCTAAATTGTTATTCTTACTGTCACCTAGGGCGTATACCATGCAGTGATCGGCGACTCGGGAGTCCTTTGAAATGTGAACCTAAAAGAAGACATTAAATTCATTAAACATCATTTTTACAATCAAGAACATAAAAAGGACTAGCCACATCATTGATATCATACAAATCAGGGGCGGATCCAGGAATTTGTTCAGGGAGGGGTGCTGCGCACAAAGTTAACCCAGGGAGTGGTGCACCCCTTAAAATCAAAGGGAAAAAACATTATTTTGTATTGGTTATCTTCGAAGTATAGGGGCACAAAGTCGAACCAGGGAGGGGTGCGCACCCCCTGCACCCTTCCCCTGGATCCGCCACTGCAAATACAAACTGTTTGCATCTCATTAGATATTATATATTTTATATGGTTTATAACCAAACGACTGGATGCATTTTTCGCGTGCTGTCATTGGTTTAAAGCGCAACATTTACACAAGACGGAATCAGAAGGTATCCCAGAACGGGTTTATTTACAATTTTGTTTTATTAAAGGATTACCTTATAGTCCGTCTTCAGGTACTGTTTACCTTCTTTCAGATCCTTCTTTAACAACATCAGTTTTTTCCTATCAACACCACTCTTCGCCTCTACTCTGTCAAGCAAGCCATAGAGATCATCAAAGGCTTTAGCCCCTTCAGCTGAAAAATAATCAAGACCTTGCAATGACCTCCGGACTGTTGCACTGCAGCATGACAATATGCGTAGCATGGTAGATGATCCAAACGGTTTGAAATTCGACTCCTGACAATACTGTTGATATTGTTGTACGATTCTTTGAGGGATGATTGTACGAATGACATTTGGAGTCTCGAGGATCTCTCCGGACGAAAGGTGTAAGTATCTCTGTCCAAATGGAAGGTCTTGAATTACGTGTGAGCTGGTAATAAAGAATAGAAAATGATCGAGTTGATCCATGTTGACACGCATTCTTGGACTTTTGTCTAAAGGTAAGGGAACGCCCCGTCCATATTTTAGTCTATGCATTCTTGCTATTTTGAACCGGTACTCAGTGAGTCCTGGTATGTACTGTCGAAGTCCTTCTAGGGTCGTTAAATCCGCCATGATTGACAAGATTTGTCTCCTTGTATCACATGTGGAGGCGTTTCTGTATGTTTCAGCAAGGGCGTCTAGGTATTTGTTGTCATCACTCTCTATGTTGAGAAGTTGTTCAACAGCTCGAGACGTTTTGAGTGCGTCCCACAGCAAACCAGGTTCTCCAGGAGCAATGACATTGAGGACAGCCACAACTGCATCTTTTGTCTTGATGATGCGATCTTGTTTGGCTCTTGAAGTGATATTACCAAAATTATTTTTAGAAGGCCCAACTGATGGTAGATCGCAAGAAGACAGGAATTCATTTAGTTTCCTTCTTCGGACAGCAAGGGATGCTGTGTTCAAACAAGCATCACTTGATGTACTAGACGCTAGCGATTCATGACTGCTACCAGCAACACTAGAGGAAGGGCTTGATGTAGGTTCGTCCAACAAATTCGACAATGACATGTTCTTGAAGACTGCGCATAATTCTTTAAAATCATTTTCCTAGTTAAAAAGAAAAAATGACGTCATCTACAATGTAAGACAAATCTTATTGGAAATGCAGGTTATAATTATTGCACTATTCAGTTGAAACCCCCATTCCTGACATGTGAGGAATTCAACATTCAGCTAGTTTAAATTTCCAGCCCTATCCCAGATACAAGCGGGAAAAGAATTTTGTTTGACATTTTAAAAGTTGATGCTGTTAAAGTGGCAAAACTGTTGCAGTACGCTTTTAGTGTCCCTTGTCTCCGTGCATTCACGTTGTTAAATGCGAGTCAAGGCCCTGGTAACGCCGGGTTAATCCCCCGCCCTGTCCGGGGACCGGAGGTTTTAATCTATCGACCAGTGAATCAACGAAGTCTGTACCTCCGTGTTTTCCATTTCTGATATTTGATCACTTTGAGATTCTTCCTCCTGAAAGGCAGTGTCTTGTTCTTGACGCTCAGATTGTTCTTCCAGCTTCTTGCATTGGTACGACAACCTCATATCCTCAACCTTACGCAATCTTTCTCTACATCTTCGGCAAATTGCTAAGAACAGTGTGCAAGAAAATAATTAGATTTGTGTTTTTGTGTTTTTTTGTTTCTGTGTGTGAGTGTGTGGGGGGAGGGGGGGGGGGAGTAGCATCAAAAACTGTGTACTATTTCTTGGTTTATCCTCGTCATCATGTACGTCCACAACTCAGATTGGGTGGGTGGGGGGGGGGGGTGGGAGATTGTTTACTCCACGTTTGTAGACCCACCAAAAATGTGTAATAAATAAAGACTTACGTGAGCCAACTGGTATCAGTATTTTTGTAAACTTGAAAAGGCGTTTGGATTGTTCCACGGTAATGCCTCGATCACCTTTTGGGGGTTGAGTTCCATGACCCGACCAGTCAATGGGACATGCGCAACTTTTCTTGTTACAGCGCCATCTTACACCAAATTGGTCACGATGCCTGGTACATACATTGTATCCAATAGAGAGTTCTTCCGTTTTGTCAAAAACACCTTGAGATCGAAATCAAATGCACGAAACATTAATTCTAGTAGGAAATATCTATGAGAAATCGCTTCTCATGCAAGCGCTCCATGTTTTGAGTTCTTACCTGCTCGAGCTAATAGGAGTTTTGATTCAGTGTCCAAAGCCGAATCTGACACGGCAAACAACTTCAGATGGTTCCTGATGTCTCTATTACATTGGCTTACTATCACACATTCTGCATTGCCAGGATTAAAAGTACTCGAACCACAATCACCACCAACGAGTGTCGAATAGCTACAAGCTGCCATGTTTCTGGAGAGCGCTGGCCGGTCTGCACGATTATCACAAATGACAGGTTGCGCTGCGCCGTCCCGTCGGAACCAGTTTTAAAGCTGATGTCTTGCGAGTTTTTTGTTTCAAAATGAGTTTAAACTTTGCCCGAACTTTCCAATACTCTCGGCTATTTGTGGTTTTCAAATATCCAGTCATTAATTTATACATTATTCTTGAATTTATGGGTTTTTCTTTTTACAAAAAAAACCTTTTACCCTTGGTCGGAATCACTTTGACATTAATTATAAAGTAATCGACGTCTGCGATCGTCCGACTTCCCGACAATAGAGCTCGAGAAGTGAGACAGAGATTGCTCATATTAATTCGATGTAATCCTTATTCTTCAGCCGCTGATGCGATCTGGTATTTCTAGCTGGATTTAGTTATTGACTTCTGATTAACAACTCCTTTTAGGCCATTTTTAACTTGGTAAAAAGCTTTTCATGGCTAGTTTATTTTCTGTTATGCTTGTTTATTTACCGGATTGAAGTTCATGTCATCGTGTTTGAATTGGCCTAAAAAAATAACAGAATTTTTTGGCTTCGAAAACCCTTCAAAACTTTGAGATATGATCTAATGTATTAGTTTTTTATTACAAGCAATAAATTGTTTGGTAAATTTTTAAGTTCGCAATTTTTGAAAGACAAGTTGTTGATTTCGTGTTGTTATGTATAAGGTTAAAGGGTCACGATATTTACGAAAGTAGGGTAAACGTTCGACGCTCTTAAAAATTCCAATTTCAAGTGCCCAAGAATTTTATTTCACAAATTTGTAGCCGAGATATCAGTCTATCTGTCGAGTATACAACCAACCGGCTAGTCCATGTACCAATTGGGTTTTTTGGGGTTTGAATTATGTGAATTTTTGACTACGGCAAAGTTGGTCGAAAGAGGGGTAAGTAAAAAAAACCCGAAAAAATTCCCGTTTTCGAAATACTTGATAAAGCGACTGGAATACTTCGAAGACATAATTCTTTATTGAGAAAACAAGCATTGACTAAGTTTCGTATTTGTTTAGTTGTCGTATAGAGCTGTTTAAAATCGGCCTTCTCGAGCCGTTAAAATCGGTCGATGAACGTCAAATCATAAAATGCTCGATAACTCGCCAAAAAAAGATCGGATGAAACTAAAAGTTATATTTTTGTGATAAGGGCTTTGAGGGTATTCTTCGAATGAGTTTTGAAAATTTTCGATTTTTCTATCCTTCATGGCCCAGCCGACGCTTACAGACAATTGCTCTTAATTCTTAATGTGTGCCACATCTTTCTGTATCCATACCGGGAGCCACAGCCTTGGGCTTCATTTCTTATGATAGCTCTGAGATTGTGCTCATCAACAGAATTACCTTTTCGCTTAACTTTCATTAAGCCAAGTTTGCGTTTAAGAGTTCCCACACATATATCAATATTGTGTTTCGTGCGTAGTAAATGGGTAATAACTGTATCCTAGATGGAAATAATATCCTATCAAATCACTCTCTGGAGAAAAAAAAAAGATTAAATATTAACGAATTGATCTTAAGGAATTGTCAGTAGAGGGACTAGATGATGGGAGGAGAATGGAAAAACAGGCCATAAAGTTTTTAGTTGATAGAGGGGGGTCTATTAACTATGCTTATAAAAGAGAGGGTTATGACCAAAAAAAAAAAAAACCATTAAAAAGGGGAAAGTTTGCTATTTTAGGCAAATTCTAGTGTAGGGTCACGAAATTTCAAAGTCATATTTTCAACGCTCAGCGAAGTCCTCTCAGAATTGTATACAATTAAGTCAGCATTTAAATTTACCTGAAGAAAGCCTTGCTCCACAGTGTAAGCAAAAATTTGCATCCTGGTTTGCTGATAGTTTTTGTCCGCAATGCTGGCGAAAAACCTTTAGATTTGAGTTGGGTTTGGAATCCATACTGTTCTCCTTCATCCATGGAACCAACTTCGTGTTTTGCCGCGAAAACTACACGAAAGTGGGCATGCGTAGCAGCATCGCAGGCTATATGTAAGTCTTATATTGTACGGGATACCTGTGGAAATATACTGAAACTTTCTTCTACGGAGAAGATTTACTTCTACGGAGAAGGTTTTCACTTTTACGGGGAAAGTTACTTCTACGGAGAAGGTTTTCTTCTACGGAGAAGGTTTTCACTTTTACGGAGAAAGTCTTCGCTTCTTCAGAGAAGGTTTACTTCTACGGAGGTGTTTGTTATGCGTCGAACGCGTGCTTTTCAACGGAGAAAGGTTACGTTTTAGAAAAAATATCTTGTTCAAAGAGAGAATTGTTTCCGCGGAAAGAACTTGTAATTTTGCATAGAAATGGCAGATATTAGCAGAGAACAACTCGATTTCCAGAAAAGAAAGTATTTTATTTGTACAGAACACATTTCATTTTAGAGGGAAGTGGTGTCCCTTGTGGGCCACCGTAAGAGATAGATAGAAAGACACCTTTATTTAACCTTAAATTGTAACGGCGTATACGTTTACACGCGAGTTCCCGGACTCGCACAGCAAATAACCACGGTTTTAATAAATTCATATCAGTATTATTTGTTAATACTAACTGTTGTGCTGTTGCTTATGTATAATATATTTAAGAGGCAGTCTCTGTAAAAGCAGTCCGGTGCTATTCGGGTAGGGAAACAGATTCCCTTTAAACTTTGCCAACAAAACTCTCTTACTTCAAAAGTAATTGGAATGCATTTAATTTTTAGAAATATTCCAAAATGATTTTTTTACACGGTTTTCTTTCCAGAGCTGAACTTCGCTCGATTTTGAATAAATTAAACGGGAAAAATAGCCGATATTCGAGGGGTTGCGGCATCAAATACAAAGAGTATTTTCACAAACAATTATTTTTCCAATGTAAAGCAGTTCTTAGATAACAATTTGAAAGTACTTTGAAATAATTTGCTTTTTTTGAAAAAAAGATAAAAATCATGACGCGAGGGCTACTTTTAGAATACGTGACTGAGGGCAAATAGAAGTGATTTTCGTGGGTCGATTTTTTAAAAGTCTGGCGTATTTAATGCAATCTATCGATTGGATCCTACTAAAGAAAGACTCAACAGCAAGGAAATGTAAAAATATCTTGCGGTTTTTATTTCTCTGCGACACAGTGAGCCAGTAAATTCAGTAAAACTTTGAGCATGTCATGGGGATTGCGTGACGTAAAGCGAAGCGTATGACCCCTTTCGAGTCGAACGTAAATTGGTATTTCTCACCTGTTAAAGGTTTTATTATCATTAAAACATGCAGCACGAGTGGCCTACATTGACAGCAGTAAAACCTTTAAAGCTTTTGACGATTACAGTGGTTGACATTTCGAATTTATTTATAAGGCCCCGTCCACGAGTATCCCGCGGATATTTTTGAACAAAATTTGTTCTTTACGGATTGGCTTTCCGTTCGGTGAATACGCCACTTGAAAAGGCAACGTTTCGACGTGTGGATGGGCCAAAAAAATTCAAAAACTCAACGTGCAGATGATTACTTAAAAAAAAAACGTACGGATTAAAAAATTTCCGTTTGTGCCGGTGGATGGGCAATCTCTTTCAGCCACACGTACAGCTAATTATATATAGTATTGCTCTTTTGACTGCCTAGTAAATTAACTGCATGAAAAACTCTTTGTTAATTAAATGGATTCGGGCCCAGTTCCTTGCTCGTTTTGGAAATGTCTAATGACAACTGCAGCTTGAGACCATATCAGTCACTGTACTGATGAGAACACCTTTAGTGTCTCTATACTTATGAGGAATCTCGAAGTAGGTACAGATCTCCCTAAGCATTTTCACGGTGAAGGAAGTAAGCTTTTGCTCATCTGTCATCTTGCATAAGTCAAACACATCATACATCACAGGGTGGGAGATGTCAATATCAGCGAGTACAGCTTTACTAGTCGCTCTTATCTGTTCTTCATCTTCAAGATAAGCATATTCCTCGTCGCTATCATCGTCTTGTTCGCTTTCAACATCATCCTCTGTATCTTGATTATTTGGTAAAATTCCCTTCTTCGCCTTTGCTGCCATTCTTGAAAATAAACCCTGTATCTGCGTTTTACTGAGCCATTCGGTTCTCTTAAACAATCTCAAACCATCTGTAGTACATGCGGTTCGCATGGCTTTAGCAACTTGGGCAGGGTCTTCTTTACGTCCAGTGTTTTGTCCGATCTCGAACTTCTTCTGGAGGTAATTTCGAACATTAGGAGAAAAACGTTTCTTGCCACGTTTCTTGTGCAGTGCCCATCCCATACACTCGACGAAAAAATGGATTTGTCATGTAGGCAAACATATAGACAAATATATGGGCAAATATCATATTTGACTAATAGTAGACAATATTTGCCCAATGACTGTATATGATATGTACCTACACATTTATCCCATGGGCACAGATGGCAAAGTCCGTATGGCCCAGTAAAATCCCAAACGGCAAATATATAGCAGATATCATATCATCCATACATTTACCCGGTAGTAAATGTGAATGCTCATTTGATATGTGCACGTATTTGCCCAGCCCGTATATGTGTTTTATGCCTTACGTATACCCTGTGTTTCCCCAGGCCGTATATGTGATTCATGCCTTACATATACCCTGCATTTTCCCAGGCCGTATATGTGATTAATGCCTTACATATACCCTGTGTTTCCCCAGGCCGTATATGTGATTTATGCCTTACATATACCCTGTATTTTCCCAGGCCGTATATGTGATTTATGCCTTACATATACCCTGTGTTTGCCCAGGCCGTATATGTGATTAATGCCTTACATATACCCTGTCTTTGCCCAGGTCGTATATGTGATTAATGCCTTACATATACCCTGTATTTTCCAAGGTCGTATATGTGATTTATGCCTTACATATAACCTGTGTTTGCCCAGGCCGTATATGTGATTAATGCGTTACGTATACCCTGTCTTTGCCCATGTCGTATATGTGATTAATGCCTTACATATACCTTGCGATATGCTCTGACCGTATATGTGATTAATGCCCCCTTAATGCCTTAGATGTACCAGCGCGTCTTAGCCATATTTGCTCAGTTGAATTATGCTCATCATATTTGCTAAATTTAACTATGTTATCAGTCTTCAACTATTGTCACTTATGGCAGGCCAAAAAAAAATAGAAACGATATATGTCGTGACAACCACCTCATACTTTAAACATAGCTAACCTATGCTAAGAAGCAGGAAAAAAGACATAAATTATACTGAAACATTTTTATTGTGAATTTTCTTTTCTTGACGACTGATTAACTATGAACAATTTGTTAACTACAACTAATTGAAAATGCTAGTTCTGTAAATTAATTATAGGTGTTTGATTCATCTTGTGACAGACTTTGTGAAAGAAGATCATAATATATGTAGTTGTCAATCGATCTGTGGCTTATGTACGATTCTTTTTAGATATTCTGTAGTAGTACACTTCATCTATAACTGCAAAAATTTAATTAAGGACACCGAACGTGGTTGGATTTCTACGAGTTTTATGAATTAAATCTTGTGTCACTGTTCCTCCGTTCCTTTGGCCTGATTTCTAGGGTTTTCCTTCTTTCGATTTTTTGAACATTATACTTGTTTACTTGAAGAAATCCAAAGGTCAATAGGCTTAAATAGCCGCTGCTATACCGTTTGACCTTTGGATTTCTTCAAGTAAACGAGTATAACGTTCAAGTAATCGAAAGAAGAACGAAAACCCTAGAAATCAGGCCAAAGGAACGGAGGAACAGTGACAAAAGATTTAATTCATAAAACTCGTAGAAACCCCAACCACGTTCGGTGTCCCAGTGCCCTTGATTTGATAAAAACCTTTAGGCTCTCAATGCCCATTCGGGACCTCCAGATGGCCTTGGGCGTCTTGACGGCTCCCCGATTTTCCGCTTCAAAAGCATGGTGAGACTGCGCTCTGACAGCCTCCTTTTTGCCTTTCGGTCCATGCTTTCCATGAACTGGTTAGCTAGGGGGCTTCTCCATGGCAGAGGGTGTTTTATTAAAACTTTACTCTGCTTAGTAGGGCCCCCTTTGTTATCAGAGCCACTGTCCGCTGTATCGTCATCAGCCTGGTCATCCGCCTCTGACATCGACTCCTCTGATGACATATACTCCAGTTTCATATAATTGCCTTGACTTTCTCTTTGTCCCCTGGTGATAGCAAGGTTGACGAGTCCGCTGCCTTGGATCTGGATTTTAGGAGCTAAAAGAAAAAAGAAAAATAAACACCGTCAGTCAAAGTTTCTTATTAAACAAAGTCATAATCGTTGCAAATTCAGTTTACTCACATTTTATTTTCTTTGTGTTATCCGCTGCATCTTTTGATGCCTTCCAAGGGCCCCTGAACGCTCTCTTTTGTTTCTCTTTCTTCTCGTCAGAAAATGACTTTTAAGGGCAGCTGAAATTATATCAAGTACCCATATATTAAAACTTGAGACAAAATTTGTTAGAAATTTTGGCATTTGGACGACAATCACTCCTTTAGCATCCATTTGTTTTTGCTTTGTTTTGTTTTGTTTTGTTTTGTTTTTTTTTTTTCCCATGTTATTTTATTTCAAACTGCTTCCCCTCCCTTCGGCATTTGAATATTTCTAAAAGGATTTCGTTACCCCCTCCCCCCCCCCCCCCCCCTTCCCGACTACCACCACCCTTTGCCCTCACCCCTCCCCCCGGGTTAACTTTGATAGGTGCATAAGGCCTTTCGCACTTCGTAATATAAAGTACATAAATACCTTCTAACTCAATGGCAGAGACATCCTTATGAACATTCAGAACTCTATCCCTTATTGCGTTATTAATCTGTTCGTTGACGTCATCTCTGAAACTAATTAGGAAGTGCCATATTTGAGTGGAGAAACTATGGATGATTCAGACAAGATCATTTTTATTAAATTTTCATACTTACGCTTTAGTAAAATCCCATATAAGAGGGTTTTCTTCCCTGTCCCGTAATTTTTTTGCTACCAAGCGTACTTCAGACTGTAATAACATAATATAATTCATTAAAATCATAAGATGTACCTTAAGTTATTCTTAGACATAGTAATAATGTTTTCATTATTTTTATGACTGTGATTGTATAATATTGGGGAAAAAATCGAAATCAAATCAATTCCTTTACAAAAGAGGAAATTATCATTATCATTCAGTGTCTTGTTATTGGAAATCAATAGTAAAGTTTGGTAGCATTAACCACTACCATGGCAGGTTTCCCGCCAATTTTAGCATTGCATAAATTATACCGCTGCATAATTATACAAACTACTCTTCGCGCCAAGAATTCCCAGTAAAATTATCAATAAAAATAGCCTGCTTTTTTAAATATTGCCACTTTACTTACTGCAACAGCCTTTGAGACAGTAATCTTGGTCTTGCTGTTGTCCTTGTTCTGCTGGCTTTCTTTTAAGGCCGCTAGTATTTGGCGGTTTTGTTCTTGCAGTTCTTTAAACTGTTTTACAATCGTTTCGAAATTTGAAGAAATATCTTCTTTTTCGCTGTCGGGGTCAACGTTCTCATTCTCTCTTGTTGCTTGCAATAGGCGATTTCTGTGTTCTCTTAGCACCTCCTCGTTACCACCAGGGACAGAGGGAATAAGTATATTAAGCCTTTGAGAATTGGCGCCATTTTCAGTATGTCTACTCGTACTGCTTGTACTGGTAGTTGCAGTAACAGAATGGATTGGCATTGGGCGTCCTGGTTTTTATCGCGACGAATAAACGCAATTTATAAGCAAAGATATAGAATGTGCGGGAAACTAGATGACCGACAGAGTTTGTTACCTGTTTGTGACCAAAAGGCGAATGAACGAATAAGTACATCCACTGAACAAATCTACCCCCTATCTATCACGGCGTATCACGTGACTTGTGATGACATATACGTTCATATAATGAAGTCTAATAATAAAAAAAGGAATAACTGTCTTATAAAAATGCTGAAGTTGTATCCAGGATTCATGTTAAGTAATATATCTATTATCTTAAAGCTATTTGCTCCATTTTATAAAGTTATGAAATTTTTTCTAAAGCCTAGATTCACGAAATATCATTGCAATAAAGTTGATTAGCTTCTAGCTCTAAAACCATCGTACCATTATCTGCCGCCAACAGTGACAGCTCTAAGGAAAAGGGCGCGGTAATAAAGATCCGGCGTGCTTTTGTCCAATGGCATGTGGTTGATGGACGTGGAACTTTATTACGCTGGAATATGGCTGTTAGCCATTCAAAATGCTTGGATTTTGAGTAATTATCCCAATGATACACACCGTCTTTTTAATTATATAGTTCTGGAAAACAAAATGTCTTCTGCGATGTCAAAGCGTTATCATTGCTTTCATTGTAACGAAGATCTACATTACAGAGTATTTTGCCGTCACAAAGAAGAATCTTATGATCCTTTAACAAATCAATGGCAATTACAGCGGAATGACGACGAAGATTCAAATGATAGTATTTTCACTCACGAGATTTTGACGGCCAGAACGACAATTCTTCTAATGACTACAGCGAGATAAACGTTTTGGACCAAACTGATCAAGACTCCTCTGATGTGCCAAATACAAACCAACCATCAAGTGACGAATTCTTACCAGCTACTTCACAAAAAGGTATTGATGTTATACGTTTATTTGATGATTAGATTATATAATCTTTAAATGTTAAAGTCAAACTACATAGATAAAAGACTGAATCTTTAACAAGCGGCTGATTTGCACATGATCTAGCTCCCCTATTGGATTTACTACCAAGCCTTAGTGTTATTGAAGCGAGATTAAGTCAGAGGTACAAATGATTCTTTTCTATTTCTATCTTGGCCTCGTTTTCACCGTTAATTTTAAGAAGGGTGCATTATTAAGTAATCGGCTTATGGTTGCCATTAAAACCTCAGTGTTCATTCAGAAAGGTTCATTCAAAGAGTTTATAAAATCATAGCTAGAGATAACTCATTTAAAACGCCAAAAAGAATTTACTATGTTCAAATGGATATTGCTGTACATTTTCGTCTCCAAATCAATTCATGACTGTGGTCATCCTGAGATAGCATGGTATCCGGCAAAACATGTTTGTCAAGTTAGAAAAGTACAATTATAAGTAATTTATTTAATATGTCACTCTGTGAAAAGCTGGGTATACGAGTCTTGATATTCTCGTATACGAACTCGTATATTTGAAGAATACGTAAGTATACGCAAGTATCGGGTAAACGGATATCTAAAGTGTAATGGAATATGCGATTTCGTATACTCCCGTATTCGGACTGTTTTTCCCGGTCATGGAATATCAGGGGTCCCGGTACGAAGCCGATACGTCTAGTATCGACTTCGTATTCTCCTTGATTTTCCATGCCATTCTAAGTATTCGAGTCCGATTCCCCGGGTTTATATCTCGTATTCTCAATGAATCCCCATGCCATTCCAAGTATTCGAGAATCACGTATCTTATATTTTCTGATTCCCCGGGTTTATATCTCGTATTCTCAATGATTTCCCATGCCATTCCAAGTATTCGAGAATCACGTATCTTATATTTTCCGATTCCCCGGGTTTATATCTCGTATTCTCAATGATTTCCCATGCCATTCCAAGTATTCGAGAATCACGTATCTTATATTTTCCTATTTCCCGGGTTTATATCTCGTATTCTCAATGATTTCCCATGCCATTTCAAGCATTCGAGAATCACGTATTTTATATTTTCCGATTCCCCGGGTTTATAATTCGTATTCTCAATGATTTCCCATGCCATTTCAAGCATTCGAGAATCACGTATCTTGTATTTTCCGATTCCCCGGGTTTATATCTCGTATTCTCAATGATTTCCCATGCCATTCCAAGTATTCGAGAATCACGTATCTTATATTTTCCGATTCCCGAGCATTTTTTACATTTTGGTTTCATCAAAAACATTTTTAATGCAATCATATAATTTTTGTGAAAGATAACTTTAACATGTTTTACTAATGAAATTTAAGTATTGATGAAAATTATAAAATATATAATTGAAAGTTGCTTTCGTTTTCACTTTTTCTTTGGTTTTTTGCTGTTTTGCCGTCTTCCAGTGATTGGGGTGCTTGTTTTGAAGGCGCCGGGCATCTGCTCTGGTGTCTTGGGGTCAGGAAGGGCTAACTCTTGTTGAACTGTTCAAAAAAAAAAAAAAAGGAAATTTACAGTTCCAAAAAGAAAATAAATTAGTTTGCACGTCATGGACAAATGTTCTATACAATAAACCTGACTAACCTTGAGAAAATGATAGTTTCTTTTTCTTGATATGTCGGTCTTCGCGTACCTCTGCGTCTGATGATTCATCTTTTGAAAACTCTCCTTCTCTGGCAAACTCTTCCTCGCTCTCTTCTTCCGAGGAGTATGTCTCATACTCTTCATCCTCTTCATCCGAATCTTATGAAGAAAATATAATTCATTATTATTTAGCGTTTGAAGGATCCGTGAATTTTTTTTTCCTGATCATGCTTTCAGATGGCGCTCAAGACCTTTAAGATCACTCTTCGCGCTAGTCAAATTACGCCACGCGATGATTTGTTAATGTATAATGAGCAACAACTCTCTAAATATAGAATGATTGATGGCATTGAGGATTTAGAGTGATGTTTTAGTTATTACGAGATAATTTGTTCTAAATGTCTTTGTTTGGGGGGGAGGGGGGACATTATGACATTGACTTTCAGCTTCCTACAACTTCCTTCCAGCTGACAAAATGCAAAGCCATTGAATATTAGATAATCATAAACAATCATGCATAATAATTATGCCAATAAAAAGTTAATTAACTTGTATATAATTACTATACCATGTGCCCCTTTTCCTTTCAAGAATGGGCTCTTCGGAGAAGAACTTCTGCAGCTGCTGTCCTCATCCTCCATATCTTGAGTTCTTGTTTCCTGCGGGTGTTTTGGTCGGTTGCGCTTTCTTGTTAAAGGCTGTGGGTTTTTTCTTGAGAGGGATGGTCTTCCCCCATTTTCCAGATCTCTTAAGGTTGATGCTGTGGTGCTGTTGTGATGTTGTGGTGCTGTTGGTTGACGTATTGGAGTTTGTCGTTGTTGAGAAACAGCCCATGCTGGAGGTCTTGATGGTAATTTCCTCGTACAATTTGCACCCCTCATTCTCTTGTTTTTGAGGTGCTTTGATGTGCTGTCTTTCTCCTTAACTTTTTTTTGTAAAGCTTCGAGGAGGCTTGACAGCTCAGCACTCCTCCAGGATGGACTACGCACGACCCATATCCCTTCCTCATCTCCATCTTCCTCGTCGCTCATATAATTATGGTCTATTTCTGACAGCCTTTCTCTTTCCGCTTCGTTTGCCACTTTCATCCTTTGAACATATAGCTAAATGTAGAAGGACACAAGAAGAAATATTTGTTGTATTAAACATATAATTCTTTCAGTCCATAATATTAAAATGTTCTGTTTTAATAGGTATGATTTAAATGAGCAACAATAAACCCACATAACTGATAAGCGCTTTATAAATTGTAATTATTATTATTATATTATTATACTACTACTTTGAGCAGTATTACAGCGGTCAAAACGGCTCACGACTCACCCTTCTTCTTCGGGAAGTAAGGATCTTGTCTTTCAGTTTTTTTTCTGTCGCTTCTTTCCTTTCCGGCAGATTGTCCAAGTACTGCTGTCTTTTCGTCTCGAAGTATCGAGTGACAGCCCCTTAGGAAAAGATGTGCTTTAATTAATTTCTCTCTACTTCATTGTATACACACCGAACGCATAATTTATTACTGCTTTAATTAATGGTCATTTCAATGAGTATAAACTTTGTTTATAAATTAGAAGGTTTATCTGGTCAAATAGTTGGTTAAAGCCTCCATTTTGCCAATAAAGTTCATTGGTTTGGACATAAAGAATTTCCCATGAACCGTCAGAAAAGTAACAACAATTCATTGCGCGCCTCTTCTGATATCACCGGACCTGCTTTGGCAGAGGGAAAGATTGCTAAATTCTGCACGTTCTATAAAGGATTTTGTTAAGAACCATTTTTACAGATCGTTTTCAAATAGGGAGGAAGTAATCATCGTTTAATACGGAGGAAGTAATTTTGCGAGAAAAAGGGCAAGAGCATTGTCTTGGCTCATATTACTTTTGTGTAAAAATCCAAAACTTACTCATAATAACTGGTTTTTCATAGCCATTTTCTTCTTTGGTTATTTCTTGCACCAGAAATGCCCTCACAGCACTGTTGTGAGGACTGTCAATACTAGAAGTACAATGATAAAACAACGTCATAGTTAGGTACTGCATGTATCAAAAGTCACTGGATTACCATGTATACTCACCCTTCTTTTCCACGAAATTGCATTTCGTTTTGCTGGTTGTGGGCCAAATGTACATCATCCTGATAAAACATACAAGTTTTAACTAGGTGTGAGTCAAAATTCGAGTCATTTTTGTCCATAGACTATCATCGGTTGACTCTATGGACTGCGCCTTTCTGATTAATCATGTCACATTCAATTTTTCAGCGGTTTTTTTTTTTTCATGGAATGACCAGGGTACACATCACAGGGATCAAAATAACACAGGTATCCCAAGCTCTGCATTTTTACAGTAAGTATATTTGGGATCGTATGGCTTGGAGATATTATTGGAGAAATACAATTTTCAAAATAGAAACATATAGTTTTAGTTGTTGTTTGTGGTTTCTTTGTCCACATTGAAGAAAATGGCCTGAAATTCCACACAGAGGACAAAGAAACCACAAACAACAAGTAAGACTGTTTTTATTTTGACAATTGTATTTCTCCAATAAAATCTCCAAGCCATACGATCCCATATATACTTACTGTAAAAATGCAGAGCTTGGGATACCTGTGGAAATAACGGCGGGTCAAGGACAAGGTCCCGCAATTTTGCTACTTGACCGGCCAAATAAGATTTTCAAAGGCGACAAGTTGACCGGCCAAATTTTGGAGCGGAAAAAATGTTCGCATGTGATAACAATTTTTGACTTTTCAAAAATCGGTAGTTAATGGACAAAAATGTATTTGAAAGGTCATTATGTCCGGCTGTTATTTCGAGCCCTGCGGATGGTGAAAGGTAAATCTAAGATTCCCGATGGAGTATTTAGTGGAGTGATTCAAGGATTAATAAACAATTTCACAAACGGAATTTTAAGTCTTCAGTAAAAAATGGCTATTTCTTTATTTTCAAGCAAAATCGAGGATGGTCTGTTTCATGAATACAGTCGGAAGGTGACAGCTTGTCAAGAAGTTAATAGGCGGTTTTTTCAATGAATGATATTATGTCATTAAAATTGTCCTTAAACACAAAGGGGTTTTCACACACGAAAGAAAACCCAAATACGCTTGCAAAGGGCTATCAACAATAAGAACATTGTTATTCAATCCGCAAAGGAAACTTCAATCAAGTGCTCTTACAATTCCATTCAAAGTAATATAGTTATAAACATATATAATTGAAATAAATGCTTATGGATAACAACGAAAACCGACCCCATCACGGATGAGTCTGCTTGTGTAATAGAATAACCAATATTTATTAAATTAGTGCAGCTTCTTAGAGTACTTACTCAGTCTTTTTACGGTGTTAGAAATTCCTTAAAATATTGGTTATCAAATGATTAATTAAGAGTAACAAGAATTTACCTTCAGGGCTTTGGGAATTGGTCCGCTAAAGCTTGGAAGTTTGTGCGGCATTGGCACATGCTCTTGATCATTGCGAAGGTCCGTCAACTCCTGCTTCAGGGCCGCTATCTCTGCTGTGCATTGTTCGACGTTGCCTGCCAGTTTTTCGATACATTGGTTCTGTTTCTTTAGCTCCTCTCCTAAACTCTTAACGCTCTCAAACAAACGAGAGATTTCGACTGAGGAAACAACGATGTTCTCCTCTCTTCGAGATCCACGTGGACCGTATCCTCTGGATTCGCTGCTACTGCCATTTGAACTATCAGAGCCGCCGGCTGCTCTTCTATTAAAAAATGACCCAGTCGAAAAAGGCATGACTGCAGTTTTTTGTTTAGCGATCTAAAGTGATGAATTAACGGAGCTTTGTCTCACTAAGTGAACCCTTTGAAACCAGAAAGAAAGAGGTCGAGGGGGGCACGAATACTGATTATAATTATGAAAAGCCCGCTCTTTTACACAAACACCTCGCTGCTCCAATAGACTGAGAGCAATTTTTTCATGTGATACCCCACGTGGGATGCCTCGCTCCAGTACCCACGGGCAGATATACGACCGGATGACGTTGTGACGTTCATCTAGAGTCCATGCAACCGAGCGAGTCAGAGACAGTGTGCGTCTTTCATCATGGCGAATGTGCTACCTTTAAAACGAAGATTTTGTGATGGCTGTTGTACCTTCATGGCTAAAACTCAATACTATGATCACTTACCTTGCAATGCCAGTGGTGAGTTGCTAAATATAAATAAACATGCGCATTTTTTTGATAAAATAGCAAAGGAAGTTGATGATTTTTTAACGATATTCTATTCCCTCCACAGCGTCCAAAAAAAGCAAATCTTTCTATTGTGAGCATTGCCAACAAGCTGTCTCAAAGTCAACCTACTATGAGCATAAGATCCTTTATGGAAACAACGCAGAATTGGAAGGCCCTCTACATGGTAATACTTCATCCGCAATGGAAACGCCGGTACAGGAATATTTTGACAGTGAAAATATAAGTGATGAAGAAAATGATATTCAACTCGAGGAGGAGGATCTGAATTTCTTTTCCGAGGAAGGGGAGGAAGGCAGTAGCAGTGACGAAGAGGCAAATCTAAGTGGCTTGCACGATGAAGAGGAAAATGCAATAAACGAAGAAATAGAGCCAGATATTTCTCATTCTCAGGTAGAGATGACACTTTAAGTATCATTGGTTTGTCCCATGGGGGGGGGGGGGGGGGGAGGGGAATTTACATTTTCTTGTTTTCAAATGTCAATTTCTCCAGCCTTGAATCCCCATTAATCCAAACTAATAACCCATGTCGACTTTCCAATACAAAATTAAATTTTTCACCCAGGGATGCCTGTGGATGTTTAAATCTCTTTTGATACACATCAATTTCTTGGATTGCCTGTCATCAATTGTGTTTCAAAATAGTTATAGTTTGACTGAAAATCGTGAAATTATTGGGGGTTAACTGTCCCTTTAAAGTTTTTTATTAGAAATCTTTGTTGAAATCATAGGAATTGTATTTCCAATGGTCTGAACAATTCATTCATTTTCCCATACCCCCCCCCCCCCCCCCACTAGGCTTAACTTTTCCAATGTTAGTTGGACAAATAACTTCTTCAGTAATTAAGTAGTGTTTACAGAACAAGAGAGTGTATTGTATCACAATATGCCCTTGAGTTCTGTATACTAGATATCAAACACCTAGGTAATCTCTTTCTTGTAAAAAATATTAGAATTAAAAGTGAATCTGGCCAAGCAATTCCAGGCTAAATTTTATGCCAATCTGTGTTTTCCTGTAGGTGATATAAAAAATGCAAATCAAAGCACTTTGTTTTACTATTAGATACCTTCATTATTTATGGGAGGGTGATTAACTAAAAAATGCACCTTTTTGGGGTGGAGGGGAGGGCACAATTAAAGTAATTTTGTTCAACAAATAAATGAAGAATTAATAAATGAATGGGCCCTCTCGAAAAGATTTAAAAAAGTGCAAAGTCAAACATGATAATTTTCAAAAAAGTCGAATCCTCATTTCACCAACTTTAATATGGTATCTCACTTTAAAATACGATTTTTGGCAATACAAAGATATCGGTCACTTTCTGTGAGTGCATGGGTATTATGAAAACCCTTGGAAGCCTCCTTAATCAATGTTCAATTTCTGTTGCACAGGTTTATATATTGGCATCATTGTAATCATTATTTTGAATAAAATTAATAATAATAATTGTTTTTACATAATAGGACTTCAAATCATGAGAAAATTTTACAGAGACAAGCAAGTCATGATGTCAGAATTCCCAGAAGAAATGCAACATGTCACCAAGATTGTTGAATCTGCCACAAACCCTCAAGGAACATTACTGGAAATGATACTTCCAAGTAAACAGTATTCAGAAATGCTTTCTTTACAAATAGGTAGACCATTAGAAGTAAACTTTGCGAAAACACCAGAACAGGTTCCTCTTTCACCCATTAAGAGGAAAGCATTGAGTCAAGGAGAAGTACTGAAACTTAAAGAAATGTATGCATTAATTTATGATACCTCTGTTGTTAAACATGTGTCTAGGTTTTATCAGTCCTTTACACAACTATTATATGCAGGTAATTTGTATAGTTGTAGTACCATGAATGATGACAATGCTACAGTCGTAACAGCTACATGGTTTAATGAAATGAAGCGCCCTGCCATACTCCGAGGATTTTTGCTGCATGATGTAATTTTGAAGGATCAAAATAGAAGGGAAAAGAAAGTTACACATGTTCTAGCTAAAGTAGATTGGTACAGGAGTTACTCTAGAACTAATATTTATTCTCATCCAGTAGAAACATGGTCAACTATTCCTGAGAATTACTCCAAATTTTCATACATTCCAGTTGGCAGATTCCAACAGAAATGTGCTGTTGTGAAAGGAACAGTTAAAGCAAATGGAAATAGAAAGGAACAAGTTAATATTGTTATACCTTTGCCCCTAGAGACCAGAATATAGATTTTTTTTATAAGAAAGTGTTCTAGTTAGGGCCTCTTTACATGAGAGGGTGCACCTATGTAGTATGGCTAACTCTTTTGTTTTGTGTGCCCCAAAACGGAAAAGAAAACAAGAGTTAGCCCTACTACATAGGGACACCGTCTCTCATGTTAAAAAAAGCCCTTACAGTGTAATAAATCCATCAATAAGAGACAAAAGATTAAAAGTGTAGTAGCACCAAATATGCTAGTGTATTCCATGGGTATATGAAAACAACTCTTAAGATATTACAAAGTAAAAATTAATAAAATAAATGGGATTTTAGTGGTATTTACACCGTGGCTATTCAATGTCCACTGAATGAAGGCCACAAGTTTACTAGTATGCACATGTTATTAGGTGCTACCCCTTTTAAAAGGGCACTTGGACGAAAATGCCCCAAAAATGAAAATGACTTGAAAAGTGATGAAACTTATCCATATGACCCTGATAGTCCCAAGCAATAAATTTTCCCCTCAGTCATTAGTAGTGGATAAAAATTACTTATTATATTAGCATCTAAATTTGGAGTAAATGACGTCATTTACTCAACCCTATTGTTCTCTGAGCTTTTAAACCCAAATTTCTTGGGGATAATGTGTCTAAAATAAAGACATTTTAGGGATGTTGTTCTTAAATGTCTTCTATATTCAGTTTATCCACAAATATTTGAATTATTCGGATTTTCAAAATTTGGGGAATATTCGTCCAAGTGCCCCTTTAAGTAAAGGCAAAATCACAAAATCCTTGCTAAACTGATCCTGGGGTTGTACCTTTCCCTGAAAAGGTGTTTATTTAGTTTATTTAGAATAGCATTTACGGTATTTGTAGCAATACACCTACACTGTAGTCAAATTCTAAAGACTAATTACATGCTGACGAGGGTGAGGTTGACTAACAGGATCTGTGAAATAATGTATATTAGATAAATAGTTAGATACTAGACAGTCTGTTTATTTAAAGTATGACTTAATTTCAGCCACATAGCTAAATTGCATTATTTACAATGATCAGTTTAAAGGAAAACATTTTAGAATAATAATATATATATATTACATTATTATATTCCTAAAGTATCACTATTACTAGAAAATGGTATTATAAGGAATAATAAATAATTTTGAGCTGAAAGTGGTCACATGATTCTAGGTTATCATCCAATGCAAGAAAAAATTCAATTATGTCTCCTGACAACCAACATCCGCCACATACATGACGTCACTCTTTCTTTTCCAGAATACCAGTAATCTCACAGTCTAAAGATCTGCCACATACATGACGTCACTCTTTCTGTTCCAGAATACCAGTAATCTCACAGCCTAAAGATCTGCCACATACATGACGTCACTCTTTCTGTTCCAGAATACCAGTAATCTCACAGCCTAAAGATCTGCCACATACATGACGTCACTCTTTCTGTTCCAGAATACCAGTAATCTCAGTCTAAAGATCTGCCACATACATGACGTCACTCTTTCTGTTCCAGAATTCTTCGATTGCAGGCTACGTCATAGCTAATTAAAATTCACCCTCGAAACCGGAAGTCGGCCATTATGGTGGTTTACGTGACGGATATCAGGTCAACATCTTATTCACGAGGTCAACAATCTCTATGGAACTTGCAGCGTTGTTATACTCTGTTTAATCCGTTATGCCTTATCATTGTGCAGTGAAAGGATGTGCACATAACAGCTCGCGTCAAAAAGGAAATTGTAAGTTTTTTAGGTTCCCAAAAGTTATAGAGAACCAGGGAAATCAGTGCAAAACCATAAGTGAGGATAGAAGACGAGAATGGATAGCAAATATATATAGGGGAGATTTGAAGAGCATAAATCTGGAAAACACAAGAATATGCGGTTGTCATTTCATTTCTGGTAAGTTTTGCTTTAGTTTTGCCCTGAATTTATTGGAGCTCGCAAGTTTTTTAGCTGGATAACTTGCAACATAGTTAACTATGCTTGCAACAATTAACAAGACTTTACTTCATTCTAGGCGAACCGGGAAAACTCTACGATCGCCTAAATCCTGACTGGGCCCCTACTCAGAATATGGGGCATAATCGGATATCTTCACAAAAAGTAGCTGCTTCAGTCCAAAAATATGAAAGAGCAAGTCAACGGGCTAGCAAGAAGCGAAAGGCCGAAGAGATGCAGAAATCAGAAACCCAAGAAAAGCCGCCTTCGCTGGATGTACAGACATCGCCATCTAGCAGCATCGAAAATCCCCACTTGTCCGATTTTAATTCTTACCACGGTATGTCTAATATCCAATAATCATTTGTAGTTCAAAGTGCAAAATGCTTGGAAAAAGTAAATTTGTAACATATCATTAGAAAAATGATGGAGGGGGGGGGGGGGGGATAAAAGCAAAAAAAAGAATATTTTCAGTAAAAATTCCACTGAAAAAAATTGGTGCCATGCAATTTTAATAAATGATATTCCTGCCAAGACCAAAAAAAAAAAAAAAAAAAATGCCATTTCTAAATCTAATGGTTCGCCCCAAGAAGAGCAATGATGTGGTTGGGGCAGATGCAGACTGTCAGGTGAAAATGGTTGTGTAGGTAATATGATTTGGCTAGCCAGCCAGCCCCTACCAAAATACCCTGGTTTTGACACTGTATGAACCATTAAAATTTCAATGTTTTACTATGTAATTTTTAAAGCACACACAACAATTACATTCTTTCCTGTTTGTAGAATCTCAAGATGAAACAGAGAACACACAAGTAGCATTTGAAAATGAATGGAACAAGGATTGTAGCTGTCAGACTGATTCTGTGACAGTGGCCAATTTTAGCTGTCAGACAGACATTACAATGGCTGACCTATCCTGCAATGATATTTACATCAACACTGTGACGCTTGAGTTACAAAATTTGAAACAGCAGTTAAGCAGTTTACAATTGTCAGAGGATAGCCTAAGGGGGAATGATGAAAAAACAAAATTTTATACTGGTTTACCAAATTTTCTTATTTTAATGCATATATTTCACCTAGTAGCACAGAAAGTGTCAACAACCTGCAACAATGCATTGAACCAATTCCAGGAGTTTCTTCTAGTACTGATGAGAATAAAGTTAAACCTACCCTTTCAGGATCTTGCTTACCGCTTTGGTATCTCCCAATCTACAGCCACCAGGATATTTTATAGGTGGATCAACATTATGAGCGATAGACTAGATTTTCTTATTAAGTGGCCAGAACGAGAACAGTTGAGGAAGACAATGCCCTTAGTTTTTCAGCAAAACTTTGGGAAAAAAGTTGCAGTCATTATTGATTGCTTTGAGGTATTCATAGACCGACTGTCTAGCTTGATTGCTCGAGCAATGACATGGTCAAATTACAAGCACCACAATACAGTAAAATTCCTCATAGGTATAACCCCTCAGGGTGTGATTTCCTTCATTTCAAAGGCCTGGGGAGGTAGAGTTAGTGATAAATATCTAACTGAAAATAGTAAAATGTTGCGCAAGCTTCAACCAGGGGATATAGTACTTGCAGATAGAGGGTTCGATATTGAAGACAGTGTTGGTTTTTATCAGGCAAGGTTGCACATCCCAGCTTTTACAAGGGGTAAGAAACAACTCTCTGCTCTAGAAGTAGAGCAGACACGCAAAATAGCAAATGTGCGCATACATGTCGAGAGGGTTATAGGGCTTGTAAGAAGAAAATTTGTTATTTTACAAAGTACACTTCCTGTAGAAGCAATAACAGCAAAGCCAGGTGATAGCCTTGCACCAGTAGATAAGATAGTAAAGGTTTGTTGTGCTCTGACCAACCTTTCAGACTCCATTATCCCATTTGACTAATTCAAAGCTACAAAATGGTCTTAAGAGCATACTTTCACAAGATAATTTATAGTAAGTTATTGTTGTTTTATCAGTTTAGTAAAACCACTCTAAAAAGACATTGTATAGGTGCAGTTTCTACTAAAAAACTTGAGTTAAAACACAGATGGGGAAAAATTATTATTACAAAGATATATATCATAAGTTTATGCTTACATATTATCATCTTTATCTTCTTATTGTAAGTTATGTAACATATTTATATTTTATGGTGATTATACATGTATTTTTATAATATTATTATATTTTTATATATCAATATATCTTATTTTAATATGATTTTTGTTTAAGCTGATAAGTAATAATTATTGCTGATTTTTTGCATCAAAAATAAACCCATGTTGCATTGCATTTTATATAAAAGGTTGTATATTGTCAATATTAGTATATAAATTTATATGACAGTAGATGATTGAATAATAAAATGAATTATAGCCCTTATGTGCTTCACTGTTGCATTGCTAAGATTTTTTAAGAAATGCCATCTTTGAAATTAAAACGAAAAAGACTCCTTTTTAAAGAAATGGTAAATAACATGGCCATAAGGTGAATATTGAGATTTTAAGTTGCATATTGTAACACAGCCATGTTATTTACCCTAGCTATCACACACTATTTCTGTGACTTGTTACAATCAGGACACAACCAGTATCCCTCTGGCTCCTTACTAATCCTTAAACATTTTAAGTGATACCACTTGATTTTGCAATCTGTGTTTTCACAACGAACAAGGGTGCTTCCTTCAATATGCTGCTGACATAGACAACAATAAGCATCATCATCATCTGAGGCTACTGGTTGTTCAACAAATGGCAAGGAAGATCTTGTGAACCACTGTCCTATTACCTCTGGGAGGATAGCTTTGTAGAAAAAATCTTTTGATTTGATTAAAACTCCTCTCCAAAGTTCTAAGTCAGGAAGGATTCTCTCAATATATATTCCTCTTGGTGTCCAAACAACAAAGTCACAGTACTCAATATCACAAATGAAAAGTTGTGCCTGTACTTGATAGTAATAACCATGTGATTTATCCAATAAAATTTTATTGCCATCCCTTTTTAAGCAAAATCCTTTCTCTTCTGCTGCTTCCCATGGTTCCAAATCAATATCTTTGTAGGGACACTTAATTTCACAAGCACCCGACCCACAACAGTCACAGCATACCAAGCCATCAGGTGATGCTCCAAGGAAGGGCCATTCTGGATTTATGTGGAGTCCACTATCTGACACTGTGAAATTGTCATGCACAATTTCCATTTCATTCTGGTAAGCACTGCGTGCAACTGCCTCCTTTGTTTTTCCCCAGTTAGTGGCAACATTGCTGAATTTGTGAGCCTCTGGGTAGCAAATGCTCTTTACCAAGCTTGCTGGAGGCTTTGTAGCTCTGGAACAATAAACAGACTTCAATTTGGATGCTGTTATGCGGCCAGCTCTTTGTCTGAACCAAAGACTTGATGAGGCTTGCTCCCTCGTGTTGGATTCAACAGCTTTGCATTCTTCTTGAGTGATTTGAAATTCAATGTTGGAACACTTTTCAAGAAGCCTAGTGAAATCTAGGTCAGGTTCTTTATCAAACCTCTCTGTGATAGGCTTGGGCAAATTCACTTGTTTTGGGACATACAGGTCACTAAATGGTTCCATAAGAGATAATATTGCTGGTCTAGTACCACAACAAGATATATTTTCAAAGAAACTGTTTTGTTCTTCTAGAGTAGTTCTATTTTGAATACCATTGGCATTACCTGCTGGTAGATCTCTTGAGACAGACGGAGTTTTTCCCTCACCTAACAGCATCTTATGTTTTTGTTTGGCCGACCTTAGGTCCATCTCTGATGCTGGTAGGTAAGGAATTTCCTTAACATGGGAGGGCATTAACCATTTGTTTTTGTTTCCAGTGCATGTTTTCAGTCCCTCAATTCTTGAACCAGCTTCGCAGGCAAACAAAAGGGCACCAATGTGGAAACATGCTTCACTCAAGCCTGCCATGCAGTTGCAGTGTGCGGTAATCACAGTGCCATCATTTTCTGTGAAAAACCATGTCTTTAAAGGGGTTTCTCGTGCTCTTTGTGAATGATTTACCTGTATAATCAAAAGAAAACAATTATTTGAGCATAAGGAGCTAATGAAATATTTTAAATTGCTTCGGTTAAGCCCCCGGGGGAGGCTGGACTAGAAACTTTAAACTTTTTTGGTCAAATTCCCCCTCTTCAGGATTCTGAACGGGGTCAAACTCATGTAAAAATCCCTACCTTGGGACAAATTCAGGAGTCATACAGTCTCAAAATTTGGCAAAATTTCCGACCCTGGCGACAGAATTGTTGGTAAATGCCCCTGTGGGGACAATAAGTGTTGATCTAATCCCTGGGGGGCTTAACATTGATAGGTGCATAACTACTATACAAGATATTCATGACTCACCCTTGCAAAAACAAGCGTTTTGTTTGGATGTACCTCTTTCATCAAGAGAGTGCCGACCCAGCCAGATACGAAGAAATTATACGCGTCCATTGATTTGTACGCTCTCATCTGCTTATTGGTAGCCCAAGATGTTTGGAGAACCAAGTAGTTCACGATATCTGGGTATACGATGCTAGGAATTTTTGCACAATCTTCGCTGAAATCACCATTTTTTAAAGAATACAGATCAAATCCGATGTTTTGCACTTTTTCCCTGTATCTATCCTTGACAGGTTCAACCATAGAATCGTAATATTCCGAAAACTCTATAGGATTGCCTCGTGAGCTTACATTAGACGCCATATTTGCACCACCAAAATGGCCGACGCTAATGACGTCATGATTTTTAGTCACGTGTTTGCAATCGAAGAATACCAGTAATCTCATAGCCTAAAGATCTGCCACATACATGACGTCACTCTTTCTGTTCCAGAATACTAGTAATCTCACAGCCTAAAGATCTGCCACATACATGACGTCACTCTTTCTGTTCCAGAATACCAGTAATCTCACAGCCTAAAGATCTGCCACATACATGACGTCACTCTTTCTGTTCCGAATACCAGTAATCTCACAGCCTAAAGATCTGCCACATACATGACGTCACTCTTTCTGTTCCCGAACAACAGTAATCTCACAGCATTAATCACATTAACTTCAACTGATTTAAATATATTTCAATATGAATTTAAACATTTCGAATAATCATGCAGGATATCTATCAAATAAAGCATAGTTTGTTTTTTCGATGTTTTTCATTTTCTGTTTGCATCTACTATATTTCAACATCTGAAAATATAAAGGATCCTTCTTGAAATACCCAGAAATAGCTGTTCTGCGACTGTTTGAATTGTTAAGCCTCTGTTTTTTATCACGAGAGTGAACTTCATTTGAATTGTCATTAGAATTTAAATCTTCTTGACTTGACACATGCACATTTGCGGCGCTGCTGTCCCCTTGTCCACCGGATTTCTTCGCTTTCTTTTTCTTTTTTAACCTTTTGACGTAGGCCATTCGGCTAGCTTTCTTGTGCTTTCCCATATTTTGAAACCTTTAGATATAAGAAACATGCGTTCATGGAAGAGATGAAGACACACAGTACTGGCACAGCATAAAGCTACGAGTAGTGGCAATGAATTCGTATTTGGCAAGAAGTATATCTCAATTGATTTTCATCTGGTATAGCATATTTCACTTAAAAGATAATGTTCAGAAAACATAGAAAAAGAGAGTTCAAATTTAATCATTTTAACTGTTTTAAGTCAGTTACAGCTACATGAGTTATGGGCAAAAACAATGTGTTTGAATATCACTAGCTTGCCTAAAGTTTTTTTCTTATCTGGGCACACTAATTAGTTCAGTCTGGACTTTCGACATTAGACAGATAAAATCTAGGTCCCAGATTTTTAGTCGGCGTACCAAAGTATATACCTGTGTTACGGAGTAAAGAGGGCTATACATAATTAAAATTCTAGTAAGTTTGCTTTTCCTAGTTTTTCGGGTAGTTTCCGAAACATATCTATTTATATTGTATGACCAACAATATAATTATTGAATGCTGAACACATTCCATACACTTGCTTATTTACTCAGGTTATTGCAGAGAAAAAGCGCTCAATAATGATGGTACATGAAGTCCTTATTGAAATTATACACCATAGAAAATATTACGCTCTTTATTTCTCGAAAAAACCATTTATATTGATTTTTTTTTGGTTTGGAACTAGTCAGCGACTTCGCTTTTATATCACGCAATCCCCGTGACATGCTCAAAGTTTTACTGAATTTGCTGGCTCACTGTGTCGCAGAGAAATAAAAACCGCAAGATATTTTTACATTTCTTTGCTGTTGAGTCTTTCTTTAGTAGGATCCAATCGATTGATTGCATTAAATACGCCAGACTTTTAAAAAATCGACCCACGAAAATCACTTCTATTTGCCCTCAGTCACGTATTCTAAAAGTAGCCCTCGCGTCATGATTTTTATCTTTTTTTCAAAAAAAGCAAATTATTTCAAAGTACTTTCAAATTGTTATCTAAGAACTGCTTTACATTGGAAAAATAATTGTTTGTGAAAATACTTTTTGTATTTGATGGCGCAACCCGTCGAATATCGGCTATTTTCCCCGTTTAATTTATTCAAAATCGAGCGAAGTTCGGCTCTGGAAAGAAAACCGTGTAAAAAATTCATTTCGAAATATTTCTAAAAATTAAATGCATTCCAATTACTTTTGAAGTAAGAGAGTTTTGTTGGCAAAGTTTAAAAGGAATCTGTTTCCCTACCCGAATTGCACCGGACCGCTTTTACAGAGACTGCCTCTTAATACTTATTATCATAATCATGTAACGGGAAATCGAGTTTTCAATAATGGTTTAAGAAATCGTTATCATTGCCGGATTTCAAGCCGAGAGAGACTGGACTCTAGTGTTAAACTTTCCGGACGGAAGTGATTTTCCCTCGCGTATATTCAATATGGCGCAGCAGGTGGAAAAGTTAGTTGAAGATAAGAAACCTATTTCTTTAAAGAATCTGAGAGAGAGAATAGCAAAGAAAGACCCCAAAGGTTGGAATAATGATACTTTAAAGAAATGCTTGAGTGAATTACGGTTAAGTGTAGCGGAAACAAAGGAAGAGCTATCAAAAAGGGTATGCAGATTGAAGAAAAACCCGGAATTGTTAGATAAACTTATCGAGAAGCAAACAAACATATTCGAGTTCAAGACAAGGCTATCCAAGAGTGATATACCTCCACCAGAAGCACAGTGGCTCTCTGATACTGCTTTTTACCCTAAGGTATGTGTATTTCGCTTTTCTTTCGTTGGCATTTGAAGTTTCCGGAAACCCAGTCGTTTGCATCGTACAGTTGTTACATCAGTCTATATCTTTATGCCACATAGGTCTCAGAAGATGATGTTCAGTGCTACCAAAAGCTTAAACGTCAGGGCAGTGAAGGACAGTATCGAAAAGCGCTTAGGATGTTCAACAGCAGAAGAGTGAAAACAATAAAAGTTTTAAAAGATGGAAGTAAAGTTTTAGTTAAGGCAAACATTCATAAAAGCCTCAGCAATGGCATAACCAGGCCAGCTGTCATTCTCTTTAGAAATGGCAAACCATCCCAGGGACATTGTGAATGTGCAGTTGGTTTATCTGGAATATGTTGTCATGTTATTTGCATTTTATTATACCTTGAACACTTTTCAAAGACTGGTACAAAGTTTCTTTCCCTCACTTGTACTCAGAAATTGCAGAAGTGGCACAGGAGAGGCAGAACTACCTCAATCCAAACTCGGTTATTTCACCTTCCAATATCTCACTTTAGAAACTTAAGATCTTCAAGAAAAGAGGCAGGTAACTTACGCACCAAAAGGAAAGTAAACAAGGGTCAAGTAATTAATGAAACTTCAATGGATTTCAGTGATTGGATGAAAAGAGATATCAATGACATGGTATCTAAAATTGAAACAGGTATCAAGGGAACCCAAATAAACATAGAGAATCATGTTTACACTACACTGAAAAAACATGGGTTAAATTCTGGTTTATTTGGCCAACTTAATTACAACTACCATTTCAGGGTGAAGCAGGCTCTAGAAGATCATGATTATGTACCTGGCTTTTTTGATCCAGCACCCCTAAAGTCCAAATTTACCCAGCATAAGGATATCTGGCATGTGCCACTGCAAACAAATGCTGATGTTGACACTGGAACAACTACTGGTAATTTCAGTGATATACATGATACCATTGACACTGAGCAAAAACCCATTTATGAGCACCCAGAAATAAAACAAAAGGTGGAAATGCTGCAGACAATAATAGCGAATAGTAAAAATAAAAATGATGCAGATTGCAAAAAAGAATTAAAAGAGCCAGATGTTTTATACTTATCTATTCCTAAATGGCCAAGATTAAAACCATTTGGATACAATTACCATGCTGTTGAACAAAATTCTAAGGAATGGCTGGACTTAAGAATTGGAAAGGTTACTTGTAGCTCAATTGGTAATCTAATTGGTCTTTCAGGAGAAAAAGAGCACCTCCACATACTAACATGTATTACCAACAACATTGATCCATGCAAAGTGAAACCAAAAAAATTCCAGAGTTTTGCTAGGGGACATAAATTTGAAAATGAGGCCAGAGAGGCTTTTGAAACATCCACTGGTGTGCCTGTTAGTACCTGTGGCTACTTTAGTCATCCCGATGATAACAAATATGGTGGAAGCCCTGATGGCATCGGACCAGCATATTTGCTAGAGATCAAAACAAGAGTTGCAGGAAGCAAGAGTCCATTAACAGCAATCGCTGCAGATCATTTATTGCAAACCAATTTCCAAATGGCTATTACAGGGGCAGCTGTAACATTTCTACAATCATATCTACCTGAAGAAAAGTATTCTAATGTATTTCTAATTGAAAGAAATAATCTTCTTCTAGATGTAGTGAAAATGGTGATTGATCACATGATAGCTAACACTACAATTACATATTGGGCTCACAAGGAGAATAATCTTTTGAAGAAAGTAGGTGAACAAAACCTTAACAAAGTTCCCACATTTGCATCCCTAAAACCACTGAGGGCTTGGATCAGGAAAGAAGCAGCAAAAGTTAAAAGAGTACATTTTACATAATCCAAATCCATTATTGGTATATATACTGTATATCATACAGGGTTTGCTAGTTTCTCATGTCAAAATAATACACAAATTCATGTTGTAGTTTAACAAAAGGAAGAAACATAAAATATATTCACTTTTTTTTTTGTAAGTTTAAATTCATATCCTGAAGTTAATCTTATTAATAACTTTGAAAATTATTATTAATAATGATCATTCATAATAACTTAAACACAAACAAAGAACAGAAACTTGATATAGTATCAGACCAAAATGCAATGGCAAAAATAAACCATATTTACATTTGTTTAAGTACTCAAAATATTAGTTTACTCTGATTCCTGCTCACAAAGCAATACAATAATTATTATTTAACCTATAGAGCTGGTCACCTCTAATGACCTACTGTAATGAATATAATTAATAGATTATATTTCTTTGCATTCATTGATATTAAAATCATTCATATTATTCATATTGTATTTATTTATTCACTTGTCATCTTTTGGACCAACTGGTGCTTTTGTAACATTAACAACATGTGCCAGTGCAATCCAGCAAGTGCCTAGGAGGTCCACTCTCCCTGCAGGCCAGCACGTGTTCAGTATGGACCAATCACGGATATGACCAATTGCATTTTCATTGTATATCCTGAGGGTGGCAATGTCAAAGTTTAAGTTTACCTCATTTTCATCATATTGTTCATTGAACTTCATTGGTGGCCTGTTATGGTGAAGGCCCTTATCATGGCACAGATCAGTGATTGCAAAACCTTTGTCTGTCATGACAATTTTTCCTTTTGGACATAAATCTAGTACTTCAATTTGCTCTGTGATATGTTCATCAGAGATTGTTCCAGGATATGCATCAGAGCACTTGCAGAGTGAACCATGTGGATATATCCAAACAGAGACTTTTCCCGTTGTGTGATTCTTGTAATGAGAAAATGTTATATTATTGATTTCATAGTTTTCAAATTGACTTACCCATGTCTCAGTATTGTCACCAAGAATGCCACATTCTGAATACCCAGCATCAACAAATTTCTTCGGCAGAAAAGCTTCAATAAAACCAGGCAATGGCTTTAGATTTATGCTTTCAAAAACGCAACGTATTAAAACCATCCATGCAACGAACACTCTTGACATTGTAGATGCACTTGCTCCAACTAGCTTTGCCATAACTCCAAGGTTAACACCTGTGTCTTGCTATCGTCAAAGCTACAATAAGTTCAGTTTTCTCATCAAGAAGCTTGTTATTAAAATCTTTATTCTTGTCTTTATGGATACAATCAGGGTAAATCAATAAGTGAGTGAATGGTTCAAGACAAGCGAAAACACAATCAAATTCATTTGTAGTTAAGCCACATAGGTAGAAAAAATCCTTAGCATTCTGAATTAAACATTTGTAAGAAAATGTTTTCTTGCTGAGTTCAAACTTCATTTCTTTAAGTTTCTTTTCAAAGATACTTGTCTGTGATTGAAGTTTCTCTTGTAACGCATCGATTTCCTTTTCCAGTCTCTTCAGTTCAGACAATTGTGTGCCCAATTGTGAAATCAAATGTTGATTTTCTAATCTAAGCTGATTTTTAAGCTGATCACGCTCTGCCTTTACTTTTACGACTTCTTTCTCCAAATTCCTATATGATTTTCTTCTCTTCTTCTTTATAGGTTGTATTGTTGATCGATCTGTAGGCGCTTTTCGTTTCAAACTAATCCGGCTGTCTTGCTTTCTCGTTCTTTCGGCACATACCAATTTTTTCTTTATTTCGGTGTTTTCTGGTCGCTTTTCACTGGCCTTTTTGAATTTTTTCACTTGTTCCTCACTGCAGGTGATGTCTGGGACATGATGTTTCGACAATCGTTTACCTCCTTTCCAATGTGCTGAACAGATTACTTGTTTGTTCCAGTTTACATTGTCATTCTTCAGGACTTTCGCATATTTACGTCTTAGCTCGAAATCTGTAGGTAAATTATAGTAATGCAGTCCTTTGGTTCGCCAGCTATTGTGGCACAAAGCACTAGCACAATTCCAATGCCAAACCATGAAGTTGATGAGCTAAAACTTCAACAAAAATAGAACTAAAAATAGATCAGAAGAAGAGTATGAAAACTTCACTGTCCGCCATTTTGTTTCTTGCGTCCGGATTTTTCTGAGCTAGATCCCAGACTATCTTGGCTTGAAATCCGGCAATGATTATTATATGAGAATACTAACTTTGTTTTCTTGTACCGGTGACGACACTCGCTGTGATGGTTGAAGGAAGTCTGTTACAGAACATAATTCAAAATTAGACAGAAACGGTATAGCTTATTGACTTTATTATCCGTGGTTTATTATCCCGCGACCCCATGGGACGTGATGTTGTTGGCCACGCCCTCCGTGTTCGGTGCCTCTGCACGGTCTGCATAGAAATCCGTGCACAAACTGCACAGAGGCCTTGTTCCAATCTGGAGCGCTGAGGATGGCCACGTTACCGAAACTGGGGGAGGAAAAGTGTGTCCATCAACAGCGGAAGTGAGAAAAAACGAACGAACGATAACAAACGAAATAACTCACTAACTCACTAACTCACTGACTAACTCCCTAACTCACTAACTAACAGAAAAAACTACCAAGTAACATACAAAAAATCCTCACCAATCGAGCAGTACCCAACCAAGATTGGCGTCCAACTCCTCGACGCCACACATTAATGTTCAAAGAGGTCCTCTTTGGAGAGGGGGGCGCCCCTCTTGCATTGTGTACGGTCTGTGGGCACCTGCTGACTGGCAGACTAGGCTGACAGCTGTCTGGGCAGGTAACCCACCGTCTCCTCCACCGAGCTTAACACCACCAGGCCGTCCTCCCGTGACCCGTTGATCAGGCAAGGAAGGCTGGGAGTGTCCAGCTACCTCAGCTGGAAATTAAACTGCAGCGGGTCCTCGCTCATGACGAAGAAGGCCGCATGGAAGTAGGGCTTTATGCCCCTAAGCTCCCTGAGGCCCTTGAGTGCCCTATAGAGAGACGGGTCATCGTCGTGTTCATCTGTGGATATTTTCCTTTCCATATTTTACATATATATATATATATATATATTAGTGCATTTTTTCTTTCTGATCTAGTTTTATTTTACATTATATCTTATGAAAAAAATGCTTTACATTCAGAAAATGACTAGAGGCACCCACGTTCGTCATCCTGCACTATGAATCCAGGCAGGTCTCCGTCCTCCTCCTCCTCGTCCGCTCCTCCTTCAAGTGCCGAGAAGCATTACACTGATTTGTTGAATACAATACTGTCACATCCAGGTGAGATCATATGTTCGACCTCTTCGAGCACGCACTATGGTTCTGATGGCATTCATTCCAATCCCTTTATTTATTCGCAATGGCTATATTGCTGGCTGCAGCAGTAGTCGCCACCGCCGATGACTACGGGTAAGGTGTGCACAGCCAGAGGCTAAGCTATTTACCAGCACAATTATCAAAAAAACGTTTGTTCTCTTATCCTGTAGGTCTTTCCATGGCGGCCTCGGTGTCCTCGAAGTTAGAGATGCGTCAGCGTTTGGACCTGGCTTTTGCAGATATGTAGACAAACACGATGATAATGAGATGTATAACAAATATGATAAGTTTGGGCGAAATTTAATATTGGAGACTTTTCTATATGGTTGCCACTCACTCCAAAAGCAAGAGAAAGACTCTGCTTAACATTTCAATACGAATAGATATGTTCAGCTAGTGTGGTGAAGCACTCCCGGGGCTGTGGCATAACAGTGCATGTTGATAATATAAAGAAAAAATTTGCGCACTTTACCTGTGTTGTGGCGCCGACGCTTTTCGCGCACGCTTGGCTTTTGTTGGCGGACTGCAAATGCAAGGCCCAGATTAGGAAAATGGAATGAACGAATGCATTGTGCAGCACTGGGAAGCTTTACGTACCTATCTCCCAGTCCATCTTGCGCCTCTCTCTCCGACTTCCACTGACTGCAAATAGAAAAGAATAATATTAAAGTTAAGCTTATTACATGCACCCAGAGGATCTGAAATGGAGAACTAGAAATGACGTAGAAATATAATATTTTTGACTACTTATTTATCAAGTATAAATATACATATAAAAACATTATGTAGCTTAATTTTGTGAATTATGATTGTATTTATTGTGTGTGAATATACTTGGTACTTGAGACTTAACTTGTTGTTGTTGTTTTTTTCATATACGTACCTCACTCCCTGAACAGCCTCCCTCTTTCCCCTACTTCCTCCTGACTCCGACTCCGACATACTGTAAATAGAAAATGTTATGAAAGCAAGCGAGTCGTATTAATAAGTGCTTAATATAGAGGAAATTATATGTTTCTTAAATCGAGATCTAGAGAAAGACTTAATTTTTTTATCAATTGAAAGCCAGGCTTTAACACCTACATATCTAAGATTGAATTTGCCATAATTCGTTCTAACAGGTGGAAGATAATAATTATTTTTAGAAGATAACCTTGTATTATAATTGTGTAAAGTTTTAACACTCTTAAACAAATCATTAACCCTTTCGTGTTCCTATTTTTTCGGGTATTTTTGACCCTCTTGCTAATAAAAATAAATACAGCTCCATTGTAAAAAAAACCTCATTATGTATATATTTTTCATAAAGCTTAATGAATAAGCTTTCGTCACAATTTTTTTTAAATTGTAGTAGAGGGACCCCCATGAGTATATGACGTCATCAATCACGTGATTATAAATAAATCAACATTTTCAAAATTGCATTTTTTATTCTAGCATGAAGTTTCAAACAGCTGAAACAGTTTTAAAAGCTCCAAATTAATTATTTTGAGATATATAGCTTTAGAAAAAACTTTTGGTTAGACTTCAAGAGTTTTTTTTGGATTTTTTTATTTATTTTTTATTGGAGCGGTTAATTTATGCAAACTAGGCAAAATCATGCATATTATCTATTTTGAGTCTGTCTTTTCTAGAAACACTCAAAATGATTGTTTTTATCCACATAAATTAAGAAAAAACTTTCCCAAGGCAATATTTAAGGTAAAGTGAAACAATAATAAAGATTTAAATAAATTTTGTGATCTACTATATAAATGATAAAGAATCACAAAATTCTTTCGTTTCGAAATGCTTTTTTCAAACTATGATTTACATAAATTTTCAAAGGGTTACTTAGGATGCTAACAATGCTAACTGTTGTTTTCCTGTACCGGTGATGACACTCGCGGTAATGGTTGAAGGAAATCTGTTGCAGAACATAGTTCGAAATTAGACAGAAACGGTCTAGCTTGGACGAACCACGTCCCCGATCGCCATTCACCACAGGCAATGGTTCGTCGCCTTAGACATGGCTGCCACGTTGCCTGGTAGTAATCTCCCATGTTCGGTGCATCTGCACAGTCTGCGTGGAAATCCGTGCACAAACTGCACAGAGGCATCGCACCAATCTGGAGCACCGAGGATGGCCACGTTACCGAAGCTGTGGGAGGAAACGTGTGTCCATCAACAGCTGAAGAGGAAAAAACACAAACGAACTAAGTCACTAATTCACGAACTCACTAACAAACAAAAAACTACCAAGTAACGTACAAAAAATCCTTACCAATCGAGCCACACCCGGCCAAGATTGGCGTCCAACTCCTCGAAGCCGGACGTCAGAATGTTCGAGAGTAGAGTGCCCTCCTCCCCAAAGAGCTCCTCTTTGTAGAGGGGTGCCCCTCTGCCGTTGTGTACGGTCTGTGGGCACCTGCTGATTGGCACCTGCTGATTGGCAGACCAGCCTCCTCCACTGAGCTTAAAACCACCAGGCCTTCAACCTGGGACCCGTTGATCGGGCAAGGAAGGCTGAGAGTGTCCAGCACCCTCAGCTGGAAATTAAACTGCAGCGGGTCGTCGCTGCTGATGGGGAAAGCTGCAGGGAAGTAGGGCTGTATGCACCTAAGCTCCCTGAGGCCCTCGAGCGCCCTGTAGAGAGACGGGTCATGGTCATCTGTGGATAAGAAGAAGAGTCGAGAACATCGACGGACTTTGGGTTAACTATCATTGCGTAGGTGAAACTCCATGCATTACTGCATTAATAATAATAATGATAATAATAATGATAATAATAATAATGATAATAATAATGATAATAATAATAAAGATAATAATAATAATGATAATAATAATAATGATAATCTTTATTCCCATTTACATATTTTAAATATTTACATATACATATATATTAGTGTATTTTTTCTTTCTGATCTTCTAGTTTAATTTTACATTTATATCTTATGAAAAAAGTGCTTTACATTCAAGGAAAAACTAGAGGCACCCACCTTCGTCATCCTGCACGATGAATCCAGGCAGGTCTCCATCCTCCTCATACTCCTCGTCCTCTTCTCCTTCCTGCAACTCCCTGCGCAGAAAAGCCGAGAAGCATTGCACTGACTTGTTGAATACTGTAACATCAAGAAAAGATCATATGTTCGACTTCTTCGAGCTCGCACTATGGTTCTGATGACATTCATTCCAGTCCCTTTCTTTCTTTATTCGCAATGACTATTTTGCGGGCTGCAGCAGTAGCCGCCACCGCCGACCACTACGGGTAAGGTGGGCCCAGCCAGAGGCTAAGGTATTTACAAGCACAGTTATCAAAAGCGTTTGCTCTCTTACCCTGCCGGTCTTTCCAGGGTGGCCTCTATGTTCTCGAAGTTAGAGATGCGCCAGCGTTTGGACCTGGCGGTTTGAGATATGTAGACAAACACGATGATAATGAGATGTATAACAAATATGATAAGTTTGGGCGAAATTTAATATTGGAGAATTTTCTATATTGTTGCCACTCACTCCAAAAGCAAGAGAAAGGCTTAACATTTCAATACGAATAGATATGTTCAGCTAGTGTTTTGAAGCACTCCCGGGGCTGTGGTATAACAGTGTGTGTTAATGATATAAAGGAACAATTTGGACCCTTTCCCTGTGTTGTGGCGCGGACGCTTTTCGCGCACGTTTGGCTTTTCTTGGCGGACTTGGCTGGCTGACTGCAAATGCAAGGCCCAGATTAGGAAAATGGAATGAACGAATGCAATGTGCAGCCATGGGAAGCTTTACACACCTATCTCCCGGTCCATCATGTGCATCTCTCTCCAACTCCGACTGACTGCAAATAGAAAAGAATGCTATTGAAGTTAAGCTTCTTACATCCACCCAGTGGATCTGAAATGGAGAAGTAGAAATGACGTAGAAATATAATATTTTTGACTACTTATTTAACAATTATAAATATACATATAAAAACATTATGTAACTTAATTTTGTGAATTATGATTGTATTTATTGTGTGTAAATATACTTTGTACTTGAGACTTGACTTGTTGTTGTTGTATTCTCGCCTTTATTATAACTCGTGTGTTAAGTTCTTCTTGTGCTGATAGGCTCTTTCTCCCCTTCAAAATCTTGAACTGTAAAGCCTCTATCAGCTAAAATAACATCCTCAGGTTGAATTTGTTTCATAATTCCACTTTCCTCAAAAATTTCAACGTCAGAAATGTCTCCCTCAAACAGATCTGATATAAAACATGCTCCGCCATTTGGTGTACATGCACTGAGACACTTAAAAGTGTTGGCGTGTTTGTACGAGGAAAAGGTATTTCCTTGTTGAGCAAAGTTCCTCGACGTGTCAACACGAAATTCTGTGCAGTCAATTCTACATCACACATTTTTAAGTGTCTTGAAAACCCTCGATAGAAAGCGGCTCAGTAGCTGTCTCGATGGGAACATCACCGTCTCCATTTGTCGAAAAATCTTATACATCAGCTGAATAAACGTTGTAAATATTACTCTGATATAGCTATCTTTGATTTCCTTGTCGGGAGAACTGAGTAATACAGACAACATCCTGATGGTGAACCCAGTTTTTATCCTCAAGAGACAAATGTACAGCTTCTCTCGAGAAGACTACTTGGACATTCCTCGCTGGCAGTTTACTTGAAAATTGAATGTCCAACTTGAAAATGGAATGTCCAACTTGAAAAATGAATGTCAAACTTAAAAGACGACTATGTCCAACTTGAAAGACGAGTGTCGAACTTGAAAGACAAGTGTTGAACTTGAAAGATAAGTATCGAACTTGAAAGACGAGTAACAAACTTGTAAGACGAATGGTGAATTTGAATTTTTGATACGAAAAACACGCCATATACAACAACAACAACAACAACAACAATTTTATTCGTACTTAATTTTACAATTACAATTTACAATTACAATCATATCGTATATACATATTTAGATAAATAACCTATTTACAGTACATAGATGATGGCTAGTAAACACTAGCGTGGACTGCATCGGTGTTTCTAATGAAACAGTTATCGTAGATTGATAAGTTTTACACCGAAGTGAAAATAGGAACTGACGTTTCGGACGTTAGTCCTTCGTCGGAGTCAATAGAAAGATCTAAACCAGTTGCTCGGCACTTTAACTCTGCTAATTACTCTGAGCTTAATGCTTTTATTTTTGGTCTGTGTTTAACTCACGACAGCAACAATCATCGTAAAACAAAAGAAATGCGCTTAATTCATTCACTTGGCACCGTTAATCCCAACGGGATAAACGAACGCTTCACTTATAATTAAGTTATTTCTCACCTATTGTTGCTTTCGATCCTTTTGTTTTCCTTTGTTTATATAATAACAAATACAAACAATAATACAAACAGCAGTAACAGACATTATTTCAAAAGTTGACGTCATGTAAAAATGTAAAAATGCATTGGTTTTGCCAGAGGTTCAAATTAAGTATTCTCAAATGGAATGAAAGTCGTGTTTAAGAGCGGATGTCAGCAAGCATCAAACAAAATTAAAAAATTAAACGAGGCTTACCTGTAAGGTGAAGTTTGATTGGGATTCTACCTCCTCATTCTTGCATAGAGAGATCACGTGAGATAGCGCATGCGTAGTGAAGTTCATCCTTTAAAGCGGGCCCATGTTATCCCAAGAAATGGGTGGGTATACACCAGACAATGGGGTGGGCACGTGATCTCTCTATGCAAGAATGAGGAGGTAGAATCCCAATCAAACTTCACCTTACAGGTAAGCCTCGTTTAATTTTTTAATTCTACCTCCTCATTTGCATATTCGAGATCCCGTGAGACTTCAAAGCTACGTGGGCCCGTGTCAATGTACCCTTCAGTAGGGAAACACACAATAACCTCAAATGGAAACATTTTAATATGAAATTAATTGAACATTTTTGTCATCTTTATAAAGCACAGCTTAAAACTGAGCTTCCATAACAATTGTCTGGTTTAATGTCTTTCTTGTAAAAAATAGCAAATGTACATTGTGATGACCATCCTGCAGCTTCCATAATTGTTTCTAATGGCACTCCACTGCGATAAGCAGCCGAGGTTGATGCTGACCTGGTGCTATGTGGTAGGAATGTTTTAACATCTATGCCTGATTGTGCCATTACTGTTTTGACCCATCTAGAAATAGTGTTTCTGGTAACAGGCTGAAAAGGCTTGTTATAACTGAGAAAGAGCCTTGTGTTCTGTGGCCTTCGGATAGTTTCTGTTTTAGCTATGTAAGCTTTTAGGTAAGTCACTACACAAAGTCTCCTGTCTGCAGGGAAAGCAGGAAGCACCAGTATTGGTGGTTGCTTTCCAGGTTTGGATTGTTTTATAAGTCCATCTAGAAAAAACTTGTAGGAAGACTTCCCTTTTGAAACATGCTGAAGGTCCATCATGTGCACTGATTGGCATCTTTGACCAGTAACTAACATACATAACATAACTAGCTTGAGAGTGAGTAACTTTAAATCCAACTTTGAGGCAGGACTCCATGTTTTTAATAAATCTAGCACCTTGCAGACATCCCAAGTTGAGTGATATCTTGGACGAGGTGGTCTGGTCTGAAAAGTTCCTTTGACAAATCTTCTAATTAGAGGATGTTCTCCAACACTCGAAGTACTATCGGCAAGCTCAACAGTTGCCGACAATGCTGATTTGGCAGTGTTAATTGCTGAGTAACTGCTTCCAGAGTCATATAGGTGTGTTAAGAACTCAATTATATTAGCTACAGTTGGATAAATGGGATCTTGATTTCTTTTTGCTGTGTATCTCCTCCATTTATCCAAATAAACTCTGTACTGTTTTGTTGTTCCTGTTCGCCATGAGGAGAGGATAATTTCACAAGCTCTTTCTGAAATGTTCTGTTGTTGGAGTCGTCCCCTGATAAAAGGCATGCCATCAGTTTCAATTTTGGCCACAATGGGTGAATCAGTTTTCTGTTGTGTGGTAATTGTAGCACAAATTTGTCTCTTGGAAGCAACACTGGTCGCTGGATTAACATGTGTAACATCTTTGGAAACCAGACTTGGGTCCGCCACAATGGTGCTATCAGCAAGGCTTGAGCTCGGTCTTCCTGGAGCTTTTGAAGAACTTTGGTCAACATGCTGAATGGTGGAAATAAATAAACATACTTATTTTTCCAACTTAAACAAAATGCATCTATTGCCATGGCTTCAGGATCAGCACGCCATGATACAAAAGGCTTGAATTGATAATTGTTTCGGGAGGCAAATAAGTCTATTTCTGGCCTCCCCCAGAGTTCTATTAGCTGTTTGAAAACAGTGGGATGAAGTTGCCATTCTGTTCTATCTGTAAATTTTCTGCTCAACCGATCAGCTATTTCATTTTGTATTCCGGGAATGTGTGTCGCACTGAGCCATATATTTTTTGAAATACACCACAACCAGATTTCACGAGCTACTTTGTTGCAAGCCAAAGAGTGAGTTCCACCCATATTATTAATAAATGTTACTGCTGTGACATTATCTAGTTGTAAATGTATGTGTACATTTTTCTCATTGCTACACAGAGACTGTAGTCCTAATTTAGCAGCTTCAAGTTCAAGACAATTTATATGTTTGGTTTGTTCATGTGCAAGCCATCTACCTCCTGCACAGTCCTTTCCTTGGCGGTGTGCACCCCACCCTTCCAGGGAGGCATCAGTGGTAAGGGTGAAGTCTGGGTTGTTGTGGGAAATTTTCTTAGTAAATTTGTAATGGTTTCCTAACCACCATTTAATGTCTTCTCTAGCTGAGTTAGAGAATTGTATTAAGGCCTCAAAATCACCTCTGCTATTTTTGAGTTCCTCAATTTTTTCAATTTCAAGTTGTTTGTAGAAAAGCGGTCCAAATTCCACTCCAACAGAACAAGAAACTAAAGTTCCAATAAGTTTAGCTGCTTCTCTTATTGTACATGTTTTATTATCCAAAATGGTTTTACCAAGGACTCTAATATTTTTAATTTTTTCCTGTGTGAGACTGACTGTCATGTCAATAGAGTTTAATATGAACCCCAAATGCTCTAAAATTTGGGTTGGTCGGGTTACCGATTTTTCCTCTGAGACCTGAAACCCCAGGTCTCTAAACAGATCATAAGTTTCATTTATATTATTCATGCACTGATCATATGACGTTCCCAATAAAAAACTATCGTCTAGGTAACCACTTGAGATATGTCCTCTGCTCCGCAAAGTGGAATACACTGGCTTCATGAGTTTTGTAAATATTCTCGGTGCAGAGCTAAGACCATTTGGTAGTGTGATATATTTGTATAATTGGTTTCCCACCTGAAATTTTAGGTATTTCTGGGATTTTTGGTGGATAGAAACTGAATAATAAGCATCAGTTAAGTCCAGAGATGCCATGAAACAATTCCGTTCCATTACATTTATACAGGACTGTATTGTGTCCATTTTAAAATGAACTGGTAAAATATTTTTATTCAGTTTTTTGAGATTTAATATCAATCTGAATTTTCCATTCTTTTTTGTTCGTAAAAACACTGGTGAAATAAACTCTTCTCTTTCGTGTTCACATTTTTCTATGACTTGTTTGTCTAATAGCTCATCTACTAGTGTATGAAGAGCTTTCTCTTCAACTGATTGAAGTTTTGGTTGTCTCAAAGGAGTTGTTTGTACTGGTGGTGAAATGAAATCAACTTCGTACCCTGTTACAATATTTAGGATTGTTTTGTCAGAAGTTAGCTTTTTCCATTCATTTTCATGAAATTTAAGACGGCCAGCTGGCAAAACTTGGTTTTTGGTCAGTGTATTCTCACTTTGCAGAACAGATTTCTCTGTTTTAAATGCAATATGATCATTTTCCTCAAGGTTGCTTACCTTAACAAGAGGAATAGAGATATGTAAACTTGAATTCACTTGCGAGGCTGATACTGGGATTGGTTTTTCTGATTTCGGTACCCTGTGTATCCGCTTCTTTGCCTTCCAGTAGAGCCTCTGCCCCGGCTTAAAAAAGGAAACCTTCTCTGATCTGACCTCGCATATTGGCTGCCATTTGAGTTCTGTCTCTTGTAGTTATTGTGTTTCGAGGTAATTTTAGATGTGACCTTGCTGGCCTCCGTCAAATCCTTTACTGATTTGCCTAGCTCAGTTCCAAATAGCAGATCTTTAACAGGGTTTTGATCGCTACACAGCAAACGATATTCAGATTTCATATCTGATTTGAACAAAGCTCTTCTTCGCAAGTCAATTTCATGCGAAGCATCGCTTAACAGTGACAGACTGTCTGAAAGAGTCTGCATTGTGTTTGTTGTCATGTCCGCCATTCCGGCTGGAATGTTCTTATCTTTTTCAGCTTTCATAAAGTCACTTAGCACTTTAGCTACTGCCGTTATTCCTTTAAGAAGAGGTTTCTGTGCTTTTTGTAGCATAACATCCTCTGTTTTTACTTCCTTTCTCACACTATTGAAGATCTCAGGGTTTACTCGAACGACCTCTAGTCGCTGACAGTTTCCTGGCGTGGGTAATTTCTCCACCAGCTCTTCGCGCGAGTCTTTGCTGGCGCCTTTGCTTAGAAGTTCTGTCAATAATTCGGCCAAATCCGAGTCGAGATCTTCTCCATTGTGTAGTGGTTTATTTACCACTTTCGCCATGCCGGCGAGAACCACATTCAGTTCTTTCTTGGGTTTTTTCCTGGGAGGTTCACCTTCCTCCTCCCCGCCATTGTTTTCGTTGGCGGGCGATTCACTGTCACTTTCTGACAACTCATCAACAGCCTGGTTATAATTATCGTAGGCTGTTTTTATCTCAGTAATTACTGGTGTAAGGCTAGCTAAAGATCCAGTAATGTTTGCTAGTTGTTGTTTGATGTCATCTACATCTTCGGCCAGCAAGGTATTTTCGGTTTGGTCTTTGCTTGATTTTGGCGCCAAACTTTTCGAGTGGCCATCTTCTGGCTGTTTGTCTTTGGGACTCGTGGGATTTTCTCCCGTCTTATGACTTTTTTCGAGCCCTTTTCCCTTTCGGGAAGTTTTTTCGACAGTATTATTTCCCTTTCGGGATTCTTTCATGGTGGTTAAACCACTGGTGGTTTCTGATCTTTTTGCAAGACTTTCGCCTTGACGCTTATTGGCCTCATGGCCTTGCTCCATTCTTCAGAAGTTCTTGCCAAAACACGAACTGAGAGTTCCCTCGGGACGATGGAAGTCGGTAGACACCTATTTCTCTAAGAAAATCGTGGTTCTTCTTAAAATCTTTTCCGAAACAAAACGTGGACTTTTCTTCACTGAACGCAAACGCAAGATGAACTTCACTACGCATGCGCTATCTCACGGGATCTCGAATATGCAAATGAGGAGGTAGAATTGAAAATTCGTGGCAAGCTTCCAAAAATCGATTTTGCTCATACTCTCAGTATTGGTAGCCTATTATGTCCCAATCATCATGGTGTAGTTTATTTGTGAAAATATTTTTTTGCTTTTGAGAAATAAGCATTTTACTCGGACTGGGTAAATATGCTAATTAGTAATGCCTCAAATTGGCCAACTTCAGTGACATCATGTAACGAAACTATCTAACCTTTGGTATTGATAACATGATTTTCTTATTGCCTATCATCTGTTCTTCGTTCACTGTTATTATTGAAGATTTCACTGCAATGTGGAATTTTATACGAATTTTTTCATCGGCCATACTTTTTCCTACTACAAAAGTAGCCTCAAAACAATGGTCATTTAAACTATGTGCGATACAACGAAATCCAACGAGCTTCTAGATTTTGAAAGATGAAGCGATGATACTTCCAATGATATAAAAATTTCTTTGTGTATTTCAACAGTATTTACGAGGGGCGAGCTCAAAGTTCCGTAAAATATTAAATATTAGTGACACTGAAATCGACAAGATCGTCTGGTGAGCCGTCGATTAATAGAATAGAATAGAATACCTTTATTTAAACACGATAAAATTTAAAGCTAAAAGCTTGTGGGGTCGTGCATAAAATAAATTAAATAAATAAAATATAATATAAGTATGAATCTGTAAAAATATAGCTAATTAACTTAGATAACTTTAAATATCTTATATATAATTCTCACACACATTCACATACACAAACTGCGCAAGCTATTAGACCCGCCAGGGGCAGAAAACACAGACAAATGCGGTGAACACCGTGTCAATAGGCATTCACCTCATCTGAACAGCACCCGCCACCCATAGCGAGTCCAACAGCCCGCGCAGTTACATTCACTCCATAATAAAAATAATGTTACATATATACAAAGTCCTTTTTTCTAAAGCGAGACGTCGAGGCAGTAGAGTCAAAATTGAAATTTATAAAATAGTCCTTGGCACTGAGCTGTACCTTTGATGTCCTTAAAATTTGAATGTGTTACCTTATCAATATTACAAATTATTAGATTCCATAGAACTGAGCCTCGATACACCAATGAGTCCTTTAAAAATCTGCTTTCAAACCTTGGAATTGCGAGAGTTTCATTTCCGCGTAAAGAATATTTACTATTGCGCTTTATAAAAATACTTTCTGATAAAGATTCTGGTAGACTACGATTGCTTGCTTTATGAAAAATCTTAAATATTTCTAATTTATAATCTAACTTAATTGTTGTCCATTTGTCAAATGCAAGTACATCAGATGACGCCATATCTTTGGGTAAATTGAAGATAATCCTAGCTGCCCTACAATGTAATCTCTCAATGGAATTGAAAATTTCTGAATTACAGCACGAACCCCATAAAACTAAGCCATATTTTACAGAGGGCAAAATTACTCTAAAGTAGAAGTTCCGTAAGATATCCTTAGGTAGAAATCTTGAACGTTTTAGCAGTTGTAATTTGTTGACAAAGTTCTTCTTTAGTTCCAACGCATGTGGTACCCAACTAAGCTTGTCGTCCACAGTCATACCCAGAAGACGCGTTTCTGAAACGTATCGTAAAACTGAGTTGCCCAGAAGCACAGGAGCTAACGGTCCAGTAATGGTCTTCCTGCTAATTATCATCACTTCGCTTTTTCCTGGATGTGGTGTTAAACGGTTGACCAAGCACCAGCTATAAACTTCTCGTAAGGCTTTATTGAGATGAGAGACAGCAATATCTGCAGATTCGCCGATACAGAAAATTGTTGTGTCATCTGCATACATATACGACGATCCTGAGACAACAACAGATGGTAAATCGTTAGCAAATAGTGTAAAGAGTGTTGGACCTAACACGGATCCTTGAGGAATTCCGGTAGACACTGGCAGCAGTTCAGATGTAACTCCATTCAGCACAGTAAATTGCTGTCTTCCTTCTAGATAACTCTTCATCCACTCTAATAGGACACCTTTGATGCCGAAATTATTTTCCAATTTACGCCCCAAGATGTCGTGCGAAACGCTATCGAACGCCTTTTTGAAATCGATAAAGGCTACTGCCACGACCTTACCCGAGTCTACGGCCTTTCTCCACATCTCCGTCAAATGAACCAACAACAGTTCTGTTGAATATCCAGCACGATAGGCCCATTGCCTTTCTGAGATTAGATTATTGTTCTTAAAGACATGCTGCACCAGTCTGTCGTTAACCTCACTTTCCAAGATCTTACTCGGGACACTAAGTAAAGAGACGGGCCGATAGTTACCACAGTCAGTATCATCGTCCTTTTTAAAGATTGGTGTCAGCCTTGCGGTCTTCCAAGCCGTGAAAACTGTCGTGTGGTCAATGCTATATCTGTAAATGTCAACAAGTGATGGAACTATGGCGTTTCCCGCAAGTTTAAGAATCTTGGGTGAGATACCATCAGGTCCGGTTGACTTGTTAGCTTTAAGTTTACTGATCTTTTCATGGACTGTGCGGTGAGAAATTAATGTCATCGCTAATGGTGATGGTTGATGCTGCAGTACTACGTCATCATGTTGACAGTTATCTTCAGATGCTGGTAGCGTATTTACTAAGTTTTCCCCAATCGTAGCAAAATAAGAATTCATCAGCTGAGCTTTCTCCTTGTCTGTCAATACGAGAGTACCATCATCTTTTTTGAGAGGGCCAATTTTACTTTTGCAGACTGTGCGATTTGTGGCCTTATTAATTAAATTCCAGTAAGCACTTGATTTTTTGACTTTATTGAACATCTGATTAAAATAGGTTGCTTTGGCTTTCCTTAAGGCTGAAGTAACTTCGTTCCGAGCCTTCCTGTACTCCTTCCACAACTCAGGAGATCTCGTAGATATAGCCGCTTTAAACAGCTTGTATCTTCGGTTGATTTTAAAACGAGTGTCATTCGTTATCCACGGTGCAGACTTGCTTCTAATCTTTACCTCTTTCCAAGGAGTGTGTTCATCACAAATATTAGTAAACAGTTTCTGCCAAGCCCACAAAACATCATCTGGATCGTTAAAAACTGAGGCGATATGAAATGGCGCAGTTTCAATGTCATTTCTAAAATTATCCAAGTTAAGATTGTTGTAGTCCCTTGTCTTGATGTATTTTGGTGGCGGTCTTTTGTTCTTCAGTCTCATTGTCGCATATATTAAGTTGTGATCTGAAATGCCCAAAGGGAAAACTCCACTGGTACTAATGAGATCTTTTCTTGTCGTAACAATAAGATCGATGAAAGAACGTGATTTTTAAGTGATTCTGGTGTTTTCCACTACGACATTCTGCATATTAAACATCTCGAAAATGGAACGTAGTTTTTCGGTGTTAATATTTAGCCCAGAATCTTCTTTAAAATCACAGTTAAAATCCCCCAATAGGACTATATTAGATGTTTTTAACCAAGCCTTTTCCAAAGGGGATACGATGAGGTCGAAGAATTGACTCGCATCTGGTGGTCTGTATATCACTGAAAACAGAACAGAAGTACTTGGGAATTTGACTTGCAACCAGACCGCCTCTACTCCAGTTGTAGATAGATCCTTGCGATGAATTGCTTGTAAGTGTTCCGCGTAATAAAGTATACATCCTCCACCTCTACGTCCTTTCCGATCTAGTCTCACAAACTTCATTCCAGGAATATCTATCGCTGTATCGGGGACAGATTTGTCAAGATGAGTTTCGGTGATCGCTATCACTTCAAATCTGCACAGAAGTTGTAAACATTTAAGCTCCTCGATCTTATTCCTCAGACTACATATATTTAAGTGTGCTACTCTTAAATCCTTGTTTGAGCTGGCTTCTAGTTGTTTTACCAGATCTGATAGATCTTGCTGACTTTCTTGATCATACTGGGTGGCATCGGCTTGAGCAGCTTGTTCATCGGTGAAGGATGACAAATCCGACACGGAGGTAAAAGGAAGGGCTGACAAATCCACATCACATCCTACAGTAGGCTTACTAATGCATTCGGGACATGACCATATCATCGGGTCATTTCTTTGCAACTGTTTGAATAGTTTCGGTGTAACTTTACCACACTTGATGTGAGATTTACCTCTACATGAATTGCAGTCGAGCGACCGATGATTTCGGGCGATGGTTCTAGAGCAGATATTGCACTTTGGTTTTACGGAACTTGGGCCAGGATTCAAGTTTATATCCCAACTTATTAACAGTCGAATGAGCTGGAATGTAGATTGGCTGTTCGGGTATCTACTTATTCGACGTCCATAATATTTCCGAGAAGGCGCTCGTAGGAGCTCAAAATGGCGTCTATTGTGAAGTTCACACATGGACATTTGACAGCAAAAACCATCGCTATCAGAACTCTGCTTAGTAATTCCTTCTGAAAACCTGTAGATACAGCTATCAAATAAGTAAAGGTTTCGTTTCCATCCATAATTGTGTAAGATAGTGAAGGGAATAAGGTATATGAGGACGCATCTAAGTACAGCACGTCCTACCGCCATCTTGCCATCTTAAAAACGAAAAAATCATGTTTACTATCTTAAATCATTTGTAAAACTAAAGTTATAATCGCTAACCTTGTTTAGTTGGTGAAACTTAAAGTGCACCTACACCCTATTTTTTTAATATTCTTAACTGTTTGTACGGAACTTTTAAAAATGTTTTGTGGTATTTCGGTCACATTTGAAAAAAAAATTGAATGCGAAAAATTGTTTTAAAAATACGAAATGCGTGGTCCATTACCGCAGAATCAAAGCGGGAGTCTGGGTCCGAGTGTGACGTCACCCCAGGCCATGACTTGTTGCTTGGTGCACGAAAGTTAGTAAACAGATCGAGTACTTTTGAAACACAAGAGATTTTTGAAGACAAATTCGTGAAGATGGACTCTGATAACTCTGATCTAGAGACATCTTTTGACTTACAAGATGAATACGATGTGGAGGACGAATGTTTTGACTGTTCTGAGCAGTCCGATTCAGGAGAATATTTGTCAGTCGAAGGAAATGATGATACCTCTGAGTGGTACGAAGGGCATCATTCAGGAGAACCTCTGGCAGACGAAGAATGGACGAGACAGTATGAAAATACTGAACGAGAAAATGCCAAGATTGAGGAAATGCTTCACAAACGATTGACTGCCGTTAGCGTAGTAAGCGAATGGTGAGTTTTCTGTGCTATTGAAACATAAAAGCGCCCCGTGAATTTATAATGCGAGAGCGGTTTCGCCAAACCGTAAACAATGTTTTTGAATGAGCTCGAGGATGACACTAACCAAGATTGCGACTTTTGTAAGCTTTACAGTTTCTTGTTACGTGTACATTGAACATTCGTGTTTTTACTGTTTGTTTTGAAGGTGCAAGTGTGGCAATTGCTCTACTGAGATGCTAGTAAATATAAGCGAATGCTATTGCTGCAAAGAACTCGACGGATGCGACGAAGCTCTCCATTCTCAAGAAGTCCTTCAAGACCTTGATGAAAATGCCGAGCTGAACTGCATAACCGAACATCCTGGCTTCTCAGCAGTATGTCTCCAAAAATGGAGTCTTAAGCTAGCAGCTGATAAGTACAAAACCAGAGATCGGAAAAGATATCAACAATCAGGATCAGAGGAAAGGTAAGCTGAATTTGTGGCTTCTTTATGTACACATTATACTTTAACCAAAGAAATTATGAAAAAACCTTATCAATAAAAAGTTAAATATGCCAAAAATATTTTTATAAAGCAGTTTGTCCTTCTCGACATTAATTCCAAGGATTGCATGGGATATGATAATTTTTGCAGTGAACCAACCCCCAAACTCATGAAATTACCTTAATAAATCAAACTATTTTATATTCATTAGTTATTGATCATAATTTTGTTGTAATCACACACTAAACTGATTCATTATTGACATTCCAGCTTCCTTCGTAGCATTGCATATAGGGAGTTCACAAGACTAGTGCATGGGTATTTGGGATACAAGAGACGAATTCCACTACCAGCCTGTGCTTACACACGCATCAGAGAATGTTTCAGAATTTCTGAAGATGAACTACACAGTGGGTTTGAAATGGATCTTGAGCCTTTAGTTTGACTGCACAATGACAAGATATAAAAATAAAAAGTATTTAATACAAATTTTGTAGATGAAACAATTTAGTGTTTTAATAGTCGATGTTTTTTTTAATTTCTTTGGTTTTTTGGACAGTCAATGACATTCTTGTGTCCTTTCATAGGATTTTTGCATAGGCTGCAATGTGGGGCTCTCTTGGCATGTTCTCTACTTGTTAGTTGGTTTTGTTCAGGGACATCTAAAGAAAAAATATTAAAAATGTATAAGTAATATAAAATTTATAAATTTAGCTAAGATGTAAAAAGTACCTGCACAAGTAGGAGGAACATCCTCAACCACAATGCTTTTCCTGTGCAAGTGCTTTTGAAGAGCCTCCTCTCTTGGCTGCTTCTCCAGCATTGAATTCATTGGTGCTGGGGTCATCTGTCTTAATTCATCTTGTGCAGCAGTCAAGTCTTCTTTTGATGAATTCATGAACGTCTGGAAAATTTCTTCCACGTAACCTATAATAAAAATTGAGTTTAAAATTATGAGTGACAAAAATGTAACCCTTGAAGCACAACACATAGCCTACCATAGTCTGGTTTTACTCTGACATCCCTTATCGTGGCTTCTCCATTTTTGAACTTGGGATAAACCACCTTTTGTCTGTTGTTGCCTCCCGTTGTTTCTACCTCTCTCCGAAGATTAAGGTTGAAATGCATAGCAGCAAGAATGTGTCTGAAAAGAAAATATCCAAATTTTAAACATATGCAGTTGGATTTGACAGGGTTTTACCTTTGGGGTTCATTGGACTCCCAAGTTATCTAAAATTGAATCCTATGGCATATATGTTTTTCAAACTCTCTTTATTTCAAAGATATTTTCGTGTCTCTAGAAAGCAATCTATTTTTGTTTGGGCGTCCTATTCATATTTTTTTTACATATATAACCCAAATTTGGTGATCTTATTTATCAATCAGGTTTCTTGCTAAAATTCTAAATACAAACCGGCAATACATTCCAACATATGAATATGCAATCATTTTGGGAGCAAACTGATTGATGAGGGAATGGAATCCTTCCAAGCAACTGGTCTGCGCCCAAGGGGAAGCTTGCTGGATACCCTTTTTCAGAGAATCTTTTGTCAAGGCTTTACAAATTTTTTCATACACCTCTGACCCTAAAGAAAAAAAGGTAGCTTAGAAAGTGTTTTAAATTTTGAGATTAATAATCTTACACTCCTGCTTACTTCTTGGGTGAGAACTTTACACAAGATGACAATAGTTTAGTTTGGACTTTATGAAACTTAAAGCCAAATAGAATACATTATGCAAAATGTACCTTTAGATAACCAACGTCTGGGTTGAAGTATCCCATGATTGCACTTGTTAAAAATTGGATCATCTAGGCTATTGTGAACATTCACTATGTGACTGAGAAAAGATTTAAACTTTGCCCAGATCACAGTACCAGAACCATTTGAAGTAGATGTGGCACTCCAGTACAGATGCCTCTCACAGGGCTTTATCCACTCCTTTACTTCTTCATAATGCTTTTCTTTAGAAATTTTTGTGAGGACTTTCCTGATTTCTGAAATGCATAAAATTAATCTACATGTAGTGGTAGTGCACATGTATTCAAATCTAATAAGCCTAAAGCGAGATGATATTTTACCCCCGACTCTATGCCATAATAGTTTTTAAAATTCTTTCACATCAAAACTTTTGATTCCTTAGAGAATACAGGAACAATAGTCATAGTTAGTGAACATAAACAAAGTGAAAAGGACTATAGTCTAGTAACGGGTGGTAAAAAATCATCTTGCTTCAGGATTATATATAAACTTTTCATGCGTCAGGGCAAGTATGCTCTATATCTACTCATTGCAATAACGGTTTCATAATAATAAATCACTGACAGGTTTAATATTACAGTGCGGCTAATGAAACCGTGGCCAATTGTATAAAATTGACCGGTAAGAATTTCGAACTTAATGCTACCATATGATTGGCTAATAATTCTAGTTTATCAAGTTACCCTGGATATAGTAATCACACTAACTATTCTGCATATACTGTATATTGGTCATTTGCATACAAATCAAAGCAATAATGAAGTCACTCATAACTCACTTTTCTTAAGGTGCCATAAATCAAAGTAGTGGACAATGTTTGTCAACACCTTCTTCATGTGACAAGCAATACCAGTGTGTCGGTCAGATATAAATGTTAAGATCACAATCCCATATCCTATTAGGTAATCCATGCATTGTTTGAAGCCTTCAAACTCCATTGCAGGACTATTTCCCACTTGGTTCCTCTGCGGGCAATGAAATAAAAAATATTTGTTTGCTGAAACAAAATTTGTGGTTCATGAAAAATAAAGATGGCAGTAATTGATATTAACTGCTATTTTTATTATAGATGGTTCAAAAGAGAGTCCTACTGATAAAGTTCATGTCTCACCTGAATTAATGCAAAATGTATAATCATGGGGACAGTGCAACAAAACATGGTATATGCACCATATTTTGCACTGTGCCCCATGCTGTCATGCCGTCCATCACCTGCTAGTACAACACCACTGCCCATGGACTTTATGTTGTCAAGCATCTTCTTCTGGTAGCTTTTCCAGTACATATGTATTGCAGGGAACAGCTTGGTCTGCAAATAAAATACAAAATCCATATAATGCTATTTCTTCTCCATCTTCGATCAGAAGATGCATTTGTTTGTTTATCTTAACTGATTGTACCATTATCATTATAAACTACCTATGACAAACATAGTACAATATATAATACCAACACTCACTCTTTGATGTTTAAAGAACGTAGTCATCGACACACAACCAAGACCCATGTGTGCAAAGATTTTTGATATTTTGGAGATTGATCCCCCAGCCAAAAGGATTGCCATGCAAAGGAGAAAGTTCCCTGCTGGTACACCCCAACCTGGTATCACTGGTTGACTGTGCCAGACATTTTCCCTCTTTAGACACTTTGGGTTGCTGCAGGCAGTTTTTATTACAACTTCTGTCCCAACTTGGCTCACTTCTACCAGGGGGTTATCACTTTTGCAACAGTGACAAAACTTGAACAGCAATAACAGCTGGGACAGAAAAACAATGAACTTTGGCTCTGATCGCAGATTGGTGTCATTCAATTGAACCCTGAAATAAGTATATGTGATATGTGTTAAAAATATTAAATGGGTATATTAGCAGTATCATGAAGTGCAGCTACATTATGTTGTACATGGCATTAGTAAACATGAACATTATAAAGTAGAGAGGGGAAAAACACACCTGTGAGCTGAATTTTCTATATCATCCTCAGATTCATTTGCTGACTCCTCTGACTGTGTTTCATAGCTGTCATCTGGTTCTTCTTCTGTTACTTCCTCCTTGCTTTGGTCATCACTGTCGTAATCCCACTCTGAATCAGTTACACTTTCTTCTTGAGGAACTGAGTCACCCACTGTCTGAGTTGCCTTGTTTTTCGTTTCGTTATTCTTAAGGCCTGATAATAATAATATTTATAAAGATTTCAAGTATTAGGTTCACAAATACATATTAGTATAATATATCCTTCTAGGAACCCTAAGAATGTTTGTCACTTATAAAATCACACATACTTATAAGGACTAGCTACATTACTTACGTCTTGTAAGCCTTCTGCATTCAAGCTTCCTTTTCCTCAGGTGTGATCTCAGGGATATTACTTGGTTTCTCAGCAGTCTCCTTTCTTTTTGCCATTTGGCTTCACCAGTCGTAGGGTCTCTAGTACTCGATGTCTCCTCCGTTTCCATGAAATCGACATTTTCGTCCTCCCTGTTCTCGGCACTCTGGTGAAAGAAAATCGATAGTCGATTGAGCTACACTGTATTATGTAAACAATCATCCTTACTCTACCATAAACAATGACTCGTGTTCAAAACATATGAGTAATAAAGCCCATAAGACTAAGTTGTAATAATAATCACCGTAATATCTTCAGTATTAGAGACAGGAGCAACTTCTAAAACCTCTTCTCTTTGTGCCACAGGCAAGAGCATAGGCTCAGGCTCGCTGACTGGTTCAGTTGTACCAGGGTCTTCGACAGTGGCGTCATCATGATGATCTTGATGTGCAGTACTACTGGGGACGCTTTTAGAAGCAGCAGTCGACACGGTGGCATTTTTTAATGATTCTCTTAAAGTCTATCACGAAAAATACACTTTATTAGTTTCATAAGAAGGTTGCAGTAAATGTTTTAGCTGAGTTTTTTACCTTTCTTCGATTGCGATATGTTTGCTGTTTCTTTGGCGAGTCTAGTTGACCAGCATGTAGCGTGGGGTAAACATTCACTCCAAAACTGTCTCGTTTCAGTCGAGGGATGGCCGGTTTTCCCAAGGTAGCAAGAGTTGTAAATCTTCGCTCAAATGATTCTACTCTAAAATGCACAGAACATATGCACGAGTTCCTTGTAGGCTCCCACTTTGCACGCTTCACCTTTACAAACTTTATCCATCTAGTCCTTCGCTTCTTGGCCTCGGGTCTTTCATCATTAAAATACGGAATACTATGAAGGGCAATCCCTTCAGGAATATTTGGAACGTTGCTACATCCCCAAACTACACATTTGTTGGGCATTTTAGCGTTTGGAAATAAAACGTATTTAAGAAATTTGATAAAAGCAAGCGAATAGTCTAGAAAAATCTGTATAGAATCTGTGGTAATCTTTGGTTGTGTTGGCCTGTGGTGACGTCACACACCGCTCGCCCCAATCTCCTCTGTAATTACGGCCATGGTTCACTTACTTCGGCTAAAATGGTCAATTTTTCAATCTTTGACAGAGCACCAAAAATTCCCGTTTTGATGGATCTAAAAAATTTTTCCACAAATCTGCTTTTTGTGCCTTAAAGTTTTACTCCAGATCAGAAAAAAATAGGGTGTAGGTGCACTTTAAAGCTTTAATTGTGGTTTTATCAATTGTTTGTCAGGTTAAGTGCATCGCATCCGGTTTCAGGTAATAATGTCAGCATGGTACTGTAGAGCGTGACGCTGTCTCAAAGGATTGTAACAGCCGTATTTGACATCTTCTTTAAATTTCTTAGAATAGCAAGTTGAACTTTCTTTTCTTCTTTATCCTAATGTTTTGCCTCTTAAATGAAGTTTTAAACTGAAAACACCAAGGCCAGGTTCATATGACGTTGACTTGATCGTTATACTCAATGGACGTTCGTTAGAAGTCAACTCGTGGATTATATATCTGGATGAAGCTGATTATATACATAACGCAATACTATGCTAATCACTAGTACATAAAGTTAGCATTTGTTTTGGCATGTACACTTGCCAACTAAGTTCTTTATGAGGTCAATGTACGGTTTCTTGCGTTTAACTTTAATGCCAGAACCATCTAGTTGAAAAGAGGAACAGATATCTTGCAACACCAGAATAGAAAACCTGTCTAACTTCTTGCGAGAGGCCGAGTCGCAAAGGTCGTAAACGTCGTATATGATTGGATGGCGGGTGGAAACTACGCTAAGAACCTCACTCTGTAAGTCTTGCAATAGTTTTTCTGTTTCAACTTCCTGTTGATCTTTTTGAAATTCTTCATAATCTTGACATTTCTTCTTTCCTGTGACTCGCGAAAAGAAACTTGAAATTTGCTGCGATGTCAAGAATTCTGTGGCAGCGAACATAGGTTCGCCACTGGAGAGCTTTGCTTTTCTCATAGCTTTTGAAACGGAGACAGGATCAGCCTTTTGACCAGTTTGCTCGCCAATTTGATATATTTCTAGCAGGTATTTCTTCTGTTTTTCTGAGTGGCGCTTGCGCTGCTTGGTACTTTTTAGAGCCCAGCCCATTTTCAAAGTAGGCTCATTCACTGCAACAGAGGGAGTTCCTTCAGAAATTTGTGGCACATCACAAGTTGCTCCTTGCTCTAGTTTAGCTGCGTACATCAATATCGCTTTATCAAAAAAGGTTTCACGCTCCAGAACATACTTGTGCTTGCCACAGTGTATGTGGTTTTGTAAAGAAGAATACCTTTGGAAGGATTTGACACAGTCTTCTTCTGGGCAAAAGAACAAACTCTGCTCCTCAGGGTCGGAATTATCTTCTTCTGTTTCAAGTTGTGCAGTTGTCTCAGCTTGATGACTAGGTGCTTCCCATTTTTTGAGACGTCGTGCAGTAACATCAGTAAACGAAGTAGAGGAAGTGCGATCACTACGTTCACCTACAGTGTTAAGGGTTGGTAATTGATGATTCTCTGGAACATCGAAATATTTCCACAACAACAGTTTGCCGGGTCCTATCCCATAAGCTCTCCAGACTCTTATTCCTTCATCGCTGGGCTCCATGTTGTTAAGGAAACTGATTCCCTCCCATTTCACTGGAAAAGGTATCTGACTGGTTTGCTGGCCACATAACGTTACCGTCACCCCCGGTATACCACGTGCTGACTCTATCGCTGCCACCATCTGCTCCGCTGTCTCGATGTCATGACCTTTGTTGTGATAGACTTTCATGTGGCTTTTTATCGTTGCTGCCTTGCGGTCGCAAGATCCTTTACCACCTTGAGGGTCTGAATAATCCACACGGGATAGATGGAGTTTGTGCTTGGTAGCTATTCGCTGGACTGATAGCAACACTGAAGCTGAGTGGTAGCATCCAGCATTGTCTTGTCTAAGAAAGACATTTTTAATTCCTGGTGCAATAGACCTAAGCTGGTAGAAGATATTATCAATGATTGCCAAGACTGTATCACTTTCCTGGATGCACTTTTCGAATGCATGCACGAAAGTAAGCGTCTGCATATTTCTATCTTCACTTCTTCGGATAGCTACTGTTACATGCCAGCTGATGCCACGCTTACCGAACCAATCGCTCTGTGCCTCACGGAACTTCCTTGGCAGAAACTTCATTGCCCAATCAAAAACAAGGAGTGCGGACTCTGGGTCCAGATTTTGAAGGATATCTAACCGTGCTTTATCTTGATTTATCGAACGGAGAATATGAGCTTTCCATGCATCAACTTTGTTAACATACTGATACGATATTCTCTTCAAGCTCTGTTTGTTTTAACTTTTTTTCACAGTTGGTGCACATTCCTAGATTGAATAGTAAATTGAAAACGTTATCCTGAGCTCATAAAATCAGGAGGATATCAAATAGAGATGACTTTTAAGGACACTTACCAGAACCAGCTTGAATAAATGTTCCAGTTTGTTTCAACAGCATCTGAGATGCGCCTTTTCCAACACCTCTGTCCGCCTTTGGTATTTTCCCTTTCCATTTTTGACCAGAAACTTCTTGGGGTATCCTACATCTAGTGTTAGAGCCCCGACTCCACCCAATGCCAAGAACAGAACGATGGTTTGGACAAATGGTTATTTCTTCTATGTTTTTGGGGGTCTTGAATAAACCAGCGCGAGACAAAATTAAATCCACCTCATTTTCAGGGCCAGAAAACTTGCAACTCCGCAAGTGACTCGAGATGTCTTTCTTGCATGTCAATAGAGATATCACCTGTGTATCATATGCACGACCTTTACGGTCAAAACCACAGATTCCACCGACAATAGATTTAAAAGAACAGCAAATCTCCATGTTTTGATTCTACTGTGAGTTAGGACGCGCATTTTACTAGTGAGTGATTACCTTGCACTTGCAAAACATATTCATATTATAAAAACAACGGCCTGTCAATCAAGGGACTTTGTACATTCGCCGTCTTTTATCTCAATAACGATCAAGTTAATGATATATGAACCTGGCCTTGGTGTTTTTTTGTTTAAAACTTCATTTAAGAGGCAAACCATTAGGATAAAGAAGAAAAGAAAGTTTAACTTGCTATTCTAAGAAATTTAAAGAAATGAGATGTCAAACACGGCTGTTACAATCCTTCGGGAAGGTGCCACGCTCTACAGTACCATGCTGACATTCAAAATCTACGACGGCGACATCAACCTGAAGTCTTAATAATCTCTTTTTGGGAAGCTGTTCATTGGAAATTTTATTCAAAACATTGTCTGTAAAGTCAACTCATCCACAGGGAATACAGACTTTGAAGGCGCGAAACCCAAAAGTGAAGTTGTTTACAGTAGACGTCGCCGTCGCAGATGTCAAATACGGCTGTTACAATCTTTTGGGACAGCGTCACGCTCTACAGTACCATGCTGACATTATTACCTGAAACCGGATGCGATGCACTTAACCTGACAAACAATTGATAAAACCACAATTGAAGCTTTTTAAGTTTCACCAACTAAACAAGGTTAGCGATTATAACTTTAGTTTTATAAATGATTTAAGATAGTAAACATGATTAATCGACGGCTCACCAGACGATCTTGTCGATTTCAGTGTCACTAATATTTGATATTTTACGGAAATTTGAGGTCGCCCCTCGTAAATACTGTTGAAATACACAAAGAAATTTTTATATCATTGGAAGTATCATCGCTTCATCTCTCAAAATCTAGAAGCTCGTTGGATTTCGGTGTATCGCACATAGTTTAAATGACCATTATTTTGAGGCTACTTTTGTAGTAGGAAAAAGTATGGCCGATGAAAAAATTCGTATAAAATTCCACATTGCAGTGAAATCTTCAATAATAACAGTGAACGAAGAACAGATGATAGGCAATAAGAAAATCATGTTATCAATACCAAAGGTTAGATAGTTTCGTTAAATGATGTCACTGAAGTTGGCCAATTTGAGGCATTACTAATTAGCATATTTACCCGGTCCGAGTAAAATGCTTATTTCTCAAAAGCAAAAAAATATTTTCACAAATTAAATACAACATGATGATTGGGACATAATAGGCTACCAATACTGAAAGTATGAGCAAAATCGATTTTTTGAGGCTTGCCACTAAATGTTTGATGCTTGCTGACATCCGCTCTTAACATTTCCTTCTTTAGAATGGTACACTATATATATCGCAATGGAATATACCTTGATCAAATTACGCGTGCATTATATGACTTTTTTTCTTATTGTCTAGATATTTACTCTTCCTTTCTTTCTTGCTTTGTAGATTATGCTTTTAAGATAGACGTTTGTCTTCTTTTGTTGTTTTGCATGTGATAAATAGCAATAGCCCAAAGTAAAATAGAATAAGGTAACCATAGGGCTTGGGCACATGCCACTTTTAATAAGTAGTTTTTGCATATAATTGCGTGGTTGGCAAATTGCTAAACGATACTAAAGTGTGCATGTAATTGGTTGTCGGTGTTGGCTTGCTACTCTTGCTGTTGTTGCTACTGCTGCTATTTCATGGTCATTGATTAAGCTCTGCCGTTCTCTAATTATCCGAGAGTTTGAATCTAACTATGCCTTGTTACTTGCTAGAATTTTTAGATGCGTTTAGTATATCAAGTAGAGTGATTCTCATATGACCGTGAAAGAAAAAATACCATTTGGTTTGTACTTTTTGATAAAGAACAAAAGAAACAATGGGTTTAGTCTACTACTAACTATATTAGTTTGCCTATTCTTTCACGGTCATATGAAAATCATTCTAAGAACGACAAAATATGAAAAATGAAATGATTTGTGCTATGACTGGCTTTTGACCCAGGCCTTAAGTACCTTGAGATTGCAAGAATGTTGTTACAAGAAAAAGAACATTCGAGCGGGATCAATTAGCAACGTTCTGGCTATTTTCCTGCTTCGAGTTCTATTTTGCTCTAAGTTAGCCTCATTAGCATGTAATATATTCTTTGGAACAAGCAACAGCCTGTGGTAATGACACGTGACGACCTGATGTGGAATGTCTACAAATGAACAATACCACATTCACTGCACTACATTAGGATTCCACGGGTTTTGCTCTCAGTTCTGAATATTTTACGCACAGTCAGGGCTAACACAGAGCAAAAGAGAACTCAAAGTTGAAATATTAGATGTAGACATTTTGCAATACTGTAACTATTATTTGGTAACACTTGCTAGTACATTCATATCTTAAGAAATAGCGCCATGCCTAATTTCGCTTTCTCTTAGGTGTTCTTCTAGTTCAGTTTTAAGTTTTGGAAGTTCTTCTTGTCTCTTTCTCCTGGAACATACTGCCACGATGGGTATGGCCCTTTCAAGGTCTCGAATTTTCTTTGCGTACTTGTCGCAGTTCTTGCAGGAGTCGGCTCAGGCTTTCTGGAATGAATACTGGTGACTCATTTTTTCAATCAAAATGTTTCCTGAATGCCGAGTAACTGAGAGGTGCGAGTTTGTTCTTCATTTTGAGGCCATTCCTTTTAAGGTCAGAATACTGTTCTGTGACATCTTTCCAAATGCTACTTAGGGTCAAAATATAGTTTTGCAGTTCTTTGGCGCTTGTAATGACTTGGTCCAGGATTGTAATCTTTGATGAAATTAGTTACTAACTCGATGACAGGTGGAAGTAATGTTCTTGCATTCTTGTGTTTCCCTTTGTTGATCGTGTTGCAATGTTGGATCGCCCACGTTTTGTTTTCTCAAAAGGACCCCTATCTTTTTATCCGATACTGCAAACACCTTTTTAAAGGCAGTTTTGCAGACAATACCAAGGCTAGGAAGTGTGTCGAGGATCCTCCTTTTCACTTCCTTAACATGTGAAATAACCTGTGAAACCCCTGTGAAAACCAAATCCATTTTTTATAATATAAATCCATTTCACATGGTAAAAACCTATGAAAAACATCATTACTTGTGTTGTAATAACAAATTAATTTCACAAGCAAAAGAACGCGAAATTATATGATCTTTAGATCTGAAATATGCATGTGATCCGCATGATTCAACCTTTGTGAACAATATAACAAAAAATGTGAAACGTAAAAGCATAAACATTTGAGTGTAAAAATAGTTTTATTATACTAAAAATGATATGTAATATATAATCTTTAATGAAAATAAGATTCTACCATTTACATCATACATTTCTATAAAGGGTTTATAAATTTAATCAATACAATGTAATATATAATCAATGCCAGTATTGATTATATCAAATCAATAAATAAAATTGGTGAAATATACCTCACATGGAGGGTCGATACTTTTTAATCCCTCCTTCAATGTCAACGTCCTTTCCGTGCACAGTGAGTCTTTGGTTTATTGGTATTAAAATAGATCTAAATGTTTGTAAATATGTTGTTAAGCAAATAGAACAAAATGTCTCTTTGGTGGTGGTAAGTTTAATGATGCTATCATGCTAAATTGCCTGTTGCAGTTATAGCAGCCATTGTACTTTGCTGAACTGGTTTGGGAACTGATTATTTGCATCCATTAACAAAATACGGTAGGCCTCATGCACTAAATAACATATGATTAAAGGTCCCTTGAATTTATACTACTGAGAGGGACAAAATAATATTTTCTGTGTCAATTTTATTTTTTTGGAAACTTGAAATTACCAATCGGTGATATTCGATCTATGGGTGGTGTCACGTGATCAGTTAGTGCAAAAGTTCTGTTTCTAAGTATACTAGTTTTTATTACATTTTGTAAGTTTTCTAACGAAATCTAGAAACTAAATAGCATTTCATCTAGATCTTTAAATATCTCCTCAAACGTATTCAGCAGAAGTTAACGGATATTCACCATCTCCCGTTGCAATTTCAAACTCGCCACGTGAAATAGAGAGAAATATTGTAGTCAAAAATAACAATTCCTCTAAGCATAACTCAAAACCATGAGCAACAATAAGTTGGAAGTCTGGGTAGGAGGACAGGCCAAACATAAAACTGAAAACTGCAGCTGCCCTATTTTCCTTTGAATGATATTTATATCAAGATAGCTTTACAACAAATCAATCTATAAATGTATAACAATTATCATCTCAGGCATATAAAAATGTCAAAATTGTATGATTACTTGAGACTTAAAAGTAAAATATGCTCTTTAAGTATGCTTTAACTCTTTCATCTTCATTTTCTGCTCTACAATTTGATATGCCTGGGCACAATATTTTTATCTACCTAATACCTTTTCTGACTATTTTTCATGCTCTTCAATTTGTCTGTTTTCATCTCCTTTTCCAGCTGCTCCTTCTGCCTATTTATGCGCAAGTCAACTTTGTATCTTGGTATTTTCAGGTTTTTTACTCCGTTTTTGAAGCGCAGTTCATTCACAGGAAAAATTTCCAAATTTCCAAATTAAATTTGTTTTGGAGTTTTCATGGATTTCATGTGGTTTTTGAATATTTTCCACTGATGGAAAAAGGCCTCTTTTCCACATTTGGTTTTTTTAAAAAAAACACGTTATTGCGATCAACGGCATTCATGTAAGATTGTACCTTTTGATAGTGAGAGGCTGTGGAACAACAACACTTCTCCAGTCATTGTTAGTTTTGGCTTTCCTTGAAACTTTGACTAAATCATTAGCATTATCAATACTGGTTAACACAGTAACTACCTTGTTGTCCTTCCATTGCACTGCCAATACTGGTGTTTTGCGTTCCCAGCGCATGGCTCCCCTTTCCTTTTTCTTTTCCCACTGTTTTCCATTTTTGAGTGTTTCTGGAAAACCTTTCCTATTCTCTGACACAGTACCAGTGACTGCCACACCAAGCTCGAACAGATCTTTTACAAGTTACATTGAAGTATAAAAACTATCTACAAACAAATGGTATCCCTGATAAAGGAATGGTCGGATTAGTTCCATCACAACGTCATAGACAAGACCATGCTCACTTACATTTCTAGCAGAAACGAGGATTTAATGTGCAGGGCTTGAAGTGAGGGCCGGTCAACGGACATTGTCAAGTCAAAAAAAGTTTTCTGGCCAAATGCAGTGTAGTCACAGGGGCGTGTCCAGACATTTTTTGAGGGGGGCTTCCAGATTTCTTATGGCGGTTAATCACCATAAGAAATCTGGAACCTTGACTTTTGAATTCAAAACTAGGTGATCGAGACCGATCGACTGGAATATTATACAGGAGTTTTTGTTTTCCATTAAGTGGAACAAGCTGTTGGACTATCACTAACTTGCCAAATAAAGGTTCATGTCTCAAAGAGTTTGTTTGCCATGAAGGGGGGTGCCGGAACCCCTGGAACACGCCCTTGAGTCATCTGTTTCCAGACATTATTTGAAATTATACTCATACCTCGGAAACATCTTTTAAAATGTTGTCACTAAAATTTGGACAGGACGAGCTGCAGGAATTTAACTACCATCTAGATAAAGCTCTGTCCTATTGATGTAGGAAGTTTGAAGAAAAAACTTGAACGGCGAAAATGTGTTTCTTAGCAAAACTCTCATATTTGAGGTTTACAACGACAATTAGTAAAATGACATTCGATGAGTTTTTAAAATTTGATGCTAATTTTTCGTAAGGCTCATCCGCGATACTTGAAAATAGATATGTGAAAACGTAAAGGCAATCCATTCCATGGTAATGTTTGTACAGAGCGATGTCTTATATGCTTTACAGTTTGGATCGAATTTTCAAGCGGCGTCGTGACGTTTGCCCCAGGCGTTCCATCCAAATTCAAACACAAGCAAAAGATAAACTACAAAATGGTTATCTTTTCTGAGTACTTCAAACTCGTAGGGATAAAATGCTCTACATTAATTGACATATGGTTACAAAATCAAGGTTTTTATTGACAAGAAAGCTTAGGAATCACCTTTTCTAAATCTGCTTTCTTCTTTTCGAGAGCCATAAATTTCATCCGTAGGGTCTCATGGTTCTTACATACATATATATCAAGAGTATCGTGTTAAGCTTTTGTAGTAAATTGAAATTTAGCAACTGAATATCATTTTTCTTTTATACCTGGTGCGCCTTTTCATTTCTCTAATAATGACAACTCATGCTGGTAAAATTTCCACTCCCGAAAAGAGCGAGTAAAAGTTGTGGAGTTGATACTTAGCCTACAATGATAATCAATTTTAATTATTGGTGGCCCATTTGAATAAAATGCCATATTATAAAGTGTGTTTGAGAAATTGCTCAGGCACATTAAATTGATTTTAAGAATGATTTCAAAAAACTGTACTCTTGTTTTTGAAAAGGAAAAATCTTTTAAGCCTTTGATAAAAGATAATTCTGAGGTGCCAGGCATTCTCTTTTGTAGAGTCCCAAAGAATAGATCTTGGTGGAAAAGATAGTTGGAGTCATTTGGAGTTCCAGGCCATTTACCACAAAGGATTATTGTAGACAAAGTTAGTGATGAGGTATCCTTTCCACAATTTCTACATCGAAAAGATGGCTTTTTGAAGTCAAATCGTCCTGAATGAAAAGATAAATAAATAAGTTAGTTATCTATTGAGAATATCAAATTCCACCATTTGAAGTGGTATTCCACAACTTTAGAAACAGTATTTTTTCCATTATGTGACATTTTCTATTATTAACACATCCAAAGTGGCACACCAGGAAGGATGTGAGGTATTGCTATTAATTAATTGTATGGATTAAGAAAATCGTATAAAGAAATGCTAGCGGTACTAGTTGTATTCATGCTTGCGACAGAGAACGTGTTTACAAAGTTTAGTACTAACACATTGGACGCACCCAGTGTGTCCTGGGCGGTTGACTGCAGTGGCAATGTTGATTGACTTGTCATTGCCGCAGGCGATTGCGAGCCGGCAGTTTGCTGTGTAGCGGCAAGAACAGCCCTGACCACGAGCTTGTTGTCCACAAGCTCCCGTCGGTATTCCTGTGAGAGTGTCACGGTGGACGTTGATTGCGGAGTGCTGCTGAGCGGATTTCGTTCAGGAACCTCTTCGTTGAGGTTTGTCAGAGAACGTTTCGGTGGCATGGTGGAAATTAAACTCGTGTTGTAGCGTAATAGCGTCGTATAGCAAGTACTAGCGATAGCGATGGCGAGTAAAGGTTCGTGTGGTTGGCATTAAGCTAGCTTGATCACGTGTGTAGCGTCTTATCGTATTTCGTAATGATAGCTATGATCCATATCTCAGACAGGCCACAGAGATCGACTGGAATAGATTGCAACATGCTATAAACAACTTGCTGAGTCGATCAACGATAGCGTGAGGTTATAAATGCGTTGACAGCAGAAGATAGCGGTATGCGTCGGGACAACGTTACTGCAAGATGTCATTGACCTCGAGTCTAATTTTGCCTAAATTACATTTAACCACATGAAAAACAGGATCTTGTTGACTCATATTTACTGAGGCGTGTTTTTTTCTTGACTTTATTATCATAAGATTAGTTTTCGATATATTGATGGAGAACTTGTTTGCGTCTCACCATTCTTTAACTTTTTCTAGTTCCGAATTTATAGTTTTTTCTAGAGAGTTCAGATCTTTGAAAGAAGCGAACACATTCGTATCATCAGCAAAAATTTTGAAACTTAGGACTTTAGCTTAATTTGAAAGGTCATTTATATATATCAAAAATAATAGCGGACCAAGTGAGCTTCCATGAGGAATTCCACAGCTAATTGTTTCTAGATCTGATGTAACATCTCCTACTGCAACATATTGCTTCCTGTTTGATAAATAACTGTTAAACCATCCCAGTGGTAGACCTCGAATTCCATAAGCTAGTAGTTTATTAAGTAAAATTTGATGATTTACAGTATCAAATGCTTTTGATAAATCTAAGAAAACATCACAAGTGTATAAGTTGTTGTCTATAGATTTTTGAAGATTGTCTGCAGTCTCTGTAGTAGATTGAGCGGTTGAGTGCACTTTACGGAAACCAAATTGGAATTCAAAAAGAATCTTTTGCTTTTCAATGTAATTTATAAGTTGCTTATTAATCAGTTTTTCAAATATTTAAGTGTAGATAAAGTAGAAATAGGACCATGATTGGCCGGATCGCAGGTGTCTCCCCCTTTGTCAACAGGAGTAACTTTAGATATTTTTAGGATGTCGGGGACAATGCCTGAAGTAAAGAATGGTTAAATACCAATGACAGAGGTCCAATGATATATTCACTGGCAAGTTTAATACACAGTTGGGAAACTCCAATCGTAGACTTATTTAGTTTAATACCTCTTATTTCATCTAATACTTGATGTGGTGTTATGCCGTGAAACATAAAGCTTCTTTCAAAAGAACGTTCAATATAGTTTAGAGGGCTTGTATCAGTTTGAAGAAGTTTTCCTGCAAGTTCACGACCAACACTAATGAAATGTGCGTTGAGCTGCTGAACGATACTTTTTTTTGTCAATGTAAAACTTGTTTTTATATAGTATTTTTGAGATTTGTTTCTGAGAAGAATTCTTTTTCCTATTGATAATCATTCCTGTAAGCTTCCAAGTAGTTTTTAAATTGTTGCTGTTCAGGTCAAACTGGTCTTGAAGATACTTTTATTGTACAGTATTACTTTTAAAGGGTCTTTACTAAGAAAATGAGATTTAAATAACTTTTGCTTTCTCTTTATGGATGTGAGAATGGCATTAGAAATCCAAGGTTTCTTAATTTGTCTTTTCTTTTTATTTGAATTTTGAGGAAGTGGCACATGCTTATCAGAAATCGATTGAATTGCGTTAATGACTCCGTTCATACTTTCATTAACGTCAGACGAAATTAGATTATTGAAATCAATAGTCTGTATGTCTCTTTGAAATGCATTATCAGATTTAGAAAAGTCACGGTAATACTTAGAATACTTTGATGTAGGAAGCTTATTTGACACTGCAGAAAATAGGGAAGTAATCAGTGATATAGAAAAGAATCTTCGAATTTATTCATATTAAAAGAATCAAGGAAAGATGCAAGTTGAAGTAAAATTATACAATTAACACCTGAAATAAAATTTCAATGACTTAGACCTTTTTTTCTAATGTATTTTAAAAAGTAAACAAACACGCTTATTCGGTACAACGTCAAAATTTCGATTTTTCAGAAGACTTGTAGATCTAGGCGGTTATCGAAAAAAGCTATTTTAATTAGAACTCAAGAAGAGAGTCTGATTTCAAGCTCTGGAGGACTTTATTCTCCATAGAGACAGCTCAAAGTCACGGCGGTATTCAGGAATAAAATCTCACAAACTCGATCGAGCGAAGCTTTAATATTACTGATCAACAGTTGTATTTACTAAGTGACTTCTTAAGAAAATAATCAATGTAGATGTACGTAGATCGTAGAAAAATAGTAAAAGACGAAAGAAAGAACAATTCCAATGAAGTTTTGAAGGAAGTTCGGCCAGTTTTGTCATTTAAATAAGCCGTTCTGAATAAAAAGTAGATTGATCGCCACGCATTACAAGATTACAAACAGCAGAAGCAATGCTCAGATTGTATGTTGAAATGTGCGAAGGTCTAAACGAGAATTCGTTCCAATAAATAATCATTAATTTACCGACTTGGATGAAGACGAAATAAATAGCATTTCTAAATGTATTTCTATAAAATATTTGCTTAGTTCACAGTGTAAAGAAATAGTTTCATTTGAAGTAGGAGCCGTGACCCTTGAAGGTCAAGATAAACAGTAATGTAATCAACACGCATAACGCAACGCTTTATGTTGATCGTCCCGATTGTATCATAAACGGTCGATTATCTTGTATATTCAGTTTTGAGCTCGTAGGTCGAATTATTCCTAGAATAAAACATACAGCCCGCCTTTGAAATTGAAAATAAAGAAAGCGTTTTCAAATAGATCTTCTTCCAATTGTACTCTATACTTGACTCAGTTGACTCTATCGCGATGTCGTAGTCGAAGTCGTCTTTCGTATTAATTGAAGTTCAGACAATTTTCAATTCCAAACTCAACAAACTAGCGAAGAACTAGATGCTAAAAGGAAAATAATAAGGACGATTACTCATCTTACTAGATAAATTGAGCATTCAAAATATTAATTCGAGCGAAATATTTGGAATCCGTTTGAGAATGTCAACAAGCATAAAGAGGGCACAGGAAGACCAATCTTCCAAAAGTGCAACAAGTATCCACGAGTTCGCCAAAGGGCGTTTGATCTTTATTGTGTAGTGAAAGCAATTATTCCTTAAAAATTTCGAATACTTCATTGTTCAAGTCTGCATAGTTTGACTTTCTTTTATTCCGTTTGAAGACTAATCGGGCGCAATGTTTTGTTTACTTTCTTCGGTTGTATTTTTGCACCCTGTACTATGATTATTTCATTTTGTAATATGTGTAGCTTACAGGTCATATTTGTGAATAAGCAAATTCTTTCAAACCTACTTTGTTTCATGGCGGTTTTTAACATTGAACTAAGTTGTACCAATCATTCAAACCTTGTATGCGCCATTTAGGATATCAGTAGAAGCTGTTGGGTCATTGCTCTTTCTTTTAAAATCATAATTAACACAACTTTTTAAAGGATGACACGAAATACAGATAAGAAGTCCGCCAGGAGTACCTATCGAATACCCCGCATCAGAAAAAGCTTCCAATATGGGATTTCAGCTATGGCACAGAAAAGAACGTAACTAGGCCAAACTTTGCTAGATTCATGCTTTTCGTTTCGCAGAAAAAAGCACTCTGCTGCATATCGAGACTCTGATGTAGGAAACTAGCTCAGCAAGAACATTACCGTCCACTTGGTTGATCAGCAATTGCATCTGCTTCATTTTCTTGTTGACTCTTCTTTCCTTTCTTATAGTATCACGCTAATCAGCTTGCATGGTAACTGGCATCAAGCGCTTTAAGATCACCCTAACTCAATTTCTTCTCAATATTATAGTTTAAATATGTTAGATTTGATATCATATTATAAATAATGACAATGATAATAGTAATAATCGTAATAATATGATAAAATATTTAGGGTTTACCTTTTTGTGTTTTGTGGTTATTGTTGCTGTTGTTTTATTGTTAGGAGCTCTTCAGCTGGTGAAAATTCTAATCCTTGTTGCAATTCTAATTTTAATTATTTTTCTTTTCCTGTGATCCACCTGTCTGCCCACACATCCATCTATCCCTCCCTCCAGGGCAGTCCTAAGAGCTTAAGTGGCAGCGCATCTCATCTGTGGAATGGGTTGCTTCTTAACGGCTACTGCCACCTTTCGGGCTTCAGCCCAGAAGTAGGACCACTCTGGAAAATCGCTTCGTTTTAACGAGATATTGGCAATAAAAAAAAAGATAATTCTCTTTGAATTGTGTGGAACAATTGTCAGTCCAAAGCACAAAGTGTCCAAACACAGCTGCTTCACTCCTTTTCAAGAAGAAGAAATCCAAAAAAGAAATCACTTCATCGGGTCCTTCTCCAACGGTCGATGGATAAATAAAAAAAGGTCAAATTGTCTTGTTTCCAATCTCTTTTTGTAATAGGCGTCTTGGCTGGATAACTTCGGTAGCTGAATGGTTTTATGACACTCTAGATTCAAGATTAGAGATGTTTCATTCATTTTAGTAAGATTACGAACAGCAGTAACAGACATTATTTCAAAAGTTGACGTCATGTTACTAAAAAACGCATTGGCGCGCGCTATAGTTTTGCCAGAGGTTCGATTTTGGCATTCTCGAATGGAATGAAAGTTGTGTTAAACGTTTCCTTTTTCCTTTAGTGGTACACTATATATATTGCGGTGGAGTATACCTTGATCAAATTACGCGTGCATTACATGACTTTTTCTCTTATTGTCTAGATATTTACTCTTTTTTTCTTGCTTTGCAGAATGCTTTTAAGATAGACGTTTGTCTTCTTTTGTTATTATGCATGTGATAAATAGCAATAGCACTAAGTAAAATAGAATGAGGTAACCATAAGGCTTTGGCACATGTTACTTTAATAAGTAGTTTTTGCATATAATTGCGTGGTTGGCAAATTGCTAAACGATACTAAAGTGTGCGTGTAATTGGTTGTCGGTCTTGGTTTGCTACTCTTGCTGTCGTTGCTACTGCTGCTATTTCATGGTCCTTAACTAAGCTCTGCTGTTCTCTAATTATCCGAGAGTTTGAATCTAACTAGATGCGTTAAGTATGCGAAGTAGAGTGATTCTCATATGACCGTGAAAGAAAATGGACCATTTAGTTTGTACTTTTTGATAAAGAACAAAAGAAACAATGGGTCTAGAGTCTACTACTAACTATATTAGTTTGCCTATTCTCTCACAGTCATATGAAAATCACTCTAAGACTGACAAAATATGAAAAAATAAAACGATTTGTGCTATAACTGGCTTTTGACCCAGGCCTTAAGTACCTTGAGATTGCAAGAACGTTGTTACAAGAAAAAGAACATTCGAGCGGGATCGATTAGCAAACTTTTGCAATACTGTAACTATTGTTTGGCAACACTGGCTATTACATTCATATCTTAAGAAATAGCACCATACCTAATTTCGCTTTCTCTTAAGGGTTGGCGAAGTTCAGTTTTAAGTTTTAGAAGTTCTTCTTGGCTCTTTCTCCTGGAATATACTGCCATGATGGGTATGGCAGGTCTGGCAGGTGTCAAGTTGGGCTTTCCGGAATGAATACTGGTGACTCATTTTTTCAATAAAATGTTTTCTGATTGCCGAGTAACTGAGAGGTGCGCTTTTGTTCTTCATTTTGAGGTTATTGCTTTTAAGGTCAGGATGCTGTTCTGTGACATCTTTCCAAATGCCACTTAAGCTGTAGTTAGGGTCAAAATATAGTTTTGCAGTTCTTTGGCGCCTGTAATGACTTGGTCCAGGATTGTAACCTTAGATGAAATTAGTTACTAACTCGTTCGACAGCTGGAAGTAATCTTCTTGCATTGTTCTTGTGTTTCCCTTGTTGATCGCGTTGCAATGTTGGATAGCCCACGTTTTGTTTTCTCAAAATGACCCATATCTTTTTATCCGATATTGCAAACACCTTTTTAAAGGCAGTTTTGCAGACTATACCAAGGCTAGGAAATGTGTAGAGAATCCTCCTTTTCACATCCTTAACATGTGAAATAACCTGTGAAACACCTGTGAAAATCCCATCCATTTTTTTATGATATAAATCCATTTCACATGGTAAAAACCTGTGAAAAACAAATTTACGTGTTGTAATAACAAATTAATTTCACAAGCAAAAGAACGTGAAATTATATGATCTTTAGATCTGAAAATATGCATGTGATCCGCATGAACCAACCTTTGTGAACAATGTAACAAAAAAATGTGAAACAACAGCATAAACATTAGAGTATAAAAAGAGTTTGAATTCTATCAAATCAATAAATAAAATTTGTGAAATATATTCTAAAACAAATTATTGAATGTTTCGTAATGACAAAGAACTATACGCATATAATTATCATAGTCATATCAAATTAATTATAATTTAATCCTAAATAACGCTCATGATTATTTTTACTTAATTTACTTAATTTTCTTCGTCATGATATCCTACATCTTCAAACTCCTGGTCTTCTTTTCCATCTTTACCATCTTTGTCGTCTTCAAACTCTTCACCCTCAAGGTCTTCTTTGTCATCATATTCTACGTCTTCAAACTCCCTGTCTTAGTTACCATCTTCGCCAACTTCAACCTCATCGTCTTCAACCAGTTCTTCGTCACAACCTTTGTCTTTGAAATCCTCATCCTTTGATTCATCACATTCCTTGTCGTCGAACTCGGCTTCTTTTAATTTCTCGTTCCCTTCATCTTCATCCGTTCTGGTCACTCCTTTTCCAACACCCTTTTTAGTGGAGTGTTTGTCTATATCGGTCATAATAAAATAATTATTGCATTGGTATATTTTCCAGCTACATTCAGTTAAATGGTTCAACGAGCCACAATCGATTTTGTTACTGACATTTTTTCCTTTCTTTTCACTGTGTGCAGCAACTAAGAAAAGTAAAGAACAGTATTAATAGCTAGTTCAGTTCAAAATACCGATACACAAACTCCACGCATATTATTTCAACAATGCGCAATTTTTTGTTCTCTCTTTCAGGTTATGCTCGAATTTTTTGAGTTTGTTCGCCCCTCCCCCTTCAAAAATCTAATGGTCTGTCCCTTAGTCAAAGATTTTTAGGGTAGACTATGACCTTGTTGAGCGAGGCTCTAAATCTTCATCTAAACTTGGATGCACCTTTATCCCTGATTAAGGTTTTTAAGGTTCTTTTAAGGAGCCTTTTAAACATATAAGCAGATAGAATTTTCTTAATTCACATTTCAAATCTAAAAACAGTTTCTATAGACCCTTCGCTATTTTCGCCAGGTGGTATTGGTGAAAAAATGGGAGGCTTTCAAATAGTGACCATCAACAGTGTGGCCTTGATATATATATCGTTTTACATTGACGAATTATATACAAAGTCAGAGATCAGTTAGAAATGAACGGGCGGGATCTCGAATACTATTTGGCCTCAAGGCTAGTAGAGAGCTTTTCTTATTGCTGCGAGCCGTCAGGCAAGCAGCAACACTAATCTTGGGGTTCCTGTGTTTGAATTGGGCTACCTGTGTATCTGAATACCAGGAGAAATCTCGTTTTTTAGGATTTCTGTCATTCGTGCAATCGAGATGATTTTGAGCCTACAATCGATCCGGATTATCTTTTGATAAAGTGATTTTTCGGGCCAAGATAAATGGCAGTGGCCAGCTGCTGTCTCCCCCAGCGCTTGTTTTGAAAACTTTAACTTTGTATCTACAAATTCAGTAAGAAGGTATTAAATTACTGTCTTCTCACACAAGTTTATTTAACATGGCGTACAATGACATACTCACCCTAAAAAATATTTGTGCACCAGTACACTTAACCTTAGGTCTTGCTTTGGCAAGCAATTCCTCTGCTTTGTAACATTCTACCATTTTCTGTAAATGGGACAATTTTTTGAAAAGGGTTTTTCAGCAATAGCTTTGCTACATTTTATGTTATTACAAAACTCTAATGATAAGAATGAGCAACTTGTAGATTTTAAACTATTCTCGCTATCTCTAATTTAAAAATATAGCAAGCTTATACCTAAAATCACAAGAGTTTTTCCTTTGTTCACTACTGAAGTTGATAAGTTAACAATTATTGTTGAACTTAGGCAGAGAGCTAGAAGTTATAAGTTACCTATAAGTAAGCTCATATTTCGACGGGAAAATAGTGGCATTACATTAATTGTAAAATACCTCATCTTTAGGGGGTAAATCTAGTTGCGGCTTGCTTTTTCTTGAAACCTCAAAATCAATCATGGACCCAAATGTTGAATTACCGTTTCCTCGATGGTGAGGAACTGAATTTGGTAATCCTGCATCCACTCAAGGAATACCTCGAGGGACCTGGAATAGCAGCAGTAAGGGGGACTCGCGGTCACCATTTGGAATCGCCCGGGAATTACCCGTGTTTACGCACTAGCGTCCCCCGCGGGAATTACCCGTGTCCCGTTACATGTTGCGCGAAAGTTGGGAATATTTGTCTTATATATGCATGAATGTAAAAAGTTCACCAATGACTTCTGTATAATTTGCCTAAGATCCAAAGTTAACATACCCAAGCCTCGGGGTTTCTGGTGTTGTGGTAAGAAAATGCAAATAGAAGACGACACGTCAGCACAGTGTTACGAGTGTGGTAAAAATATTCGCAATGCCGTACCAAATGCTACCAGAGAGCAGTATTATGCCAACGGAGGTCGTAAGAAAACGCCATATAAGAGAATAAAATACTTCAGGGACTGGATGAGTCATATCCAAGGTTTACATCCGGTATATTTAAGCGACGAAGTAAAGAAGAAAATCATAGACCACTTAGAAGAGCCAACCCCACAAAGTCTACGGAAGACATTGAAAAAATTAAAACTAGGGAAATATTACAAAGCTATTCCCTGTCTTTTGTCTGAAATTACCGGTAAGTCTATTCCCGAGGTTTCTGATATGAGCAGAGCCGAGTGGATGTTTTGTCGGCTGGATAAGGATATTCCTTATTACCCTGACGTAATTTACGAAATATTTTACAAAATAGACCCCAACCACCCCCTGTTAGGATGGATTCCGAGAAAATAAAAATGCAAAACTGGCGTTGCCAGAAACCCCACTGGGGAATGCATCGCGCAGAACACCAAGCTATCCCCAGTGGGGTTTTTTTGCATTTTCGGCTTACGGGGCTTATTTCATCCCGCGCCAGAGGCCCTCTAGTACATACACATATATCTTTCTTACGACCCACCAGAGGGTGAACTCCGGACAGCGTCCCGAGACACCCCCTGACTTTTCCAATCGCGAAACCCCCCATCGCGGGGTTGAATCGCACTTTCCACCCCTCCCCCCATGGTTGCTGTGAGTGGGGGAGGCTTTTTTTTTCACTCACAGCAACCGGTCCAAATGCGTCTACAGCGAGGCTTGAACTCGGGACTTTAGGCCTCCCCAGCTCCAAAGTCCCACGATCACAAGCGAACGCCAGACAAATCTGGACGCTTATGTATGTGAAAAATATTATATTTAATCTGCATAATTTCTAGACTGACGTTCGATATGTAAATAGAATCCCGTCACGCTCTTTTCGAAGCAGATGTTTACTGAGCAAGCTTTCTTTGAAGCTCTTCTTTCGCCTCCTGGTAGATCTTTTTGCGAGATTCCTCGGAAAGATCTTTTACGACTGTTTTTTTATTCCTTATGTCCGTCTTTAATTTCTCGTATTTGTCTTCTTCAGCTAAGATAAGCGAGAATTCTACGTCGTCTATCTTTCTGTCACGCAAAGCCTTTGAGACAAGGTCGGTAATAGTATTTACTTTAGCCCTAGACAGAGCTATTGTCGTGTCATGCTTGGATATTTTCGTGGATAGCTTTTTCATAATACCCGTAGCAACAGCAGAAATAATGCCACAGGTTGCCCCAACGCCGGCCAAAGGAACTCCAACGATTATTCCCGGCCCAGTAAGCGAAGTAGCAACGCCGGAGCCCGTTAACACAACAGATATGGATCCTGAAGTTATCGCAATCTTATGTAGCGTGCTACGGGCTCTGACGTATTTCTTCCTAACTTTTTCGTAGTGTTTTGCCTGCCCTTCCAAGTAAGCCAGTATTAAATTTGCTTTATTCAGACGAAAGTTTTCAGCATCCGTTATTGGTGCCGTAGTGTGATAATTGTGAACATCTGGGTACAACTGAGGTGCTGATGGTATAACATCCATTATATATACTAATGTACGACGCTTTTGGGAATGATATTGAGGAGCAGCCACATCACGATAATCGAGATTACTGGAATTGGAGGGCCTTTAGGAAGATGTTTCCACATGCAGACCCTAGTAAGTTCGAAAGAAGACCCGATGGGATTTACTTTAACGGCTCCAGAATGTACAGCAATGAGGATTTGAAGCCTACGCTGGTTGATCAGATAGACTCTCAGCTGAAGCATCCTAAGCCTAAACCCGTGCAAGGTTGGTCAAAGGAATTATTGCTGGGTACCAGTACTTATCCGATACCCGCAGTTTCATTTGATAAACACCCAAGCTTGGACCTAACGCTGAACATGCGGATCTCTAACAAGCATTCCTTTCCGTTAAAGGTGCGAGATATCTTCAAAAACGTGCCCATTGTTCATACCACCGCTAAGGAATCTCATGAATGGTTAAGTGGTCCTAACATGCGTTATTGGCCGCAGCAGCTGAACTTTGCGGTTTGGTGTGCCACTAGCGGCTGTGGTGTAAGTGCAAACTTGATGAAGAATTCAATATTTATGTTTCATTTTCACTTCACGGTTAGAAGAATACTGCATGAAATGGGTGTTATTGCGCTGCCGGGAGATGCCACGTTTTATCCAAGAGATAATAAATACAACGTTCCTGCTTACGACCGACTTTGTAAGGAGTTCGGTGTTGTAGGGAAGGATTTCAGGTGTACCGCGGGTGCTAACAATGGTTTGGGGCACATTTGGGCTGATTGGGGGATTGGCGGACACGAGCTAAGTGATAAGGAAGTCCACGCGTTGAATTTACAATGGACCATGGCTTCCCACCCAGAAACCCATTATCATTTGAAGAATGAGTGGTGGTGGTTGGAGGGTCCAGTTAAGGATACCAAGCAAGTCCGCGATGGACCTTTGTTCAAAGACGAGGGTGGTAAGTATGCCGGGGCTAATCCACTGATTATTAAGATTACCAACGACGAGCAAACGAAGCAATATCTTAACTTTATACCCCCATAAGGTAAAGGACTAACTAGAGCCGGCCTTGCCCGTTTGAACCGCAGCATAGAAGCTTACGTGTATTCCATTTTGGGAGCTCAGGTAAACACCCGATCCAGCATAATCGGAAATACGGGCGCCGCAGAAGAAACGCGAGCCGAAGCTTTGATTCTATTCGAAAGTTCAATCTTGGAGGGCGACATTAGCAAGGGCGTACAGCGTTACCAACTAGCTATACAAAATTCTAAGGCAAGGTTGGACTATGCAGTAGCCCCGGGTTGTTGGTTAATGCCCAGTAATTTATCTATAAATACTGGCTCTGTAGTAGGATACAACAACAAACTTCAACGAGCTACTAAGGATATGAAGTTTGGGGTGAACGACGTGAACTCTGACACTCTTAGGAACATTCCTCACTTCGTAGAGAAGCCAAAAAAGTCACACGAAACGAAGCTACCCGTAGTTAAGAAACCATCAAAGAAGGTTATGCCTGCGATACCTGAGGAATATGACCATAACTTACTAAAAGCCGGCTTAGCCGCCGCAGGTGTTGGTCTGAGCTATTATATATGGCGATGAACAACCCCTACGTAGCTGGAGTAGATTGTGTTTATACGACTTACACAGGCGAGAAAAAATACAACCAGGCATCTTGGGTTGATGTCACGGGCATGTCCGTGAATTTGAACTACTCGGGAAAGAAGTTAATCCTTTGTAGTATTTGCATTGGCACGAGTAGTCACGCCAACGTCAGCTTTAGGTTCCTGGATGAGAATGGCGTACTGCAGCCTATGAGAAATAAGACAAACAACAGGGAGCCTGCGCATTTCTCCGTAGAGCCCAACCCCAGCAGTGCCGAAAATCATTCCGTTTGGACTTTCCACGTGGTTGCTGATTGCCGCGGGAAGGTAAAGCTGCAGATAAGAGTAGACGATACGGGGAGCGTTTGCGTAAATAGCATAGAAAATCAGAGAGATACGGTTTATAATCACAAGACCATTAGCAATCTTACGGTAATGAGTCTCTAGAAGGGAATTAATTTCCTGAAATATATGAATCCACACGTAAAAGAAGATTGGTTTTTTCCTTACCTGGAGGAATATTGGCATCAGGGCGACGAATGGAGCGACATTTGCACGTGGGTTAAAGTTGGAGGGTTGGGGTTAATCATATGCACCACTAACGTTAGCGCAGTTAATAGCGCTAGCGTTAGGTTTAGGATTATTGACGAGAATAACCAGCCATTATTACCTTACAGAAAAAAAGATAATAATAGGAACTTAGCTCATTTTACGTATGAAGGCCCCACGACAAGTTCAGAAAATATGGCGCCAGTAACGTTTCACATGATAGTTAATTGTCAATACGCAAAGCTTCAATTTTGTCCAGACGACGCGCTGAGTTCGGGGTACGCTGGTATCGCCATGATTAATCGAACTAATGACAAAGATGCTACTTGGAGTCATAAGACCATTAGCACCATGACTGCCATACCTTTAGTTCCGCATTATCAAGGCGGCGCGAATACTATCTTTACTTATCCCCAGTCGAGAACGCCTCGGGCGCCCGACGACGATAAGCCACCAGTAATACACAAGGATAAGATTAACCCTTCATCTTCTTCAGGAGTACCACTCCAATAGCGACAACCAAGATCCAAATGTTATTCCCCACGAACTTCAACAGTTCACCGCCGGCCCTAAGCGCCAAGGAAACAACCGAACCCAGCAGCCCAGGAAGACCGGCTGCCATCTTTTTTCCCAAGTCCGTTAGTCCACTGCCTAATTTCTTTACGCCCGCGCCCGTAGCCTTAAGCGCGTTAAGGATTACCCCTACTACGCTCGAAATAGCGACCGCGAATGCCAGCGGAACGCCATACTTCAAAAGGGCTCTTTTTACCTTTTCCTTGGTGGTAAGCCCCAACTCCCTTTCCAGGTTTTCCTTTTGTGCCTGTAATTCCGCAACTCTCTCCTGAAGGGTTTCTACTTCCCTTTGGGCTGCCTCCCTTTCTTCTTCGGGGCGCGCCTGGTCGTTAATTATTTCCTGCTTTTCGGATATGTTTTTTTCCAGGTCTTCGATGGCCTGAGTTCTTTGCTGGATTTGCTCTTCTTTAATGTTGATTTCAGCAACTAACAGCCGCCGCTCCACCAAAGAACCCTCTATGGCGGTTTGTAAGTCCTTAACTTCCCCCTTCCTCACATCTAGGTCTTGCAGGGCAAGTTCGAAGGCCTTTTGGGCTTGGTTCCTATCGCGCAGGGCTTTGTCTGTTTGTTCTCTAAGTTCTATCATTCTTTGGTTTTTGTCGTCAAGTTCTCTTTTTTGAGCATCAAGGAGTAGTCGGTTTTGTCTCATGTAATCTGCCTCCCTTTCCTCCATTGTCTCCTTTAGTTCTTCAACTTCCCTTATCGCCTCGGGGCCTTTTCGTTGCCGCTGCATTAGGGTCTTGAACTTTTCAAAGGCTTCGCTGGTGTTTTCATCGTTTTCTCTTAGTCTTTCCACCAAATTAGGTCTTCCTAATGCGTTTTTGATTTCTTTTTGGAGATTACTGGTGAGCCTGTCGGAGTCTCTCCTTTGGTAGAGATTATACCACTTATCCCTTCCTTGGTACTGGATTTGAATTTGCCCCTTATCTCCGGTTTGGAAATTAAGGCGGGCCAAGTCCACATTTGGAAATTTCTCCCTTACGTCGTCTAAAAGCCCCCTTAGCATTTCAGTTCTTAGGTCCGTGGAATCCAAGTTTTGCAATTCCAAGTACTCCGGAATAGATCTCCCCGGGTTCCTCGATTGCCACTTGTCCTTTAAGGAACGCCAGGCCTCGCGGGCCCTACTTCCGAACCTATTTCGAAGCCTGTCCCAAATATACTCGCGGGACACGTCGTCATTTGGGATTAACGTATCGTATTCTTCGTCGTTAATATCGACTTGGCCTTCTTCGGTAAGGGGGTCAAAATCCGTTCCTTCTACTTCCATTATATATGATAAGCTCAAAGTTAAACCCAAACGTATTACCTAAGCAGGTTGGCGGACTAAAGGCAGAACGCACCTTTCACCGGGTCACATTCACACCTTCTAGCGCAAAGCCAGGGGAAACCTTGTATGTAGGCGTGCCCCGCCTAACGGATAACCTAGTCTTAGTTCCTGGCACCCTGGCTTTAAGGTTCGACCTAGCGGTGCAGTCAAGCCCCACAGACGAAAGGATTATCGTTAACAACGTGGGCCGCAACATTGTTTCTAAGATGCGCGTAAAGTTCGCCGGGGAATCCTTGCTGGACTTAAATAGGTACGATCTGTATACCACGTACAAAGACTTATGGTTGACAGCCTTTGACCGCGCGCAAAGGATAGAACAAGGAATTGGTAGTGTCATTCTACGTAAGGTTCGCACACCTACGAAAACGCAACCTACTGACGGCAGCGGAGAAACCGCAGTGGCAGACGCAAAGCGAATAAAGACCGCCTATGGTAGCAAGTATGTCATACCATTAGACTTTGAAGTGATTACGAATCATGGTGTGTATTACCCAAGACAGTTATCCGAGCTACAGTTTGAAGTAACTTTAGCAGATGCTAATAACATCATTGGTGGGCTAAGCACTGCACTTACCACAACGACCCCATACTCTATTACCAACTTAGAGCTACAGTACGAAACGGTGTACAGCGAAGAGCTGGCCCGTAGCGCTGGCATGGAATACAGCTCCGGAAAGGCATTCTTATACGACCACGTGGTGATGTATAAGACGTTTAGCTTCTTGGATAAGACGGATGAGGTTATCAACCAAAGCATTAACCTCCCTAGACGTAGTTTGACGGGGTTGATGCTGGTGTTTGCCAAACCCTATGAGGCTGGTAAGCGCAACTCCGAGGCCTTTCACAACCCCAACATTACTAACGTAGGGGTCAACATAAACGGCGTTCCAAACAAGGTCTACTCCCAGGGGATAAAGCCCGCAGACGTGTACAGAGAGGCCATGCGCAAGTTTGGCAACCAAATTAGCCCCGAGGAATTCTTTAAGGATAAGTATGCGCTGTGGATTGATATGCGCACCATTAACGACGAAGACCTGCATGGTCAGGGTTTACGTCTAGTAAATACGCAGGATGGCATAACATTGGAGATCAAGCGCACCAAAAACGCCAGTGCCGGCGACGGCGACAAGATAAACTGCTACGTCTTCGTCGTGTCTGACGCGCAACTGAGCGTGGAAATGAATCAGCTAAAGAGCGTTGCCTATTGATCCACTCGCTCATCCTTTTGATAAAAAAATATCGTTGGTATATAATGCTTCGCGTATTCGAAAACAACGAAACCAAACTGCAATGCATAGTGCAAGGCGATAAACTATACTTCAAAGCAAAGGAAGTGGCGCTGGCGTTGGGTTACGAACGCCCAAAAGATGCAATTAAGGTGCATGTTCGTGAAAAGTATAAGGTAAAGCTTAGCGAACTTAGAGTGGAGGTGAATCGCCTCCCCTCGTATTCACAGCCTAATTCCCTGTACGTAACCGAATCTGGGTTGTATCAACTAATATTTAGCTCTAAGATGCCAACGGCAGAGACATTCCAGGATTGGGTCCTCGAGGACGTTCTTCCCGCATTGAGAAAGACAGGTAAGTATGAAATAGAAAGGCGGTTCGATAGTCCTAACAAGTTAGTCTTCAAAATGGAAAATGAGTTTGACCTGCATAAGAAAGTCGTGGACTACATACGCCGCTTCTACCCACAGATGCTCATAGCGCCCGGCTTAGGGGAATTGCAGGATTCTGACAGCAAACGCATAAAATGCTGGCAGAAGGGTTATCAAAGGGGTCAACCCGACCTCTTAATACTGAACGCGCATTTAAGGTATGAAGGGCTTTGCATCGAATTAAAGACGCCGAAAGGAAATGGCATACTCTCCGCAGACCAACGCAAGATAATTTCGCAGTATGACGCGAATGGTTACCTGACCATGGTTAGCAACGATTATGACGTCATCTGTCGTGCCCTTAGCAACTACGCGGAAGGCATCCGTATTCCCTGTCGGTGGTGCTGCAAACGCTTCAAGACTACGGAGACAAGGGCAACGCATTTAAGAATATTTCATAGATATAATGATCGTCAACCAAATACACTGGCGTGACCTGATTTGCGGTAAAGCATACGAAATAAAAAATTACGTCGTCTTCGAAGACATCGACCGTTTACGGTTAGTCCTCAAAGACTTAGAAGGTAAGGAATATTCCCTTTGGGCGCCGGATTGCGTGCGGTACGTAATTCAGGGCGAGGAATTCACCCACTTACGCAGCTATGGTAAGGTAAATGGCCGATGGAAGTTTGACATTGAAAGAAGAGTCACTCCATCTCCTCTTTGTAGTTAAGCGCGTCTGCTAAAGTCCGCTGCGCTTTAGGATCCGCGGAGCACCAATGCCCCACAAAGGATCCTTCGGGGAATACCCTGTCGCAATGAAGGCAGGTGTATTTTTTACGCGGCTTGGGTATCGGCGGCTTACAAGGGGTAATGCAGTCGGCAGGTAGTTCGCAAGTAATACAGTCCATATATTGAAAGGGCGATTAGGAATACTCCTAAGAAGGCGGCTGCGTAGGCTAGCATATACCTTTAAAAGGGGTTCATATCTTTATTTATTATTATTAGATTATGCAAGCGCCCTTAAAAGGGGTCTTTATTTTTATTTATTATTATTCGTTATCCTTAATAATAATAAATAAAAATAAGAATGGGATTTGAGACTCTTTGCGCAAACCCTACTTTACTATCTTAAGCCGCCTACTAATCATTGCGGGCTTTCCTTGCCGCCTCATTGCCGGCATGCCAAGCTTCGAAGCGATCTAAGTACTCCTTGAAACCGCCTTGGCCGTCATAGAGACACTGCCAAACATGTTGGTCACTTCTTTGACAGCCGCAGCGCTCACAAGTTGCCTCCCAATATTCTCTATCCTCCCACCTTACGCCTTCGACGCAGTCAAACTCCGCAAAGCGCTGGTCAATTTCCTTCTTCCGGCGCGTTAACTTCCTTTGGGTTTCCTTTGGGCAACATCGTGCAGCAACGTCGCCGTGCTCCTCGCAAGCCACGCTCAGCAGGTCGTAATTGCCGCGGCACCAATGTCGATGCCATTCGTCGTTCTTGTCCTCCTCGCAGCGCTCACATACGTTCTTTAGGCAAACGCGGTTATCAACGTGGTAATCCAACATCTGCGCGCTGCTAAAGAGGCGATTACACTCCTTACAACGCCTTTCGCGTGCCTTCTTAGCGCACACCTTCTTTTCCAGGTGGTATTTTAACATTTGCTTGCTGCTGAACTCCTTGTTACACCGCTCACACTCCATATATAATAAGGATTTAATAACCCTTATATGGGATACCGCATAAAGTCCTTAATGGACTCTTTTGCCCCGGATACTATTTCAAAGAGTGTCTCAGAATGTTGACGTTTAGGTTAAATCTTTGTTAAGGATGCCTGGAAACTATTTCAAAGAGTGTCTCAGAATGTTAACAATAAGGTTAAATCTTTGTTAAGTATATGTGGAAAGCCCGTAAGGATTAGTAGGCGGCTTAAAATAGTAAAGTTGGGTTTGTGCAAAGAGTCTCAAATCCCATTCTTATTTTTATTTATTATTATTAAGAATAATTAGGGATATTTAATAATAATAAATAAAAATAACAACCCCTTTGAAGGGCACGTCTTAACAAAGATTTAACCTAAACGTCAACATTCTGAGACACCTTTTAAATAGTTTCTGTGGTGTCTTAACAAAGATTTAACCTTATTGTCAACATTCTGAGACACTCTTTGAAATAGTATCCGGGCATCCTTAACAAAAATTTAACCTTATTGTCAACATTCTACAGGGGATATCGCATGAAGTCCTTAACGGACTCCTTAGCCCACGTTGCCATCGTTATCAGCGCACCAAACCTTTCCGCGCGCTTCAGACCGCACATTTCATCGTACAATTCCTGCACGCGCTCTTTCAGCCGGTCTATCTCCTCCCTTTGCATTTCTATGGTGTCTCTTTTATCTTTTGCGTCGGCGGCAATCCTTCTTACTGCTTCCAATGGGTCCATCGTATATATAATGGATCCGAACCATATTCCCTGCAATGCTCTGATAGTAGGACCCACCGGCTGCGGAAAGACCCAGTTCGTGGTAGAGCAGCTATTAGGACCCTTTAGATACCGCTTCGACTATATTGTGCTATTATGCCCCACCTACGTGAATAACCGCACCTGGACGGGCATAGGAGTGAAAGATGACGACTTCTTCGTAGATATCTTAGACCCCAACGAGTTATCTGGGCATTTGAAGTTCTGGCACAAACAATTCCCTAAAGATACGCAAACCCTCCTTATACTGGACGACATTGCCTGCGGGGACGACGTAAAAAGGCGCACCTCCGAATTGGTGAAGCTCGCCTTTAGCGGCAGACACGACAATATCAGCGTTTGGTTGCTCTCGCAGCAGCTTACCAGCGTCTCTAAGCCCTTCAGGGAAAACATAGGCTCTCTCGTAGTATTTTATACTCCAAGTAAGTCTGATCTGGAAACCATCTTAAGCGACTACGGCGGTGAGATATCCAAGGAACAGTTACACGAATACATGCGGCATTTAAAAACGCACCAACATTCCAAGATGATCTTCTCTTTGAGGTTTCCGTATTCCATTAACATATATGGATATTGAGCAGCTCTTAGATGAAGTCCCCACGCAGTTAGATGAAAGTAACCTCAAGGAACAACTTAACATCCTTGTGTCATCTGGAAAGTGCAAAGAAATGATAGGCAAGGAACTTACTCATGAGCAGGTTAATAAGTTGTCGGAAGAGGAAGTTAAGAAGTTCCATAAGAGGTACGAGGCTGCCCTTGCAAGTAAGACCACGGACGCCGTAGCAGACTCCGCTATCCGACTTGCAACTAAATTGCTTGGACTTGCGCTGCCCATAGACGACGTGGAGCAACTACGGAAGGACATAAGCGAGGACTATGTTATCGCCCAAGAACTTAAAATAACCTGCGGGTGGTTGTCTTTGAAGTGCGGTAAGTTAATGGCAGTCGCCTCTGCGGCTTTGCACGTAGCTCAGCACGTCGACTTGAAGGAACTTGCGGGCACCTTTGGTGCCTCTTGGAAAGACTTCAAGAAGGACAGAGAAGTCGAAAAGGTCTTCCAGGCGGCACTTGCTGAGGTACCTGATCACTTAGTCAAGTCGTCCTCAGGAATTACCCAGGTCGCCTCAAGTACTTAGTCAAGTCGTCCTTAAGTACTTAGTCAAGTCGTCCTCAAGTACTTAGTCAAGTCGTCCTTAAGTACTTGCTCAGGTCCTATTAAGTTACTTATCAAGTCCTTCAAGTCCTTAGATATAAATGAGTGAACCAGAGTCGAAGGTAGAGCAGCCCCAAGAGGAGCAGAAGATTACCAAGGCTAAATCTCCAGGCAGAGTCGCTGCCGGAAAGAAGCTCGCAGAGATGAACAGGAAGAACAAAGCAAAGAAAGAGGAAAAGGTGGAAGAGAAAGAAGAGGAATCCTTTATTAATCCTGGGTACGTCATTGGCGCGTTAGGAGTTGCTATAGCAGCAGGCAGCCTCTACTTACAATGGCGGGCAACGAAAAAGGTAGAACCACCAACATATCACGCGCCCGTGCACGCACCTGTGGAGCCGGCTGTTAGAAAAAGTAAGATCCCTGAAATGGAGTAATAACCTTCTCGCTCTGTAATATAATGTCAACCGCGTTATTGAAAACTGTTGAAGAAGCAGCTATTATTACTTCCATCGTTGCGGGTATTGGTTGGGTAGGTAAGAAAGTGCTCAAAGAAGACTTTACTGAAGACCCAAGCAAGAGCTTCGCTAATTTTGCTAAGATGACCGCTGCCGTAGGCGGAGCTATCATGGTAAAGGATTGCCTACGGAAGGAAAAGTACCTGCCAACGACGTAACTCGTGAAAATCCCTGTGATTTTCTAATATATAATGGCTAGCGTGGTCGCAGGTGGAGTTATTGCAGCTTTAGCATTCACTGGAGCTAATTATGGTGGTCAATATTTGGATAGATTAGTCAGAGGCGACAAAAGCGGAGATTTAGCCGCCGAAAGGAAGAGACACGACTTAGCGCTGGAGAAATATCAAAGGGACGTGGCGGCTTGGAATGAAAAAAGACAAGCTTACAGGGATTGGTTGGATAAGAACTACCAAGACAAGATGCAGGCAGACAAGAACTTCGAAAATACAGACTACGCCTTTAAGCTCTATGCGCAAGCACACCCCGCGGCATTAACGGGGTTAAAAAGGCCTCAGTTTAAGAATTACTACCAGCCTTCTAAGAAACAAAAAGATAGCGAGCTGGTCTTCGTAGGAGTTGCAGGGCTGGCGGGAGGCGTAGCTTTGGCGTATCTGCTCTAACGAAGGAAACTGTGTTTCCTGAAATATATGATCGTCTTTTTGGAAAGCGATAAAAATAACTTTACCACTTATCTGAATCCCCCCATCAAAGCCCATAAGGTTCGGCTGGTTAGTTGTTCTTTGTACAATTCTTGGTATAATCTAGTCAATGGTATGGTCACCGTGCATAAGGGGTCTAACAATTACCAAGGCGTAATGCTGCCCGATGGACATTACACGCCAATCACCCTTGCTAAGGAATTAGCAAAACACGGTTATACTCTCACCACGGGATTGCCGCACGAAATGACCTTCAAACATAATCTTCCTAACAATTTCTCGGTAACCCTAGGAAAAACTGATGCATTAGGATCTTTACTAGGTGTCTCAGGCAAGGAAATTACCAACACAGCCATACCTGTGAAATGGAAAGTCGCATCCTCTTACGAAGTCTATTGCGACTTGGTTCATAGTTACAACAATGGAGAAAAGTCTTCTCTTATGTCCAAGTTTCTGCCCAAAGGTAATCCATTTGACTCAGAAGAATACACTCCCATTTCTTTAAGCTATGATTTGTCTAATTTGGTAGAAAGCATAAACATCACCATTAAAGTGGACGGAAAGACGGTGGATTTCAACGGACGTAAGATCAATCTCGTTTTGGAATTCATATAATGGGCCGCGTAGAGGACAAACTTAAAAGGATTTACTATGGACCTGAGGGCTATTGGAAAGGAGCGTCGGCCATCAAGAAACTCGCGACCGCGGTCAGGGTATCAGAAGAAACGGCTAAGAACTGGCTAAGAAAACAAACCCTCTGGCAGGTTTATCTTCCCATGCCTAAGTACATTCCCAGGCCCAGCTTTACCGTAAATACCCCTAATGAAGTTCATCAGGCGGATTTGCTTTTCTTGCCGCACGATAAGGTGAGAAAAAAGACCTATAGATACGCTTTGACCGTAGTCGATATCGCAAGCAGATACAAGGACGCCGAACCCATAACCAGCAAGGATTCTGGAGAAGTCGCAGAAGCCCTAGGTAGGATTTATAAGCGCGTTTTGAAATGGCCTAAGCTGCTGCAGGTGGATGCGGGGACGGAGTTCATGGGCGTGGTTACGAAGACCCTGAAAGACCACGACACTAAGATTAGGAGAGCCGAAGCTGAGTACCACAGGGGTCAGAGCATTGTCGAAAGATTCAATAAGACCCTGGCTGAGCGCCTCTTTGGGTACCAGTATTGGAAAGAGCTGGAAGATCCCTCCAAACGCAACAGGGAATGGACCCAGAGGCTCCCCCAGGTCGTCGCGGCTTTGAACAACGAGGCGGCCAGGGCTACGGGAATGAAACCCAAGGATGCCATAAAAAAGAAACACGTGGAGCACAAGTCCTACGTCAGAAGTTTGAGGGCGGTCGGACTGAAGGAAAAAAAGCTACCCCGCGACATAGTGGTCCGATACCTCTATCAGCCGGGGGAACTTGAAGGTGGCAGTAAGAGAGCCACGGATCCTAACTGGTCCCTGGAAACGTATGAGATTTCGAAGTCCGTCACCAAGGAAGGGCAACCCGTGTTGTATTACCTAGATGGCCCAAGTCGTGGATTTGTCAAGGAAGAGCTGCTCATAGTCCCCAAAGACTCAGAGTAATGCTAGCTGCCCTTCAAAGTAGCGCAGCACCACGCGCCCGATTGCACTCTAGGCATGTCAGTCTTACGTTGCCTCTGCAATGCCCGCGTTTGTTATTTATACGATCCACGGAGAACTGCTGATCGTCATTTGGGTCAAACCTCCATAGTAGAGGTATGTTACACTTGGCACACCGTGCCCATTTCTTATAGACGTCGTCCACGCATAGGTCGAATTTGACCCCCGCATAGCGGGGATCCGTACTCTTTTCTTCGTCGTGCCGCTTGTAGCGAAGGAGTTTCTTAGCAATGTTCTCCTTAGCTACGTCCTCTGGCGTCTTATCGTAACGCAGTTGCGGCCCCCAGGCTCTTTTCAACTGCTTGGCATATTCTACGCGGCTTACGGCGGTGTAGATAAGGTTGCTCCAACACAACCGCTGGTCTATGATCCATAAGGTTTCTCTTATGGTAAGCCCTTGCGCGCTGTGGACTGTCATGCAATAGCCCAAGCGCCAGTCCGGGTGGGAGGTTATTTTTTCCACCTTTTCTATAGGTACCCAGGCTTTATCGTGCGTTACTGCGTTCTGCAGTTGGATGTCAGTACCAGGTACCCAGACGTCTCTTTTTTGCATGCGGGTGTCGTGGGGTTTATAACAAACAGGTACGGGATGCGTAGGGAAGCGCTCTCGGTGTATATTTAGCAAATCCTTTTGTATGCGAGACTGTGCTGCGCGTTTGCTGCTCAGCACCAGATCCTTTGGATGCCATGCGTAAAGGAAGTCCTCGTAGGACTTCGCTCGTACGCGTTTGCGCAGTGTTTTGCATTGCTCGGCGTCACTAAGGCCCCTTAATTCCGCTTTCAGGTTTCTTACTTGATCCTTACTGCGGTAGTCGGTGTTAATTTCCTCCGCATGGTCTACGAAATCTCTCAGCCATTCGTGGGGCATCTCTACGGCTATTGGAGGAGGCTGGCAGGGATCTCCGGCGAATATTACTTGACACTTTCCACGGAGGAATTCTATGAATTCTTTGAGGATTTCAGAAGGTACGGTGCAAATCTCATCCCAAAGTATCACCGGAGGTATGTTGTGGATGGCTTCAGGTACCCACTTTTGGCCATTCCAACGGAAGAAGCTGTGGTACGTTTGAGCGTCGTGGCCCATTTCGCAGAGTTCTCTTTCCAAACGGTGCGTTGGCGTTAGCACCTTTATCTTAGGAAAGAGTTCTAACACACGCGTCGTCTTACCGCTGCCTCCCGTACCGTAAAGGTAAGAGAAGCGTTGGTAGGAAATAGGGTCGGCAACTGAGGGCAGTGGCTCTTCCGTCGGCGTAATGGAACCGCGGGTGTGTTCTCCGTGATATTCTACACGTGCCCTCCAGGCTTTTATTTCTTCATCTTTGACGCGCCATTGGCCATTTTCCGCTAACTCGTCTTCTGTGTAGAATTCCTTCATCTTTTCCAGCACGTGCGGCTTCACATATAAGGAATCCGTGGCTACGCGTGGAATGTCTTCTTTGTCAAACCGCAGTAGCATCGCCAATAGGTTAATGTGCGCATATGCGAGCATGCTGGCACGCAGATGGTAATACTGCGGTCGATGGTCCTGGTAATAACACAGCGCATTCCATTCGTGTAGCTTATCGTCGACAATGTAGTCCCATTTCTCTACGGATACCATCGTTCCTTTGTCATGCGCACGTTTTATGAGGAAGCTTAACTCGCCGGCGTCCGTTATTAGGCGTCGCTGCATATGTTTTTCACCTTCTTTTTCGCCCTGCGTGAATTTACCTATGACCACACGCGTTGTGGGGTTATGCTCCGGTAACCATTGCGTGAAGGCGCTTTGACAAAGTATGGCTTCATGCGCTGTGTATTTTAAAAGTTTGCGCTCTTCAAAGAACTTCAATAAGGGTATGGGTATCCATTCTTTCTCCTGCAGGTGCTTCCCATACCACGCATAGATTATGGGGTGCAGACCCGCTGCTAATTTCCAGGTGGTCAACCGTACAAACCCCGTTGCTGGGGCGTCGTAGTGACCATCCAACGCAACACGAAAGAACTGTGAATCTGGATGTCCGTAACGGTCGTAATATTCCTTACAATCTCCTAGACCTTTAAAGCTTGCAGGGTAACAGTGTTTCATATCCAAAGACACGTATTGGTCTTCGTCGTATTCCATGTTCCACAGACCACCGTGACCGTGTTCTACACAGGCTTTGGCTATGTCTTTGAACTCCTACGGCGTGGATTTCCAACCGTTTCTTTTCTTTGCGGCTAAGAAGTCCAAACTGCGACTGCTAAGGACCTCGTCAGAGAAGTCTTCTCCTAAAGTCTCACAGGCGCTTTGAATGCGCAGCTGTTCCACTTCAGGACGATACAAAGTACCATCTTGGGTCATAAATTGACTTCCCTCCGCATCCATTAACCAAATAGAATTCTCGTGCATTAGTTCTGCAAGCGGCGACTCCTTGTAAACGTGCGTCTCCTTCTTCTTTGGGAACCTTAACTCCCTCCACGCATGTGCGTTATGCTGGTAAATTACGATAGGCGCACCCCGGCCCCCATACTTGTGCGTCCCGGAGTAAATGAAGCCGTCGGTGATGTCTTTCACGTGTATGCACCTTTCTAAAGCAACCTCTAACTTCTTGATGTTTTCAATGGTGGCTCCTGCCCTACGAGTAGCATGCTCCCATTTCCTGATGGCTTCTCTTCTCTTCAACGTAAGCTTACCTCCCCTAGAGGAATCCTCGAAGAACTCTCTAACTAACTTACCCACGCAGTTACCCGGATGCCGCATTGGTTTGAGCTTCTTAACGTCCGGGTTCTTAATTTCATACGCACCGTAAATAACCACGGTGACCGGGTAAGCAACTTCGTAGAACAACATGTCGATGCCCACCAGCGCCCCATGACGTGTGTCCTTGTTTAAAACGAACAGGTCCTTCTTGCCAGACGCCCGTATTGGATTCCTGCCCTTTTCTATTATCCACTCGCCGTCTAAATACTTTATAAACGTCAACTCCAGGCGGTAATTACCTTCGGGCATTAAGTCAATTATCCTTTCTGCTCTTTCCTCGCTCATCGTCTCATCTGTATCTCCCTCCATAAACGTTGTGAAGGCAAAGTCGGCGTCTAAGCGGTCCAGCACCTGAGTTCGCAGTCGGCGCACAGTCTTGTTACTAATGCTTTTGATGGTGTCCATCTATATCTAAGGAATATTTTATCCTCCGTTTGCGACACAAATATTTTAACCTTCGCAAACATAGCAGCAGTAAGGAAATCTTCGCGCAACATGTAACGGGACACGGGTAATTCCCGCGGGGGACGCTAGTGCGTAAACACGGGTAATTCCCGGGCGATTCCGAATGGTGACCGCGAGTCCCCCTTACTGCTGCTGGAATACACTTTCATGGTGGTGCCTGCCTTCCCCTTTGACGTACCACGTCTTTTACGTTTTTCTTCTAGTTTCCAAAATTGCTCTTTGTGACGCCTTTTATCATCATCTAAGGGTTGGTCGTCCTCCATCAAAATTGATGGTGGCTCATCAGGTACTTGATGATAATTGGTCGAACCAAAGAAAGCATCTTCCTCTATATTTCTGTTAAAGAAAGAAAGGAAAAATTAACTTTTGAAACACAAATAGAGCGCAAACACTTAAACCTTGAAATAGATACAGATTGCCACCTCTTTATACTTCTTATTTTGTGGCTTTTTAGTCACTATAAGAATCATCAATTACAAAGAAAACAATACCTCATTACAACTTTACTAATAGCCACTAAATAGAAACTGTTAGGCAATAACAATTTGATTTTATTTCATGGATATAGTGTTTGCGTTCTACTCTGACAACAGAGGTTTTTCATAAACTAGGGCTAAGTAAAATATAGTAGCCTGAGCACTTTATACACGTCTGCTGCAGGCTTTGTTGGGATAGGGAACAGCCAACAGAATTTTGAAAAACAACATTTAGTGGTTAATATGTGGCTATATCTCCACTTGTTGGCTGCCATGACACTTCCGTGCTTTTTTGGAGCCATGTCAATAAGATCACACTGCAGGCGCTCGTGTGGTCTAAAGGTGCGAATTGGAACGGGAGGTGGCCTGCTCGTTGCGGGGAGAGGTATATATACTCTGCAGCTGTGACAATTGGAGAGAAAGTATTTTATGATTTTGAAACTTCCCTTAAATATTTGGAAGAGAACATTTTGCTCAGTGCATTAATGCCACCAGTTAGGCAAGTGGCTGATTCCTCTGTAATTTTAATGCAATGCAGTTCTTTGAGAACAACCTCCATGGACTCCTTGTAAAGCAGTTGTTTAGTGTGGCAGTGTTCTGAACAGGAATTAATTTCAGGGGGTCAAAGGGCCGACCAATCAAAAATCATATCGTTTTTATTCACGAGTTTTTTCGTATCATATCGCGAACGAGCGAGTCCTCGAGCGAGTGAGCGATATGATACGAAAAAACTCGTGAATAAAAACGATATCAAGTTCTTAACATGTAATAATTTGTTTATTACACATTTACTCTTGACTACTATCGCTAGATTCTATAACATATCGCTTCCTTTTAGCTGGCACAGCAGGTTGAGCATTGTTGTTTATGTTGATCTCAATACTGCTTCCAGAAATCGTAGCATTAGAAAAAATGCTAGGTACACTACAAGTTGTAGTCGAAAAAGATGAAAATTGACCAACACTAGAAGACAAAATTACATCTGAACGTGATGATTTTTGAACACAGAGTTCTTTGGGCTGTGATTCAGAACTTATGATGGTACTTATCTGTTGAAGTTGTCGAGAGTTGAGAGACGAGTAGTTGTTTATGCTCTGAATGTTCTTGTGACCAGATATCTGCATGATTTGGTTTGGAGGAATATTATTATCATTCAGCTTCTGAAACATAGTTTTACGTGCAGAGTGGTTGGTAAGATTGTTCTTCATGGGAAGTTCTGCATTTAAAGCCATTGTTTTCATGAATGAATACAATTTATTGATTCCAACAGGTGTTTTCTTGAACCAAGCCTGTGTCGCCTTTCTTTCTTTCACGTTGTTTACAGCTATGTAAAAGGGGGAATCGGCTGTATTGCATTCCTGTGGTCTTTTCAGAGCAAATTCTTTGTATAGTTTAACTGGACATCTTTCTTTTCTCTCGATTTCATACATTCTTGGTTTTACAGGACGAATATCTCTCGGGTTTTCGCCGGTTCTCGTTTTCGTTTGGCGTTCATTATATTCCAGGTATTCAAGCTCCCCACTTTCATCGTTCTTAAGCTGAATGTCTCCCCAACAAAGGTCTTTGTGTTCTTTTCCTCCTCTCATACCAAAGTGTAGAGTATTGTTAAGCCACAGAGTGTTTAACATAGACTCTGGAGATCCACTTCCCAACTGACCTTTTCTGTATAACTCATCTATCTCATGCTCAGTAATGGAGTGTGCAGCGTTTGGTTTGCCTCCTTTTCCTGAAGATTTGAGCTCTTTCTTCTTAGCCTTCAGCACTTCGCGAGTACCGGAAAACTCAACGGAGTTTATGAGGGAATACCCATATTTCTTTTTCCTCAGGTATCTCTCGATGCTTGCTATGATTGAGCGGAGAGAAGATGGCTCGTAGTTGGTTCCATCTTGCTTTCTTACTCCTAAAACAAACTCTTGCAAGTATGAATCCAGCTCTGTAGGAGTAATTTCTTCTGGTTCTCTATCAGTTTTGCGGCTTAAAAAAGCCTTTAACAATGCCATGTCTTGTTTCGTTTTTCTAGTTGTATTTTGGTTTTCATTCTCTTCCAAAAATTGGGAAATTCCATCTTCTGAAAAGATAACGAATCGAGGATTTGACTCATCCATCTTCGATTCATACGTCGAGAAAACGGCGCAAAGCTACCACATCTAGCGATGTGACGTCAATTGAATAGAACAAACAATGTCATTGGTTCAAGTAAAATATATCGCAAGATTTGATTGGACAGTTTACCGTGAAGTGATATCGTATCACTTCACTGATATGGTTTTTATTCACGGCTTTATTTCACGGATATCGAGCTTAAAAGTGTAATAATAGTATTTATTTCATGACAAGTTCCCAGTCCAAGTTTTTCATTATTTCTAAGGTTTTTTTGAACAGCAGTGACCTAAAAATAGAGTTAAAAAAACACTAATATTTATCAAATAAGCAAATTCATAAATTGACATCCAGATTTATACACATAGATATGTAATTATGTCAGTTTTTATATGTTTTTTATGATAACAAAAAGAAAGACTATACATTTCTTGTTAGTGATCAAAACAAGCAACAGGAAAAGCACGTGCTCGATGATGACAGCTTTTATCGGTCTTTCCTATTATTGACAATAAAAAATAGGCAATCAACATGCAAGAAATTTGAAAGTCATAGTAAATCATACCTTTCCTGACAGGTGCAACACCAGCAGGTGTTTGAGATGGGCATTGAGCGAGCTTGTTGCCGAAACCATGGCACTTCCTGCAACTCATCTTGCTAGCTATAATTATTAAAAATATCAATTCATAAGAAAGCAATAATCATTTATTTCACAGTAGAATGTATTAGCTGGGCAGATATGACATTACTTGGAGAAGATAAATGCTGTGACCGTACATGCTGGCTTTAGTGAGTTTGGGTGAAAAGTTTTCTTGCAGCTTGGGCATGCGATCTTACTTTGAATAGACTTCCTCACTTTTAGCTCCAGTTCTTCATTGCTTTTAAAAACTGAATGGAAATTTATCTGCATATATTCCTTTTTATCATCCTGAGAAAACAAATTCAGAAATTTGCAGGAAGATGATGTTTACTGTATTGAGCTCTTTCAGCTTTTAATGCTTACCTTGATGTACATATCCTGCATTTCTTCCAACCAGTTTGCATCCTCATCATGAGCAACAGGAGTTAATGACAACTCTGTAGATTCATGGGTAATGCCCTTTAATAAATAAAGAAATAAAGAAACAAAAAAGAAACAAAAAAGAAACAAAAATAAATGAACAGAAATAAAAATGACTGGCCATATGACAGATTAAATTAACAGATAAATTAACAAAGATGTAATTATGCACACATATATTTTTGCTGAACTAAGGAGGAAACTATTGAATGAAAAATCAGTCAATCACATTTTGAATTTGCTCTGTTTTGCTTTCACTGATGTATTGGGAAGTAGATGCAACATCATCAGATTGAGGTGTAGGCTGAGTGGATTCTTTGACTGTGGTTTTCTTTCTGTTTCCTAAATTGTCAGGCTAATAGATAAAGCAAAACAAAGATTAATACAAGAAAAAGGAAGGAAGGACAGAAAGAGAGAAGGAAATAGTAAATGAAAGAAGGAAGAGGGAAGAAAGAAAAGGAGGAAGGATGGATGGAAGGAAAGATGGAAAGAAGGAAGGAAATTGGAGGAAACATTTTGTTTATGTTGATTCATATGTATCAAAAAATACTCACTAGTCTTTTTTTCCCAGATGATGTGCTGTCTCAATATGTCTTGCAATTTCCTTTTCCCTGGGAAATGCATTTTTGCACACATAACAATGGTAATGTGGCTGACATTTTGAAAAAGCTTAACTCTAACCTCCATGATCAGTAACTCGCTTATCAACGTGGACTGTCGAAAAGTGCTGCTTGATTTTCAACGGTTTTCTTTACATAAAGAGTCTTCAGGACATAGTGGGCAATGAACTCCATTTCCTCTGCAGCTCTCATGAGGACATTTTTCGTTCAAGCACTTTTTGAATATAAAATTGTCCAGTTCACGATCTTTTACTATCGAAATGTGGTAGTCACTTACATGTGATTGAGAGTTGGCAGCCATTTTGACTGCTACGTACAAGTAGGACTAGGTGCGATTTTAGGGGCCGCTATACGCTTGTTAGGTGCTTCATATGACTTGTTAGGGGCCGCTATGTGCTTGTCTAACTGTGCTTAAGCCAATACCATATATGGAATACGTACGACAACCCCAACTCAAATGTACTCACTGTCACATAATGCCTTCCCCCCTTTTTTTAATGCTTCTTTCAACTTTTCTCTAAGATCTAAAAAGAAAGATTTATACACAACATTTATTATGCATCTTAAAAATACTATTGAAATATGTAAGTTAGATTTAACTATTTACTAATTTAGTTCAAAATTGATAACTCATAATAAAGGATTTCAAAAAAAAAACTAGTCCCAAAGGGCGTCACCAATGAAAGTTGATTATTGTTCTTGAACCAACTGCTTTTCAATTCTTTATATACTGTAGCGCTAATGACATCTATCAAAATGTTTAAGGCCTTTTTTGCTCCTCAATGTTAGTATACGGTATAAGATGAGGGTACAGGTAATCGGAAGGTCCAGCGTTCAAGCCACCGTAACGTCATTTATAAATATTGTTTTCTTTATAAATTGTGCTATGGAAATTTCTAAGTCTAATAGATAAGCTAAGGAGTTTAAATAGGGCTGCTCATTGTATATTCAAGGGCTTTATCTAGATACAGCCCAGAAAATAGCGGGCTTTATCTAGATACATCCCTTGAATACATAATGAGGTCAGGGTAATATAGGAGATAAAGCCCTATGAAGAAGAAAGAAAACCGTAGCAAATTTGATCTTAATATATGCATTGCAGTGTTTTTCGAAAACAAGGGAAAAAATTATTAGTGTATTTATAAGTAATACACTATTAGACTTTACGTTACATATGGTTACTACATGTAATGCGCTTTAAGTAAGAGTTAATTACCTAGAACGGAGGCAATAATTTACGAACACAGCCTAACTTTATTGAAATAATTTCTAATATAGCAAGAATTTCACATGATTGCAAAGAAATAGAAATACTGGTTTTAAGACAATGTGGATCATTATCGATCACAAACTCATTAGATTATTGCAAAGATATGGTTTTTCGATTGTTCTAAGAATGAATTTGAAAATCCTATGAGCAAAAGGCTGAATTATCTTAAAATTGATCCGAAATATCATCGGAAGAGACTCAAGATACACGCTTCATTTGCTTTCTATAATTTTTAACAGCAATGTTACATTCAATCGATTCATAGTATTGAACGTATGCTTTGAAACCACTGAATACAGGATGACTTGCTTTAAGTTTTGCTCTATATACAAAGGATTTGAACATGAGCAGTATAAAATTAATTACTAATGAGAACTCAAAGCATAAGCAGGGTCCAATTACCAATGAAGTTGAATTTAAAGAAGGCAGTATAATTTACTTTTTCAACCATCGTGAAATGTCACTATAAGGTTTATACGAAATTACGTGTTATAATATTAATACTATTTTGATTATAAATCAAAATATCATTGTAATAATTAATAATTAATCAGAAATCAAAATATGACAAAAGTTCCTTTGTCAAAGAGGGGAATTAAAATGCTGATGCATGTGAATTTGATGATTCTCACTCGATGCAGATTGTAAAGCTGCTCTAAAATTTTCCTGCAGCCTCTTTATATTTCTTGCCCGTGTTTGTATTCTCAAGTCTGTTAACCTGGATTTGAGAATGTTAGTTGGCGAAGGAGACTTCAAATTTCGAGGGTCGCACTTGGACGATAATAGTCGTAAGCTATAGAAAACACGATAGAGGAAAGGAAATTGATAAAGGCAACAAGCCTGACGACCATTTTTTTCATTTTACATTTATTGAATTTTGTCCCAAAAAAAATTAAGTTATAAGCTCTTCTAAATACGTCATATATGAAACAAAGGTGAAGGCATTGTCATCTTATAGAAAAATAAAAAATAAAACAAGCGGATAAGCAAATCAAAGGTGATCAAGGTATATTAACCACGAATCAATATGTGCATTAATCATCATAATCACCATCATCTTCAGCAGGAAGTGAATTGTAATAACGCTTTGCTTCTGAACTTATGTATTTTGTAGCAAGTTCCAAGCAGTTTTCTTTAACTATAGTCGGAACTGGAATCAGTTCTTGCGACCTCGCTTTCAGGGATTTAAGATTAAGCGGACGGATTTGCTTTTGTTTCAAATAATTGATCTTCTTCAGTCTTTCATAGGGATTGATAGAACATCTAGCAAAACACTCCCCATCTTTGAGTTTCTCAGAAACAAGCCTGCCACTGCTGTTTGTCGACCCACCGATACCAAAGTTGAGCCAAGCCAAATTTTGTACCGAATTTTTTCCCCCCTGTATGTCCTGTTGGCAGCTGACATACGCATTGCGTTAAAACGTTTTATATGACTTGACCATGTCCAATGAAACTTCATGTACCATACTTCTTTGATAACTCTGTGGCTTTTTTCTTTGTTTTGCCGTCCCTTTTTGCATGTTTTCTGTGATTATTATTTGTTCGTTTTTCCCTGCTTCTGTCAAATCCAGAATAGTCCCTTTTCCCCCAAAGTTACCTGGAAACTTTTTGAGACATCGAGAACAGCCTAGCTTTGCACTGTGTCATAAATATCTGTCATTACTGTACCTGTAGGCTGACAAGCTCTCCATTCTTCAAATTTATTAGGGAATCCACTTTTCTTTACTAATTCTTCTAAGGGATTTGTTATACCATTATAATTAACCAGAGCGCGACAACTGCTATAACGGTCTTCTAGTGTCAAATTACGCCATCACCACAGGAAACCCAACTTTTCAAAATCGCGCGCGTGCGCGCATTTGCCGTGCTCCCTTGGGTAAAACTTAACTGCATTATTTTTTAGTGTCACTTTCTTAACCAATGGGCTACCGCATGTCTGGAGCTTCTTGAATATGACTTGTTATAGTCAGGTTTTTCCAACTTCATCATATTTGTAGCATTTTGTACACTTTGGGCACACAACATACTTGGTAAAATTATCTCTATTCAAACTCAAATATTGTCGAACCATTTGCAAGGAGCAAGGGAGTAATGCAATTATTTCTGTTAAGATTTCATTTGAGATGTGAAGATTGAGAGCTTTAAAAAACTGGAGACAAAATCTCAAGAGCCATATGAGGCCATTATCACTGATGGCTATAGCTTTGCCAAATGAGAAGAAAATATAAAACCCAATGTAGAAGGGAATGCACAGTATGACAACTTTTTTCTTGTTGGTTCTGGTTTGTGGTGGTGCTGTTTCAATATCTTGGTTTATTAGTGATTCTGGAGTGTCACCCCAAATTTCATTACAATCAGATTCTTCATCTCCTTCACTTCCATCATTTTCACTTTCATCATGACTAATATCATTCTCTGTAAATGTTATGTCTTCATCATCTTGGAAAATGAAAGTTATCGAATTATATAATTTCTCACTCACTAATAAATGCCAGGAGCAAAAATCCTTTACAGACATTTATATTTTCTTAATATTTTTTAATAATTTTTTTTCTTAATATTTTTCTCTAACAGATACATTGTACTATACAATTTCCTTGACAATTTTTATTTTTATAAAGAGTATTAGATTACAAAATAGCTGAGGATAGCCAAATCATCTTATTATATTTTTACATAGCTTGGAGTGTTGTGTTTTCTTTTATTATTCTATTCACTTATCCAATCTGAAGACATCTGCATACTTATTCATAGAGAACGAATATTAGACATTTAGATTCCATGTGTGGGTTCGCATAACAATCCAATCCAGCTTTCACTCCAAACATCATCTTGCTTTCAAGATAGACAGAATGAGGTATACGTATATGCTGTGTGTGGGCCTGAAGGTCATATAGTTCGCTTAACCTGGTTAAGGAATGTGACTTACCAACAGTACGTGAGAATTTGATTCAGCTTCAAACTCATGATCACTCGGTTCTGATTGTTGAAAACCACCTTTAGCAAATTTATGGGCGTTAGCTTTACACCAAGAAAATACTTAAGCCTACAAAGAGTTCGTATGTAAGAATAGTAAATTTAGTTAAATATTTTACACAAATGCGAATCTCGCGGCGATTCCCCTTCAGAATCAGACGACGAAGTTTCTTCAAGTGGTTCAACTTTCGAATATTTGTTAAAACCAGTAGCTTTCCTTGAGAAACTAAACGAGTTCATGTGTCGTCTATACGTCGATGCCGAAACGTTCTCATTGCAATGAGAACAATTAACATAGCCAGAGTTAGCATTAAGGCTTGTCGTGGCGCTTGTACGATGTAATAATTACAAAATATGATGCTGAAAGTGCTACGTACAAAGTAAGTGGACGCAGTTAATAGAGGCGTCCAATGTTTGTTTACTAAGTGGGAACGGCAAGGCTGTTTTCGTCTTCTCGGAGTCGTTTTACAGTTTTTATTTTGTTTTTCTGTAAGGGTCCAGGCTTAAAAAGCATATCATTAAATTAGAGGGCATCTAAGCTCATAGAAATTTTTAAAAAAAGAATTGACACATCATCAATTGCTCTGCAAAACGCATCCCCTTACATAGCTTTAGTTGCGCTTTAATTGCAAAGATCCCCCAATACACCTTTCCTTCCCTTTGTAGAAGGCACAAATGTAAAAACTGGACCCAAATGTAATAAAGGTCACAAATGTAATAAACTTTGGTCACAAATGTAATAAAGGTCACAAATGTAATAAACTTTGGTCACAAATGTAATTTTGTTTTAAATTTAAATTTTTTTTGTATCAGTCTCAAGGCCAAAACTAATTGTGCTTTTAATGTTGTAAACTCAAAATCCATCGTATAACTGTACACCGTGTATGCAAATTTTCCACGTTTTTTTTCTCAGATGTAAGATCACAAATTTTTTCTACAATTTGCAAATTCATTTAATGTTTAAAACGATTCACAACATTAACCCTAAAACAAGCTTTATTAAACTCAACTTTTACATCTGACAACCATATAAATAGGTATAAAATAGAGATTACAACATCAGTATATCGTTTTCAAGTTTTTCATGCATGTCAATTGATTTTGTAATATGCTATGAAAGTATCTCTTAATCTCTTTTTCACGGATTTCCTATATGGACTTTCCTTACTCGTTGGTTCAAATTTTAACGCAAAAGCAATATCAGCAGAATCCATTGATGGTGTGTAGCATGAAAATAGGATAATCATTTTTTGATTATGACTGCAGCATTATTGGTTTAATTTCCTTCCTTCATAATATTCATATTCATAATTGCAAAACAAATGAAACATGGTATACACCATATAAGGAGCACGTCCGATAATTAAACGTTCTTGTGGTAGTAATAAGCAATAGCTATCTGACATTGCGACCTGAATAGACTAAAATTAACACAACAGTAGAAGAAAAAGAAAAGAAAAACAAAAAGAAAAAACAAAACAAAACACAAAGCCAGAATTTTTCAGCCAATCCGGAACTTTCAGCATTTCTTTTTCTTCCAATAAATTCCAACGATAGTAAACCAGCCGTGTCGACTTGGTACTAATTTCAACCACGCAATGTTCCAATTTGAGGTATTAATTACCTCTTGAATGTGTGCAATGGCACCACTGTTTTTTCCTTTCATCCTTATCAGCTTTCTTACACTTATGACAGTAGCTTCTCCTGCAAGCTCTGGTAAATACACCCTTGGGTAAGGCTCTTCGTCCACGACTGATTTAGAAAATCTGTTTACGGATCTTAGTGTAGCTTGCATAAATGGAAAAGCTGACAACGCAATCCTCACTATGATTTCTAAAACATCGTTGTTTAGAAGCTGAAGATTATTATCATCATTCTCGACATCAAGTCCAGGGTTTTCATCATTATCAGCGTTAGGTTCAGGGTTTTCATCATTATCAACGTCGGGTCCAGGGTTTTCATCATTATCAGCGTCAGGTCCAGGGTTTTCATCATTATCAGCGTCAGGTCCAGTGTTTTCATCATTATCAGCGTCAGGTCCAGGGTTTTCATCATCATAATATGCATCAGTACCCACGTTGTGAGAATCTAAGACGGGAGCAATACTAACGTAATGCTCACCTTGGTTCTCAGCAAAGTGACCAAGATAAAGCGCTGTTACGGGGGCGCCAGATGAAGGATGAAAAACGTGTTGCTCTCCGACTCCAAGTGACGATACCACATGAACGTCAACATTGAATATATTTGCAGCTGCAAACAAAGTTATTTGGTCACCAAAAGTGTGTTCGTTAGCCATGTGGTTGATGTATTCGTTCCAAGATTGAAATTCATCCTCGGGAATTAATTCGGTTAGAGGAAACCCATCATTATCCACAGGATGAGTTTCTAAATATCTTATTATTTCGTTTCGTAAAGATTTTGAAGATCGATAAATACCCATAGAATTCAGCTGATGTACTAATACTGAGATTGGTGGATTGAACAAAATTTTATAGCCATGATTTTCGATTTCCCTGTTATAGTCTTGTTTGGACATGGGAATATAATACTTATTGAAATGACATTTCTTTTTCTGCTTTGAAATTCTTGCGAGTTTTTGTTTCCGTTTCTCTTCCTTGAGGGTAAGACTAGTTATGTCATCAACAGAAATCCAACGAATTTCTCTCTTACCGGTAAATGGCGATGTGTATGAAACTTCATAAGAATGACGATGTAGGTTTCTTTTCTGTATTCACCCTTCTTAATATTTATGCGCATATTTAATGAGCAGCATGAAAACGAGGCTATTCCCGCTTCAGAGATTCAAGATGGCGGCCATTTTTACAGTCCTTTCAGTGAAGTGGCCGTTTTTTCTACAGTACTATTTTTTGTCACAAATATTTTTAGTTTTATAGATTCCTTGAATACTGTTATAGAAATGGCAAGCAATTTTTTTAACCGTGACCTTGGTTTAGTCCCTAGTTTTACTTTTAGTTTAGTGGAGGAATACATCTCAAGTCATAGCAAATCGTCAGGAAAAAAATACATAACTAAAGGTTTCAAATACTACAGCGAAAGTTTCATTTTTGGATTATCTGGTAAGTAAATAAAGTAGAGGATTTCCAATAGCTATTTTGAATATCTATTATGCATGAAACGTGGTATATTTGAATTACAAAACAGAACATGAAAATTGTTTCCTTTTATTTGTAGTATGCTCCTCAGAACCAACATCTACTACATGTAAAGCTAGGTGCTTCAAGTCACAAAAGAAAAGAGAAAATCCCTACTATATAACGGTGAGCTAAATTGAACTGGCAATTAATGTTTATCTATCTTTAATTTGATAAAAAGGACAAAACTATGCATAGCAAGCTGATGTATAAAGTTTAGCTTGTAAATTAAACTTTGTAAATTAATTTGCCATACAATGAAAGCTAATAATGCATTGTTGTAATTTTTCTAATTGAACCTTTTAGGTAACAATCCGTAAAACACCCTCAGTGTCAATTAAAAGTGCCAGCTGTACATGTCCAATTGGAAGTGGAGAAAGATGTGGACATGTGTGTGGTCTTTTGTATCAGATAGCTAAGTACAAGATGCTGGGACTTAAAGCAATCCCTGAAGATATAGCTAAAACATCACTTCCACAAACCTGGCATAAACCCAGAGGCCAGCAAATTGAACCAGCAGAAGTGCAATGTTTGGTGGTCCATGGATACCATTCAAAGACAGATGATGATTCTCCTCCCAAGTCAGTGAAGAGCACACTTTATCTGCCAGTAAACCGAGAGGAATTCCCTTCCACACAAGCTTTGCTAGAAAGTCTCGAAGAGGAGATTCCTGAGTGCCAGATCATACCAGGTCTAAAGGAGTCATGCCTACCACACCAAGCTATTGCTACAAGATATGGAAATTTTCCCAAAGGTTCACCAGTGAGCTACCAGCAAAAGCTCTCTTCCACCTACATTTATAATATTGTTAGTCCCTATGATGTCCCTGATTTACCAGTAAGAAATGTCATGAAAAACAACTACAATGCTGTCCTGACAGAAGAAAAGCTAATCAAATTTGAAGATGTAAAACTTTCTTTACAAACATTGATAAAATTTGAGAAACAAACAAGGCTACAAAGCACATCACCTTTGTGGCATAAACTAAGAAGAACCAGAATCACTGCAAGTAAGATAGGAAGAATATATAGCAGGCAACGAGCTGATCCAGTCAAACTTGTAGAGAATTTAAAGAAGAAAACTGTACAGACAGAAGCCATGAGACTGGGAACAGTGAATGAGCCCCTTGCAGCTGAAAGATATGCCAATCATATCAAACAAGGGAATGTCAATGTCTTGCCTTGTGGTATTGTTGTTAATTTTTGGTGTCCCTGGCTGGCTGCAAGTCCTGACAGAATAGTTTATGACCCTCAAAAAAACCCTTATTTTGGTCTTTTGGAAATAAAATGTACTGTGAAGAGCTCAGTATTAGAAGTTGACTATGTCCAGAATCAACAAGGGCAGATTTGTCTAAAGAGGAATCATGCATACTACTACCAGGTTCTCATGCAATTGGCTGTCACTGGCATGGAATGGTGTGACTTCTTTATATGGTCAAACAATGATGAGCATTTGGAAACAATCCAGTTTGATGCTGACATGTGGCAAACAGTCAAAGACAAGGCTGATGCCTTTTACTTTGAATACTACATCTAGACTGAAGAACCAAACATTAAATTGTTCATATCTGTGGAAAAGGCACTGGACAAAGAACATTGAATTATACGTAATTTCTATGTAAACATTACAGTGACAAAGATTCAATTTGAACAGTTCAAACTTAGTTTATTATTGCATATGGATACAACTCTTCATAATACATTTGTGTGAAACATGTAGTTTTATTCTAAACAAATGATATAAATTTTATTTTGAAATTATGCAGTATTATGCTTGTTCTAATCCTATGAACTAGTTCTAAGCAGACATGGTATTGTTAGTACCATTTACTAGCAAAGAGGTCAAATCCATTTCATGGTTTGGGACAAGCAATTTATCATCATTTAACTTCATTATTTCAGCATTCTTCTCCAACACTGTTTCCCATATATGGCATGGGATAGGTAAATCACATAACTATGCAATAAGGGGCCCCCTAAAGTTACTTAAAATACATGAAACAGTCCAGAATTGATTTACTGATCCTGCCATAGAAAGTGGGACAGTTTTTGCCCAAAATGAATCCTCCCTAATTCTCTTAATGGCCCTTTCTACATGCACTCTAAGCTTAGCAATATCTTCTGTCTCCTCTATTTCAGTTGGACTAAACTGACCTTTCGAACTCAAAAAAGGTGGGATGTTTAGAGTAACACGTTTTTCAGCTAGAGCAGCTTTGATCGTAAAACCTTTATCAGCCATGACATCATCTCCTGGCTCTAACAAATCTAAAATACCACTTAATTTAGTAATAGCAACATCAGATATTGAACCAGTGTATAAACTAGATATAAATGTAACTGCTCCATGAGGGGCAATTCCCACAAGGGCTTTGAAGGTGTTGGTTGATTTATATGAGGAATAAAGCTGTGACTTTAATACAAGGGAAGAAGGTGACTGAGTTTTAATCTCAGTGCAATCTAAAATGACTTTGGTATTGGCATACTCGTCTTTAAAGCATGCAGGCCTTCTTTTTTCAATTTCTTGCTTAGATAACCAAATGGGAATGCTTCCCAAAACAAAATATAAGAAGTTGACCCAGGCAATAATTAGTCTACTTATAGTGGGAAGTGAAGCATGAAATCTTACACTAAGGTCATACTCGGTCAGACCACACCTTAGCCTACATAAAAACATAAACAATTCATCAATAAGTTTTAGAGTCCTTGGTCTACCTGCTCTACTTAGATAATTTGAGGCCTGGACATAATATGGACTTCTCATTTTAGATGCAGATGGCTTGATAAAATTGTAAAAAATATAGAAATACTTATGACTGGGAAATCCAGTATAGTGCTGTATACTTTTGTTATCTTTACCAAATCTTTCTATGCCAAATTTTTCCATTGCCAGCTTTTGCTCCAATTCTTTAATTTTAGCTTCTTTCTCTTTAACTGTCTGTTCTAGTTTATCTATCTGATTTACTTGGTCTTCTTCTTCTACAGCATGGCTTAAGATACAAATAAAAACAACACATCACAAGACATGTAAAAATAAGTCTTCTTGAACTTGTTCAAAACAACAAATAGATAAGCTTACACTTTAATTAAAAAATATATCAAAAATTACCTATCACTAGTTGGATCATCATTTTCACATGTATGGAAATCAGTATTGTGAGTAACAGTGTCAGAGGAAGGCTTTGGAAGGTCAACTTTAATAATTGGACGACGTTGTGGCGGAGGAGCTGTCCAAGGAAAGATGCTAGGCACTGCTTCCGATTTTAAAAGTTTCCTATTAAAGGTTAATCTAAAATCAGACTTCTGAAAGTGCCTAGAGCACACATAAGTCTTAGAAGTTATCTGTAATAAAGAAAGGAGAAAAATAATTGACAAACAAATCTAAACATATTAAGATGGTCATTGAACTATATTATTGACAAAGGCAACACTCGCCAAGAACCAAAACAAACAACGAAAAACACGTTTTAAAATTACCTTAAAGTCCGGACCGGGGTCTCTTCTTATTTTTACAATCCATTTTTTTCTCCTATTAGGTTCTGGGGGGATTTGTTGAAAGGAAAGCTCCGGGTTTCTCCTTTTATCCCCGGAGCATTCAGGTACACAACAGTGTTCGGCCGCCATCTTGAATTTCCGAAGCGGGAATAGCCTCGTTCTCATGCTGCTCATTAATGTGCGCATAAATATTAAGAAGGATGAATTTGGCGAATTATTACGCGTAATATGAATTATTTGGCGAATTATTACGCGTAATATAAATTCAGTGAATTATTACGCGTAATATGAATTATTTGCATGACCTTATTTGGCAAATTATTACGCGTAATATAAATTCATCGTATGAATTACGCGTAATATGTTATTGTCGCCTCGGAATCCATCCTAACAGGGGGTGGTTGAGGTCTATTTCGTAAAATATTTCGTAAATTACGTCAGGGTAATAAGGAATATCCTTATCCAACCGACAAAACATCCACTCGGCTCTGCTCATATCAGAAACCTCGGGAATAGACTTACCGGTAATTTCAGACAAAAGATAGGGAATAGCTTTGTAATATTTCCCTAGTTTTAATTTTTTCAGCGTTTTCCGTAGACTTTGCGGGGTTGGCTCTTCTAAGTGGTCTATGATTTTCTTCCTTACTTCGTTGTTTAAATATACCGGTCGATAACCTTGGATATGACTCATCCAGTCCCTGAAGTATTTTATTCTCTTATATGGCGTTTTCTTACGACCTCCGTTGGCATAATACTGCTCTCTGGTAGCATTTGGTACGGCATTGCGAATATTTTTACCACACTCGTAACACTGTGCTGACGTGTCGTCTTCTATTTGCATTTTCTTACCACAACACCAGAAACCCTTGGGCTTGGGTATGTTAACTTTGGATCTTAGGCAAATTATACAGAAGTCATTGGTGAACTTTTTACATTCATGCATATATAAGACAAATATTCCTAACATAGCAGCAACAAATAACGAGACACGGGTATTTCCCGCTGCCGGCGCCTTCCTTAAACCGCCTGTAAAACCCGTAAATCTTTGACATTGACCGCGAGTCCCCCTTACTGCTGCTTAATCTAGTGCACTGAAGGTTGTATTGTTCATTTGTAGACATTCTACATCAGGTCATCACGTGTCATTACCACAGGCTGTTACTTGTTCTAAAAAGTATATTACATGCTTATGAGGCTAACTTTGAGCAAAATAGAACTCGAAACTGGAAAATTACCAGAACGTTGCTATCCCGTTGCTTATATCCTAATCGATCCCACTCGACTGTTCTTTTTCTCGTAACAACGTTCTTGCAATCTCAAGGTACTTAAGGCCTGGGTCAAAATCCAGTTATAGCACAAATCGTTTTATTTTTCCTATTTTCTCGTTTTTAGAGTGATTTTCATATAACCGTGAAAGAATAGGCAAACTAATAGTTAGTAGTAGAGTCTAAACCCATTGTTTTTTTTTTGTTCTTTATCAAAAAGTACAAACTAAATGGTCTAAGGACCATGAAATAGCAGCAGTAGCAACAGCAGCAAGAGTAGCAAGCCAAGACCGACAACCAATTCCACGCACACTTTAGTAACGTTTAGCAATTTGCCAACCATACAATTATATGCGCAAACTACTTATTAAAGTAACATGTGCCCAAAACCCTATGGTTACCTTATTCTATTTTACTTTGGGCTATTGCTATTAATCACATGCAAAAACAAAAAACAAAAGACGACAAACGTCTATCTTAAAGGCATAATCTGCAAAGAAAGAAAGAAAGAATGAAAGAGTAAACATCTAGACAATAAGAAAAAAAGTCATAGAAAGCACGCGTAATTTGATCAAGGTATATTTCACCGCGACATATATAGTGTACCACTCTTAAGAAGGAAACGTTAAACACAATTTTCATTCCATTCGAGAATGCCAAAATGAACCTCTGGCAAAACTGTAGCGCACGCCAATGCGTTTTTTAATAACATAACGTCAACTTTTGAAATAATGTTTGTTACTGCTGTTTGTATATGGCGCGTTTTTCTTGTCAAAATTCAAATTCAGCATTCGTCTTTCAAGTTTGACACTCAAGTTCAAGTTCAAAAGTGCAAAAGCAAACAGGCAAAGCCGGAAAAAGAGCAACATTCACTAGAAATTATGTGTGCCTGGCCGAGTGAGAAGATACGATCCGGTCATCCCCATCACAACAAATAGCACTAAAAAGAGTAGGTCTCGGAGAACGAAAGATAACATTGAACTTAGACGATGTGACCTTTGAGGTGGACACAACCCTGAAACAGGTATATCCTAAGCGAAGTCGGGCAGGTATCTGCTACTTCAGAATGTCGAACGTGGAATGAGAGTACTCTCAGTCATAAATGGCCCATATAGCTGTGAACAATTGAAGGATGCCATTGGACATGTATATAAGGCCTCTCCAAAGTGACCTGAACATGGATCCAGTACCAACTGAGTATAAGGTAAGCATTATTGGAGCAAAATTATATTTTTCTATTGATTTTTTGATAGTTACAGTGTACTTCTACTTTTAATTTTTTTTTTTTTTGTTGATTTCATTCATTAATTTTGTTTATTATTTATTATTATGCAGTACTACTAAAACATATCTATAACTATAGATGCAAAAATCCTGCTTTTTTTCTCCTAGGCAAACCAATCACTACTATTCTTATTCCATGTGTCAAATGTTATGTTTTTTCTCCTAGGCAAACCAATCACTACTATTCTTATTCCATGTGTCAAATGTTATGTTTTCCGAAAAAATGCCTCACGTGAAGACATCTATTACTACTGCAATTCCATCTTCTGCTGTATCGCCTCTTTCTCGTTGACATAGAGGGGTAACATTTTCTTCACTCACCAGTCATTTAGCCATACGTCGCACGACAACAGATACTACGAACACTTTATAGTACCCACAACAAGAACAACAACGCGGAGAACAGCACCTTTATCTACCTCTTTTACTTCTGTTATACCTCGAACAGCATCACAAACTACTGCCGTTGACGGATTAACAACAGTAACATCTCCACCCAGAACCACGTCCTCCTCTTTCTCTCCAGCTGCTGGATGGTCACCACAACCTCGAACAGCTTCACCAACAACGAATACTCAAGTTCCGACGACGAGGACGAGGGCTCGTAGAACAGCTCTTCTACTCTCTTCTCTCTACCTCTTATACTTCTGCTGCTGTGACGCCTCCACTCAGGACGACGTCCTCCTCTTTCTCTCTAGCTATTGGATGATCACCACCAGGGCCCTCGTGATTATGCCGATCTTCTCCGAACACTAAAGTATCCACCAAGTATCAGTATTTTTAACATGCCACATCGTTTGGGGATGTTAAAGTAGTATCCACCATACCAACGACATAGTTCAAGGATTTTTCAGCCCAAACGAGGGAAGGCTGTTGCCCCCAAATGACAGCAACATGAAGTTATCAGAAGAGGGAAAGTTACAGAAGCCTTGGCTCGCTAACAATTTCATCGTTGGCAACACTACGTCCCTCCCGAATGACGTCCATCCTGCTACCGGCAAAAATATCGTTACTCATTAAGTGACCGGTTTCATGAACGCAATTACCAGCCGACAACCCACGTGCACGTGAAAACTGAATTTATTTCTAATCGAAAAACTAAAGAAAGTCGCTCGCGTCCAGTGCTGTCAACAGGTTTAGTGAAAATGTGCATCATATCACAAATAATCGTTCTGATGAAAATCGAGGTGATTATAATTCGCTTGTGAAGGTCTTACCTGATCGTATTTGAGCAAGTCACCAATCTGAATTAGCGAGAGCAAAATGTACGACAAGAGCGAAGAAACGCGAAGAGATATTGCCCGAGTTGGCTGTGGAAATAGAGAGACTAGTGAAACTCGCTTATCCAAAAGCTAAATCAAAGTTGAAAGATACCCTAGCTAGCTAGCCAAAGACCAGTTTGTAAATGCGCTTTATGACTAAGATAGCAGAATACGCAAAAAAATAGCAAAGGATTTGGCAGACAATCTAACTAATACCCTGGACATTGGTATACCATCAACTAGTGATTTGCATGTTGTTGACCCTGTAAATGTATGCTGCGTATGTTTAATACAAAGTATTCCTGTGGATCGGGAACGCATTTGCACAATTTGTAAGAAAGCTGTTAATGCATGGTGCAGTAATCATGAAGACATTACGAGCTCAACAGACTTGTGTAAACGCTGCAACCCATGAAATAGGACAAACACAAGTTTCATTTCATTGGAGCAAGTACTTTCACTTACACAACATTTGTAATGGATGAGTACTATTATTAATACGATCAAAGCGACAACGGTTATCGAAACTTCCTGCTGCCCCTTACCTTACAATCAATGACAAAACAGTAACTCAGGGGCCGGTTGTTCAAAAACTCGATTAAACTAATGCAGGTTTAAGTCTAATCCTAGTTTAAATTTGCTAATCGTGGGATAGTTAATTCATGGTTAAAAACCCGTTGTTCAAAGCTGGATTAGAGGGCCGATTAGCTAACCATGGATTATACGTGACTTAATCCATGATTAGCATCCCATAATGCAATAGGGGCTTGAAGTGTTGAAAATGGCAGCTTTGTCAGGGGAAACCGGAACAATGGAAACAAAAGGGAAAAAAGTGTGCAAATCTAATTTTTCTCCTACGGAAATTGCCATTTTGACCGAAAAGGTAGAGCTAAATTTGGATGTTTTGCAAAGTAAATTCACGAATATGATCACGAATCAAAAAAAAAGCAAACATATGGTTAGAAGTTACGTAAGCCGTGAATGCGGTGGGAAACGAAAAAAGGACGGCGAAAGAAGTGAAAGACAAATGGAAAAATCTAAGTAGCGTGGCCAAGAAAGAATACTCCTTGTTCAAAAAAGGGTCAAAGGAGACAGGTGGAGGACCTCCGCCTAAAGCACCTTCGGAGATTAGCAACAAGATAATAGAGATCTACGGCGACACTCCGCAATTCAATGGCCTCGAGGGCTTTGAGTCAGGTAAGATAGCTTGTAAAAACCATTAAAGAATTATTTCTAAACGTCATTAATAAAATGAAACTGTTTGAGTTACTAAAACGACATGTATCCAGCGTAACCCTAAAAAAATTATAATGCTATCAGCTAGCTTTTCCTGCCTATATATTTAAAAAGAGATAGTGTGCACAGACTCGTATGCGCATCCTTTGCGCTGCGAAACTGCTTTCGGCGGCTTTGTTAGATGTTCATAACCAACAACCAACATGGCGGACGGAGGAGAAGAAATTTTGCTTTAATAATCAGTTCAAAAGACGTTTTTAGCTCAGATTGTGACACTTTCAAAACCAAAATACTTAAGAAAAGTGCTCGTCGGTCGGGAACCAAAAGAAGTCTGAAATAAGTCTTAAGTTTAATGCTGAAAATTTTAAGCTTAAATGCTGGTGGAAATTAAGCTATTGTCCGGACAAAATATCAAGGGAGTATTGTTTTATTTTGATCATTTTGAGTTTTTGTTGGTTTGGTATGATAATATTAAAGCCTAATAAGCTAATTATGCTTTAAAAAGGCCGTAGGTTTCCATTAAAATAATAGCGTTAAAGTTGGAGCTACTTTTTCTTTTTGCCCAGATCTGATTGAAAAATATGGCCTAGGAGAAGAGTATGAGATGCCTTGTCCTAGATGTTCACATCCAGTGGCGATTACAACTGGTGGGGTACATATTGGCCAGTCTGCAGGTTCAAGCACTAGAGTCTACTGTGATACGGACGGCTTTGAATGTCCGAAATGTTTTTTCAAAGAGCCTGAGCCAGGTACTATAAACAATCATAATCATACTTGTATTGATATAAAATTACTCATTTGAAAATAAGCTCTTTGTGATATGCTTCTGTTATTCTTTTGTGTTTTTGTACTCCAAAAATGGTATGTTGTGCAAAGTATGTACTGCTTAAGCTTATTAATTTATGATCAGAGGCTAATGCCATTTAATAGAATACTTTTTTTATGATTTTCAATATTTTGGTACAATTTAAGCTTAATTCAATGAACTGATATGTGATAAAAAGTGTGTGCATCAAGCATATACATGATTATTATAGAAAGAAAAAAGAATAGAAAAACATCACTTTGATGACAATAGACCGCTTTACTTTGGGCACCATGTTTTCCTATTTCAGACCATGTATCATTCTATCAAGGATAAGATTCTTAATGTTTCAGTTATATCTATATTTATGTGTCTTCTTATGTGCAACCATATAAACAAAGAAGTTCTCTTATAAGGAAAAAAGGTACATTGAAAATTTTCAAATTAATATTATATGACACTGCGGACTCATACCTCCCCAACATAATACTTTTATGAGATTGAGCCAATTCGTGAGTAAAATTATTGCAATATGATTAACATATAGTATCATCAGACTAAATAAATGATTGATTTAGTCCTAATTATGACCTGCAGATGAAGCACACACAGCAGAGGACGGAGATCCAAACCTAGCTGCTATCCCAGACGATCGTGCAGGCATAAGCAACCAGCTTGAGGATCCTAAACAGGTGAAGGATGATGTGGTCTCTCTACCACAGCTGTTAAATATAACAAGAAGCCAAAGACAGTCACCCAGCAGGATGTGATGAGGGAGCAGTTTAATGCCCTCATAGAAAAACAAGTTAATCAAAAACTTAAAAGAAAGAAGCTTGAATTAGAAATATTGCTTCTTGAAAAACAAGTGCAAAAACAAAATTAAACATATATTCATATCTATATGGGCAATTAATTAATATTTCTATTTTTTCATGACTGGATTTTGTCAGATTTTTTCTATGAATTTGGGACTATAACAAGATTTTTCAAGATGTATCTTGGAATTTTTTAATAATTTCTGAAACAATATTTATTAAAAAATGCAATATATTATATATTTATGTAAAATGATATATTTATTTATTTATGGAAATGATAAATTGAATTAAAAATTAAATTGTATTGTTATTCTTTGGTTTCATTACTTCAATGGCATTGCAAAATGTTTTGCCCCCCCCCCCCTCCTTTTTTCACGGCTCACAAAACCAGTTGTGTATGAGGATTTTGATATCTCAATGTTTATAATGAATATTTTGTTTCAATTTCCTTGCTTCCTTAAAGTATTTTTGACCAAGACCAAGTTAATAAATGGAGGCCCAGGTCTTATCCTAATGAATTCAAAATATTTGCTTTAACCTCCTTAACACTGCAATTCAAAGATCACTGCTTTATCAATATATATCAATATATATCAATATATATCAATATATATCAATATATATCAATATATATCATATATATATATCAATATATCATATATATATATATCAATATATGTAAATCTTCAAAAAGGCAACCTGGTGCATTTCTGCTTTTCTGTTATAGAAATAAATAACATTTATCAAATGATTATTATGACATGATAATTATTTCATAGATGTTATTTATTTATTAACTAAAATAGAAAAAAAAATGCACAAGGTTGTCTTTTTGAAGATATATAGCCACCAATATTTAAGCAAAAAAAGTGTTGCAAATATCGTTTCTTAGGATAAGGCCACGTTCTGGACAATGATAAGGTTCCATTTCAGGACTGTCATCACATTCCTCTTCTTCGTCGTTTATTGGCTCATTTCTTAGGATTGCAATGTTATGTAGAACTGCACAGGCCCCTGCAACCGCACACACTCTTTCTGGGTGCATTCTTATCTCGGAGTGCAATACGTGAAATCTCCGTTTCCATCGACCAAAGGTCTGCTATATGGCTACTCTTGTCTTTGAAAGGGCTTGTTATAACTTTCTTGGGCTTTATTAGCAGGTCTCCCATATGGGGTCATTAGAAAACAGTTGCATGCATAACCAATATCTCCTAGGATCAAGAAAGCAGAATTTAAAAAATTTATTTTAAATAGACAAACAATATTATTGTTGGGCCTGAAGAAAGACTTTCTGTAGTGAGTTATTAGCAAGGGGAGGTGTAAATGGATCAGTAATAATAATCTGACAATTGTATTATTTTAATAGAGTTATGTTGGAATTTAAAAACAAATAATGAAATTATTCAGATATACCTAACAATATACCATCTTCCAAAGATCTGTGTGTTCTCATCAAGTGGTCGTGAATCTTGGAATTTCTGAATATATGGCTATCGTGTGTACTTCCAGGCCATCTTGCCACCACATTTGTAAACATACCTGAAATTTTTAGATTCCTTATTTCTTTTTTCCTCATAAGATATATTCCTAATAATTATACTATTACTTTGGTTTATGTATTTTAGTTGAATTGATATATTCAAGACAGCAAATATTATTATTATATTGATAGTAGTTTTTAACTGTTTTAAGAGTTTGATCAAAGACTTTATAAAGAAGACTAAAAAGTATAGCATAGCACTAGTGCATGCATGGAGGGAGGCGGAAAGGTAGAGATGGATTGGGATGGTCAATATCTTTTAAAAAACTGTTAAAAGATCTTGAAATAGAAAGGAAGGTTGATTGACCATTATGAAAAATAGATAGTGATGAGGGAGGTAATTTTATTTATAGTCAAGGGAGGTCCACTTTTTTTAAAGCACAATTAGCATATCCCCCCTCCCCGAAACATTTCTGGTATGGTCCCTGCTGATTTACATATTCATGATCAAGTGGCTTGTTTACCTTCATGATTGCATATCCCCTGAACGTTGATAGAATGGTAGTTTTTCCTGTTCACATAAGCAGCAGGAAGTGGGACTCGCGGAGGGGGTACCGGGAGCCCGGGGTAATACCCGCGCCAAGTAGCATAGGGCTCCAGCGGGAAATACCCGTGTCCCATTATACCTTGCGCGATAATTCCCTTACTGCTGCTTATATACGATGCATGAATGTAAAGAATTTTGCCTTAATTTATGTGTGGGGCCGCAAACGTAGTCTAAAATATTTCTTAGATATAGATGGACGCTATCAGGAGCATTAGGAATAAGACTGTGCGCAAGCTGCGAACTCAGGTGTTGGATCGTTTGGATGCTGACTTCGCCTTCACGACATTTATGGAGGGAGATACGGACGAAACTATGGACGAAGAAAGGGCTGAGAGGATAATTGATTTAATGCCTGAAGGTAATTACCGTTTGGAATTGACGTTTATAAAGTACATGGATGGTGAATGGATAATAGAGAAGGGTAGGAATCCTATACGAGCGTCAGGTAAGCAGAAGTTGTTCGTTTTAAATGAGCAAACGAGGCCAGGAGCGTTGGTGGGCGTGGACATGTTGTTTTACGAAGTTGCTCATCCTGTTACGGTAGTTATCTATGGTGCTTACGAGATTAAGAAACCAGACGTTAAGAAGCTCAAACCAATGCGACATCCTGGTAACTGCGTAGGGAAACTGGTAAGAGAATTCTTTGAAGATTCCTCTCGTGGAGGTAAACTTACTCTAAAGAGAAGAGAAGCCATTAGGAAATGGGAAAGAGCTACTCATAAGGCCGGAGCTACGATAGATAACATTAAGAAGTTAGAAGTGCTCTTAGAAAGGCGCATACATGTGAAAGACATCACAGATGGATTTATTTACCCGGGTACGCATAAGTACGGTGGAAGAGGAGCTCCCATAGTTATTTACCAGCACAACGAACACGCTTGGCGCGAACTGAGATTCCCTAAGAAGGAGACAAAGATCTACGAAACTACGCCATTGGCAGAATTAGTCCACGAGAATTCTATTTGGTTGATGGATTCGGAAGGAAGTCAATTTATGACGCAAGATGGTACTCTGTATCGTCCTGAAGTGGAACACCAACGCATTCGAAGTGCTTGTGAAACTTTAGGGGAAGACTTCTCAGACGAGGTCCTTAGCAGCCGCAGCTTGGACTTCCTAGCCGCAAAGAAAAGGAATGGTTGGAAACCTACCCCAAAGGAGTTCGGAGATATAGCCAAAGCATGCGTGGAGCACGGTCATGGAGGTTTGTGGAATATGGAATACGACGAAGATGAGTATGTTTCCTTGGATATGAAACATTGTTACCTCGCAAGTTTCAAAGGTTTGGGAGATTGTAAGAAATATTATGATCGCTACGGGCATCCAGACTCACAATTCTTCCGAGTATCTTTACCAGGTCACTACGACGCCCCATCTACGGGGTTTGTAAGGTTAACCTCTTGGAAATTAGCAAAGGACTTGCATCCAATAATCTACGCGTGGTATGGTAAGCATCTCCAGGAAAAGCAATGGATACCCGTACCCCTCCTCAAATTCCTCGAAGAGCGTAAGTTGCTCAAATACACCGCACACGAAGCCATACTATGTCATTCCTCCTTTACGAAATGGTTACCAGAGCACAACCCCACAGCGCGCGTTGTCATAGGTAAATTCATCCAGGGCGCTAAGGAGGGTGAGAAACACATGCAGCGACGTTTAATAACGGACGAAGGCGAACTAAGTTTCCTCATCAAACGTGCCCATGACCAGGGAACGATGGTATCTGTGGAGAAGTGGGACTACTTAGTAGAAGGTGAGCAGACTCGTAAATGGAATGCTTTATGTTACTACCAAGACCATCGACCACAGTATTACCATCTGCGTGCCAGCATGCTCTCTTACGCGCATATTAACCTCCTCGCAATGCTCCTGCGGTTTGACAAAGAGGAAGTACCACGCGTAGCTACGGATTCTTTGTATGTGAAACCGCACGTCTTAGAGAAGATGAAAAAATTCTACACAGAAGACGAGTTAGCGGAAAGTGCACAATGGCGCGTCAAAGACGAAGAAATAAAAGCTTGGAGGGAACGCGTAGAATATCACGGAGAACACGCCCGTGGTTCCGTAACCCCCACTGCGGACCCCCTACCTTCAGTTGCAGACCCAATCTCTTACCAACACTTCTCTTACCTTTACGGTACGGGAGGCAGCGGTAAGACGACGCGTGTGTTAGAACTCTTCCCTAAGATAAAGGTGCTAACTCCAACACACCGCTTGGAAAGGGAACTCCGTGAGATGGGCCACGACGCTCAAACGTACCACAGCTTCTTTCGTTGGAATGGCCAAAAATGGGTGCCGGAAGCAATCCACGACATACCTCCGGTGATACTTTGGGATGAGATTTGCCCCGTTCCTTTGGAAATCCTACAAGAATTCGTAGACTTCCTTCGCGGGAAATGTCAAGTAATATTCGCCGGAGATCCCTGCCAGCCTCCTCCAATAGCCGGAGAGATGCCCCACGAATGGCTGAAAGATTTCGTAGATCACTCCGAAGAAATTAACACAGATTACCGCAGCAAGGATCAAGTAAGAAACCTGAAAGCGGAATTAAGGGGGCTCAGTGACGCCGAGCAATGCAAGACACTGCGCAAACGCGTACGAGCGAAGTCCTACGAGGACTTTCTATACGCCTGGCATCCTAAAGATCTGGTGCTGAGCAGCAAGCGCGCAGCACAGTCTCGCATACAGAAAGACTTACTCAAAATACACCAAGAGCGCTTCCCTACGCATCCCGTACCCGTTTGTTATAAACCCCACGACACCCGCATGCAAAGAAGAGACGTCTACGTACCCGGTACCGACATCCAACTGCAGAACGCAGTAACGCACGATAAAGCCTGGGTACCCATAGAAAAGGTGGAAAAAATAACCTCCCATCCAGACTGGCGCTTGGGTTATTGCATGACAGTCCATAGTGCGCAGGGGCTTACCATCAAAGAAACCTTATGGATCATAGACCAGCGGCTGTGTTGGAGCAACCTTATCTACACCGTCGTAAGTCGCGTAGAATATGCCAAACAGTTAAAAAGAGCCTGGGGTCCGCAACTGCGCTACGATAAGACGCCAGAGGACGTAGCCAAAGAGAACATTGCTAAGAAACTCCTTCGCTACAAGCGGCACGACGAAGAAAAAAATATGACGTTCGACCTATGCGTGGACAACGTCTATAAGAAAGGGGCGTGGTGTGCCAAGTGTAACATACCGCTACTATGGAGGTTTGACCCGAATGATGATCAGCAGTTCTCCGTGGACCGCATAAATAATAAACGCGGGCATTGTAGAGGCAATGTAAGACTGACATGCCTAGAGTGTAATCGTGCGCGTGGAGCAGCACTACTCTGAGTCTTTGGGGACTATGAGCAGCTCTTCCTTAACAAATCCACCACTTGGGCCATCTAGGTAATACAACACGGGTTGCCCTTCCTTGGTGACGGACTTCGAAATCTCATACGTTTCCAGGGACCAGTTAGGATCCGTGGCTCTCTTACTGCCACCTTCGAGTTCCCCCGGCTGATGGAGGTATCTGACCACTATGTCGCGGGGGAGCTTTTTTTCCTTCAGTCCGACCGCCCTTGAACTTCTGACGTAGGACTTGTGTTCCACGTGTTTCTTCTTCATAGCATCCTTGGGTTTCATTCCCGTAGCCCTGGCCGCCTCGTTATTTAAAGCCGCGACGACCTGGGGGAGCCTTTGAGTCCATTCCCTGTTGCGTTTGGAGGGATCTTCCAGCTCTTTCCAATACTGGTACCCAAAGAGACGCTCGACCAGGGTCTTATTGAATCTTTCAACAATGCTCTGACCCCTGTGGTACTCTGCTTCAGCTCTCCTAATCTTAGTGCTGTGGTCTTTCAGGGTCTTAGTAACCACGCCCATGAACTCTGTCCCCGCATCCACTTGCAGCAGCTTAGGCCATTTCAAGACGCGCTTATAAATCCTACCTAGGGCTTCTGCGACTTCTCCAGAATCCTTGCTGGTTATGGGTTCGGCGTCTTTGTATCTGCTTGCGATATCAACTACAGTCAAAGCGTACCTATAGGTCTTTCTTCTCACATTGTCGTGCGGTAAGAAAAGTAAGTCCGCCTGATGAACTTCACTGGGGGCATTTACGGTAAAGCTGGGCCTGGGAATGTACTTGGCCACGGGAAGATAAACCTGCCAGAGGGTTTGTTTTTTTAACCAGTTCTTGGCCGTTTCTTCTGATACCCTGGCCGCGGCTGCAAGTTTCTTGATAGCTGACGCTCCTTTCCAATAACCTTCAGGCCCATAGTAAATCCTTTTAAGTTTGTCCTCAGTTCGACCCATTATATGAATTCCAAAACAAGATTGATCTTACGTCCGTTAAAATCCACCGTCTTTCCGTCCACCTTAATGGTGATGTTTATGCTTTCTACCAAATTAGACAAATCATAGCTTAAAGAAATGGGAGCGTATTCTACCAGGTCAAATGGATTACCTCTGGGCAGAAACTTGGACATAAGAGAAGACTTTTTCCCATTGTTGTAACTATGGACTAAATCGCAATAGACTTCGTAAGAGGATGCGACTTTCCATTTCACGGGTATGGCCGTGTCGGTAATTGTCTTGCCCGAGGCACATAATAAAGATCCCAATGGGTCAAACTTTCCAAAAGTTACTGAATAGTTTGGCATATTGTGTTTGAGGGTCATTTCGTGTGGTAATCCCGTGGTGAGAGTATAACCGCGCTTAGCGAGCTCCTTGGCCAGTGTCATTGGGGTGTAATGTCCATCGGGTAGCGTTACCAGTTGATAACTGCCGGGCCCATTAAGTACGTTGACCATGCCATTGACTAAATTATACCAAGAATTGTACAAAGAGCAACTAACCAGCCGAACCTTACAGGCTTTGATGGGGTGATTTAAGTAAGTGGTAAAGTCATTCTTGTCGCTTTCCAAAAAGACGATCATATATTTCAGGAAACACAGTTTCCTTCTAGAAGCAAGCTACGCTTGCTGAATTAGACGAAATACGCCAAAGCTACGCCTCCTGCCAGCCCTGCAACTCCTACGAAGACCAACTCATTGTCTTTTTGTTTCTTAGAAGGCTGGTAGTAATTCTTAAACTGAGGCCTTTTTAGCCCCGTCGATGCCTCGGGGTGTGCTTGCGCATAAAGTTTAAAGGCGTAGTCTGTGTTTTCGAAGTTCTTATCCGCCTGCATTTTGTCTTGGTAGTTCTTATCCAACCAATCCCTGTAAGCTTGTCTTTTTTCATTCCAAGCCGCCACATCCCTTTGATACTTTTCCAGCGCTAAGTCGTGTCTCTTCCTTTCAGCTTCGAGACTACTTCCGCCAGTTACCGCCTTTTCTATGTACTTACCTGCGTAACTGGCGCCGGTGAATGCTAAAGCAGCAATTATTGCACCTCCTAACGCAGCCATTTATATATCAGGCAATAAATTGCCTTCTAGAAGTGAGCTACGCTCACTGAGGGATGTACTTTTCCTTCCGTAGGTAATCCTTTACCATGATAGCCCCGCCAACGGCAGTGGTCATCTTGGCAAAGTTAGCGAAGCTCTTACTTGGGTCTTCAGTAAAGTCTTCTTTGAGCACTTTCTTACCTACCCAACCAATGCCCGCAACGATGGAAGTAATAATAGCTGCCTCTTCAATAGTTTTCAATAACGCGGTTGACATTATATTACAAAGCGAGGTTACTCCATCACGGGTATTTTGCTTCTCTTAGGAGGCTCCTGCGTCACATGTACGGGTTCTACTTTTGGCTTCGTAGCCCGCCATTGTAAGTAGAGGCTGCCTGCTGCCAAAATGACTCCTAACGCGCCGATGACGTACCCAGGATTAATGAAGGATTCCTCTTCTTTCTCTTCCTCTTTTTCCTCTTTCTTGGCTTTGTTCTTCCTGTTCATCTCTGCGAGCTTCTTACCGGCAGCAACTCTGCCTGGAGATTTAGCCTTGGTGATTTGTTGCTCCTCCCGAGGTTGCTCTACCTTCGACTCTTGTTCACTCATTTATGCTAAGGACTTGAAGGACTTGACCAAGTAACTTAAGATGACCTGGGTAAGTACTTGGGAATGACTTAACTAAGTACTTGAGTCGACCTGAGTAACTCCCGCGGATGACTTAACTAGGTACTTGACTAGGTTCTTTGTCGACATCGGCAAGTGCCGCCTCGAATACCCTTTCGACTTTCTCTGTCCTTCTTAAAGTCCTTCCAAGACACCAGTACCTCCTTCAAGTCGACATGCTGAGCTACGTGAAGTGCCGCAGAGGCGACTGCCATTAACTTACCGCACTTCAAAGACAACCACCCGCAGGTTATCTTAAGTTCTTGGGCGATGACATAGTCCTCGCTTATGTCCTTCCGCAGCTGCTCCACGTCGTCTATGGGCAGCGCAAGTCCGAGAAGCTTGGTGGCAAGTCGGATAGCGGAGTCTGCTACGGCGTCGGTGGTCTTACTTGCAAGGGCGGCCTCGTACCTCTTATGGAACTTCTTAACTTCCTCTTCTGACAACTTATTTACCTGCTCATGGGTAAGTTCCTTGCCTATCATTTCTTTGCACTTCCCAGATGACACAAGGATGTTAAGTTGTTCCTTAAGGTTACTTTCATCTAGCTGTTGGGGACTTCATCTATCAACTGCTCAATCTCCATATACATTAGGAGTTAAAGATCGCAGATCTTTACTAAATACGGAAACCTCAAAGAGAAGATCATCTTGGAATGTTGGTGCGTCTTTAGATGCCGCATGTATTCGTGTAACTGTTCCTTGAATATTTCACCGCCATAGTCGCTTAAGATGGTCTCCAGGTCTGACTTGGAGTATAAAATACTACGAGAGATCCTATGTTTTCCCTAAAGGGCTTAGAGACACTGGTAAGCTGCTGCGAGAGCAACCAAACGCTAATATTGTCGTGTCTGCCGCTAAAGGCGAGTTTAACGAGCTCGGAAGTGCGTCTTTTTACGTCGTCCCAGCAGGCAATGTCGTCCAGTATAAGGAGGGTTTGCGTATCTTTAGGGAATTGTTTATGCCAGAACTTAAGATGCCCAGATAACTCGTTAGGGTCCAATATGTCCACAAAGAAGTCGTCGTCTTTCACTCCTATGCCCGTCCAGGTGCGGTTATTCACGTAGGTGGGGCAAAGTAGCACGATATAGTCAAATCGGTATCTAAAGGGTCCTAATAGCTGCTCTACTACGAATTGGGTCTTTCCGCAGCCGGTGGGTCCTACTATCAGAGCGTTACAAGGCATGTGATTTGGTTCCATTATATCTAGAAGGCAATTTATTGCCTGATATATATGGAGCCCGTGGAAGCAGTCAAAGCAATGGTTAACGTCGTCAAAGAAAAGTCAGACCTGGAGAGGACGGTCGAAATGCAAAGGGAGGAGATAGACCGGCTAAATGAACGCGTAAAGGAGCTATATGAGGAAATGTGCGGTCTGAAGCGCGCAGAACGGTTTGGCGCGCTGGTAACGATGGCAACGTGGGCCAAGGAGTCGGTCGTGGACTTTATGAGATATCCCATGTAGAATGTTAAGATGCGGTTAAATTATTGTTAAGGAAGGTCGGAAATTCCTTCAAAAGATGCCTCAGAATGTTAAATAGGGGTTAAAATATTGTTAAGGTTACCACCAAACTTTCCCAAAAGATGGTCTGGAATGTTAAGATATGGTTAAATTATTGTTAAGGAAGGTCGGAAACTATATCAGAAACCCCCTCAGAATGTTAAATTGTTAAGAGGCAGTTGAATATGTGTTCCTCTTCTCTTACGCATCCACATCTCTCACATTGCTGCCTCCAGTATTCCCTGCTAGTCCATGGGACACCTTCTAACTCGTCAAAATGGGGCATCGTTCTGCTGATCTTTCTAAAGTAGTCTATTCGATTCCTTAGGTAATCATTCTTATGCTTACAATGGCCCATCAAATCCCCGCACTGGTAACAATCCACTCCTTCAAGGTCGTACTTCTCTGAAAGGTATCGATATGCTCTTTCGTGTCTTTTTTTATGCGTCTGAAGACGTTGGTGGCTACTAAGGATCTTAGCACAGTAACTACACTGCGTAGTTCTACGGCAAACCCCTTTCTTGACATGTTGCTGCAGCTTTTGAAGAGTGCTGAACTCCCTATTACAGTCATTGCAGGCCTTACTGATTGGCTTCTTTGTGCAAACTCCATGCCAAACATGGTATTGCAGTCTTTGTTTGGTACTAAATACCTTCTTACATTTCAAGCAGTCCATATATACTTAACAATAATTTAACCTCCAGTTAACATTCCGAGGCATCTTTTGGGGAAGTTTGACGGGGTCCTTAACAATAATTTAACCATATCTTAACATTCTGAGGGGGTTTCTGGGGAGGGTTTCCGACCTTCCTTAACAATAATTTAACCATATCTTAACATTCTGAGGTGGTTTCTGACAAGGATATATGATAGCCTACGCAGCAGCATTCCTTGGAGGGTTCCTAATAACCCTTTCAATATATGGACTGTATTACATGTGAACTCCCTGCTGACTGCGTTAAAAGAGAGTCGCCGACCCTCATTGTCGACGAACCCCACTTAAATGACGCGTCTAACCACATAGAGGCGAAGGAAGGATGCACTTTGCGACGTCAAAGGCCCAGCGGCCATCCTTCTTACCATACGACCTCAGATGCGTGAACTCCTGTCCTTCGATGACGTAACGAACGCGATCTGGCGCCCACAGGCTGTACGTGACACCCTCGTGTGCTAATAACAACCGTAGCCTGTCTTCAAAGGCTACGTAGTTTTTTATTTCGTAGGTAACGCCCTCCTTTAAGTCTCGCAAGTGTATCTGCTTCACAGCATTAAACGCCATATATTCTATGAAATATCTTTAAGTGCGTCTTTAAAGTGTCCGCGCTCCTAAAGCGCTTGCAGCACCACCTACAAGGCAGGCGAATTCCTCGCGCATACTCCGTGATGCTCCTGCAGATGTCGTCGTAGTCGTTGCTGATCAGCACCTAAAATCCATTTTCCTTGTAGCCGTCTACGAGGCGGCGTTGATCCTCAGACAATACCCCGTTGCCTTTCGGAGTCTTCAGCTCGATGCAGAATCCACGGTACCGCCTGTGAGCATTAAGGATGAGCAGATCAGGCTGACCGCGTTGGTAGCCCTTTTGCCAGCACTTTATGCGCTTGCCGTCCGAGTCCTGCAGTTCGCCTAGACCAGGGGTCACGAGCATTTGGGGGTAGAACCTGCGGATGTAGTGCAACACCTTTTTATGCAGGTCGAATTCATTTTCGATCTTAAATACCAGATTATTCGGGCCATTAAACCGCCTTTCAATTTCATACTTACCCGTCTTACGCAGTGCGGGGAGGACCTCTTCAAACACCCAATCCTGAAACTCCACGGCTTTAGGCAGCCTGGAGCTGAATAGCAATTGATACAAGCCGGGCTCGGAGATAAACACGGAATGTGGGTGGATAGTAGAAGGGGAACGGTTTGGGACCCCTTGCACGTCAGCCCATCTTTTCTGGTACTTCTCAGAAACATGGTCTCTAATAGCCTTCTTGGTGTTCTCATAATCCAACGCAGCCGCCACTTCCTTCGCTTTAAAGTACAAAGTTTCGCCTTGCACTATGCATTGCAGTTTGGTGTTGTTGTTTTCAAAGACGCGTAACATGGTATATTAGACACATATTTTATCTTTTTTCCTTTTTTAGGGTGAGGGAGCGCAGTGAGCGAATCAATATGCAACGCTCTTTAGTTGATTCATTTCTACGCTCAGTTGCGCGTCAGACACGACGAAGACGTAGCAGTTTATTTTCTCACCGTCGCCCGCGGAGGTATTCTTTGTGCGCTTGATCTCCAAAGTGATGCCATCCTGGGTGTTGACCAGCCGCAGACCCTGACCGTGCATGGTTTCGTCGTTGGTCGTGCGCATGTCGATCCATAACGCGTACTTATCATTAAAGAATTCCTCAGGGCTAATTTGGTCGCCAAACTTGCGCATGGCCTCTCTGTACACGTCTGCGGGCTTTATTCCCTGGGAGTAGACCTTGTTTGGAACGCCGTTGACATTTATCCCCACGTTAGTAATGTTGGGGTTAAAGAACGCTTCGGAGTCGCGCTTACCAGCCTCATAGGGCTTAGCAAACACCAGCATTAACCCCGTGAGACTTCTTCGGGGGAGGTTGATGCTTTGGTTGATAACCTCGTCCGTCTTATTCAAGAAGCTAAATGTCTTGTACATCACCACGTGGTCGTATAAGAATGCCTTTCCGTCGCTATATTCCATGCCAGCACTACGGGCCAGCTCTTCGCTGTATACGGTTTCGTACTGCAGTTCTAAGTTGGTAACGGAATAGGGGTGAATGCTCCCAGAAAGTGCCGTTCCAGACGCATCCATCTGTAAGATATTAGTAGTGTCCGCTAGGGTTACTTCAAACTGTAACTCGGATAGCTGTCTGGGATAATACGCGCCGTGGTTCGTGATTACTTCAAAGTCCAGTGGGATAACATACTTAATACCATAGGCGGTCTTTATTCGCTTTGCGTCTGCTACTGCCGTTGCGCCGCTGGAGTCCGTAGGTTGCGTCTTAGTGTCGCTGCGAACCTTACGTAAGATAACGCTGCCAATTCCCTGCTCTATTCTTTGTGCGCGGTCAAAGGCCGTTAACCATAGGTCCTTATAGGTGGTGTATAAGTCGTACCTGTTCAGATCCAGCAGGGTCTCCCCGGCGAACTTGACCCTCATCTTAGAGACTATGTTACGGCCTAGGTCATTTACTGCGTAAGTTTCTATTTTCGTGCTTGGCTGTATTGTTAGGTCAAACCTTAAAGCCAAGGTGCCAGGTACTAAGACTAGGTTATCCGTTAGGCGGGGCACGCCTACGTACAAGGTTTCTCCTGGTTTTGCGCTGCTGGGGGTAAAGGTGACCCGGTGAAAGGTGCGTTCTGCCTTTAGTCCGCCAACCTGCTTAGGTAATACGTTGGGGTTTAACTTCGAGCTTATCATATATAATGGAAGAAACAGATTTCGATCCCCTTACTGATGAAGGTAAAGTAGATATCAACGACGATGAGTATGAGTCCTTGCTTTCTGATGACAAGATAAGCAGGCAAAATCTTTTTGAAAAGCTAAGACGTAGGCATGGTAAAAGGGCTCGCGAGGCCATGAATTCCTTAAGGAATAAGTGGCGTAATAGGAACCCTGGTAAGACAATGCCAGAATACTTAAGGCTTAATATCTTAAAACCAACGCAAAATGTCGTCGTAAATATCCCTAAAATCGACGCAAGTTCCTACATGGATCGTATATTACGCTCGTCCGTCCCAGAACCACCCAGTTCAGCGTGGATCTTGGAACTCCAAAAGCAAATGGAAGCTGAGTTAGAAGCTGAAAAGACGCCAGACGATTTCGATAGAATCAAGGAAGAATTCCCAAACTGGGATGCAACGAAGGTCCAAGTAATGTACGATACTGAAAACGAATGGGATCGCGAAGTCGTCATAGCTAGGCTGGCAAGAACCGGCTCAAAGCCATACGTAATTAGGGATATTAATGGCAAGTACTATGCAAACAAAAACATTCCTAAAACACTTAAGGACGCATTAGGAAAGCCTACCTTACGAACCCAGTTGGAGGAAAGCGCGGCAGACACTGCAAAGGTGGTCCAAGCATTTAGCTCTTACGTAGATGAAGTCGCCCAAGAACGACAGCAAGTAAATGAAGAACTGCAAGGCAACATAGTAGAGGAACAAGCTGAAGAATTAATGCGAGCCGCTGAAGAATATGAGGAAAAGGAAAAGGAATTAAGGTCGGCATTGGAGGAAATTGAAATGCTAAAGCAGTCACTGGACGAAAAAGAAAGCGAGTACATGAAACAATTCAAGCTTGCCGTCGATTCCCATGAAATGGAAGACGAGGACAATAAGGATAGGATTGGTAAATTAATGATGAAAGGGATAAAGCCAGATCAAACTTTGACCGCGCAGTGGCAGACATTGGAGACAGAGACGCTGAACTTAGGCACGTAGGGATATTATTAGAGTCCTCGGTTAATGCGGGAACGGCAGCTTAACACGGAAATCAACACCAAAGAAGAGCAAATTCGACAAAGAGATCAGGCCATTGAGGACTTGGAGGGTCAAATACAAAGGCAACGGAAAGTCATCGAGGACCAAAACCGCTCTGAAAAGGAAAGGGAAGCGGCTCAAAGGGAATTAGAGGCTCTTCAGGAAAGACTGGTGGAATTGCGTACGCAAAGAGAAGGCTTGGAAAGGGAGTTGGGGCTTACCACCAAGGAAAAGATAAAAAAGCTCCTGGTGAAGTATGGTATTCCGCTGGCATTTGCGGTCGCTATTTCGAGCGTAGTAGGAGTAATCCTATCCGCGCTTAAGGCTACAGGCGCGGGCGTAAGCAAGTTGGGTTCTGGTTTGACGGACTTAGGGAAGAAAATGGCAGCCGGCTTGCCTGGGCTGCTTGGTAGCGTTCTTAGCCTGGCACTTAAGACCGGCGGAGAACTGTTAAAGTTTGTAGGGAATAACATCTGGATCTTGGTCGTAGCTATTGGGGTGGTACTCCTGAAGAAGATGAAGGGTTAGCCTTCTCATTGGGCGGTGCCCTGCTTTGAGGATAATGAAAGACGGTATTAACACCGCCCTGGTAATTCGGAACCAACGGCAACACACTCATGGTAGAAATGGGTTTATGACTCCAGGCTGCATTAGCGGGCCTGCGACCTATGCGATTTATCCCAAACTTGCCGTCATCAGAAGTGACTTGCAACTTAGCATATTTACAATTGGCTAGCATATGAAAAGTCACTGGCGTTAGGTCTTCAGTGGACCTAGTGTAGGGCTCCATCGAAAAATGGGTAACTTTCCTGGTGTTCGTTGAAGTTCGATAAGGAAGCAGGGGCTTATCATTCTCATCGATAAGCCTAAACCCCACATTTGCATGCGTATTTGCATTAATGCTAATAGTGCAAATGACCAATGCAGTGCCCCCAACTTCAACCCACAGTCCAACGTCATGCCAAGCGCCGTTGTCATATCCTTCTTCATCTAAGCGGTGGGTATAGCGCGTTTCCCTCACGTATGGATTCATATATTTCAGCAAACATAGTTTGCTCCTAGAGGCTCATTACCGTCAAAGCGCTGATGGTCATGTGGTTATAGACGTAATTCCTTTGGTCATGTATACTGTTAACCATTACGCTTCCCGTGTCATCTACACGTATTTGTAGCTTTACTTTCCCGTGGCAGTCGGCAACCATATGAAAAGTCCAAACGGAAAGATTCTCAGAGCTATTCGTTGGCGGCTCTACTGAGAAATGCGTAGGCTCTCTGTTGTTCGTCTTCGCGCGCATGGGCTGTAATACTCCATTGTCGTCGCAGAAACGAAATCCTACGTTCGCATTACTAACGGCTCCAAAAGAAATACTGCATAAAATTAACTTCTTCCACGAGTAGTTTAGATCTACGGACATCCCGGCGACGTCCACCCAAGGTGCTTGGGTGTATTTTTTCTCGCCTATGTAAGTCGTATAGACACAATCTACTCCAGCTACGTAGGGGTTGTTCATCGCCATATATAATAGCTCAGACCAATGCTTGCAGCTGTTAAGCCGGCTTTTAGTAAGTTATGGTCATATTCCTCGGGTATCGTAGGCAAAACCTTCTTTGGTGTCACGTATTCCGTTTTTGGTTTTTCTACGTGTTCCTTTTTTGGCTCCTCTACGAAGTGAGGAATGCCCTTGGTCATGTCAGAGTTCACGTCATTCACCCCAAACTTCATATCCTTAGTAGCTCGCTGCAGCTTGTTGTTATAACCCACGACGGAATTGGCGTTGATAACCAAATTACTTGGCATTAACCAACAACCAGGACTCAAGGCATAATCTTGCCGCACTTTAGATTGCTGCACCGCAAGTTGATACCTTTGAACTGACTTAGAGATCTCATTCTCGATAACAGCGCTTTCGAAGAGGACAAGGAATACTTGTTGCGTTTCCTGTGACGCACCACTGGCATCTACGATGGGGCTGCGAGTGCTAACCTGTGCTCCTAGAATGCAGTAAACAAAGGCTTCAATGCTGCGGTTAATCCTTGCTAGGTTTTTCAGTCCAATGCCCTTTGCGGCAAAGAAAGGCGCCCAAGAATGCTTCTCTTTGCTCTGAATGAAGTAGATTAGATTTCCCTTCGTTCCGCTGCCTCCTAAGTCTGAAAATTCGTAGGAGCTAGGATATCCCATGCCCGGCGTTTCTATGCTGGCACCAACATACGAAGCATAGGTGTAAGTCTCTCCTAAACCATGGGCGGCACCCTCTTCGTTGCGAAAATCAGGGTTGGTAAGCTTAAACTCATTCTTTAATCGCTCCCATGCGACTTTGTCATATTTGTTATCCTTTGGGTTAAAGACAGCGTCACCCGGTAAAGGCGCGCCTAACTCAAACAATATCCTACGAATAGTAAAAGCAACGTGGAATCTTAGGAAAGGAATATGGAACATGTCCGCGGCTATGCCACATCCTTTAGTAGCAGCCCAGACAGCAAAGTTTAACTGCTGCGGCCAATACCGCATGTTGGGACCAGATAACCATTCTCTGGATTCTTTCCCTGAGTCATGTTTCATGGCAGTTTCTCGAAAGATGTCTCTGACTTTTGTCTTAAACCTCGCAGGACCCACGGGAATCTCCAAAGAGGTAACCATCTTAGCAAAGTCATCCGCTCTACCTTTGTTGTCGTAAAATGGGTAATCCTCTGTTGTCGGTAATAAATTCTCTGGAAAATTAGGTTGCCTTTCTTTATGCTCGGGTTTTGGTGGCTTGGCGGTCGCCTTTGGCTCCAAGTCCGCATTACTGTACATTCTTTCGCCGTTGAAGTAAATCCCATCTGGCCTTCTTTCGAACTTACTAGGGTCTGCATGTGGAAACATCTTCCTAAATGCTCTCCAGTTGGCATAATCCCTGTTGTCATGATGTGGCTGCTCCTCAATATCATTCCCAAAAGCGTCGTACATTAGTATATATAATGGATGTTATACCATCAGCACCTAAGATGTACCCAGATGTTCCTAACGAACTAAACGCTGAAAACTTTCGTCTGAATAAAGCGAACTTAATACTGGCTTACTTGGAAGGGCAGGCAAAACACTATGAAAAAGTTAGGAAGAAATACGTCAGAGCCCGGAGTACGCTACATAAGATTGCGATAACTTCAGGATCCATTTCTGTCGTGTTAACGGGCTCTGGCGTTGCTACTTCGCTTACTGGACCGGGAATAATTGTTGGAGTTCCTTTGGCCGGCGTTGGGGCAGCCTGTGGTACCATTTCGGCTGTTGCTACGGGCATTATGAAACAGTTGTCAAGCAAAATATCCAAGCATGACACGACAATAGCTCTGTCAAGGGCTAAAGTAAATACAATTACTGACCTTGTCTCAAAGGCTTTGCGTGACAAAAAGATAGACGTAGAATTCTCGCTTATCTTAGCCGAAGAGGAAAAGTACGAGAAATTAAAGTCGGACATAAGGAACCAAAAAACAGTCGTAAAAGATCTTTCCGAGGAATCTCGCAAAAAAGATCTACCAAGAAGCAAAAGAGGAGCTTCAAAGAAAACTCGCTCAGTAAACATCTGCTTTGAAAAAAGCGCGACAGGATTCTATTTACATATTGAACGCCGACTGTCTGGTTCATATGCAAATTAATTTCACAAATGTGAAAATATTTCACAAATTTACTTCACAAATGTGAAAGAAAATTGTGAAGGTTTTGATTGGCCAAAAACATGTGACGTAATCGTCTTATGCCATAAGATTCACTATCTTCTTGGAATCCATCCTAACAGGGGGTGGTTGGGGTCTATTTTGTAAAATATTTCGTAAATTACGTCAGGGTAATAAGGAATATCCTTATCCAGCCGACAAAACATCCACTCGGCTTTTGTCATATCAGAAACCTCAGGAATAGACTTACCAGTAATTTCAGACAAAAGATAGTGAATACCTTTGTAATATTTCCCTAGCTTTAATTTTTTCAATGTCTTCCGTAGACTTTGTGGGGTTGGCTCTTTTAAGTGGTCTATGATTTTCTTTTTTACTTCGTTGTCTAAATATACCGGTCGAAGTCCTCGTATGTGGTCCATCCAGTCCCTAAAGTATTTTATTCTCTTATAAGGTGTTTTCTTACGACCTCCATTGGCGTAATACTGCTCTCTGGTAGCATTTGGTACGGCATTACGAATATTCTTACCACACTCGTAACACTGTGCTGACGTGTCGTCTTCTATTTGCATTTTCTTACCACAACAAACATACTTGTTTGGTGGTTGGGGCACAAACTTGGGTTTCAAGCACTTTACACAGAAGTCATAAACAAACTCTTTACATTCATGCATATATAAAACAAATATGTTAGCACAGCAGCAGTAAGGGAATTATCGCGCAACGTATAATGGCACACGGGTATTTCCCGCTGGAGCCCTATGCTACTTGGCGCGGGTATTACCCTGGGCTCCCGGTACCCCCTCCGCGAGTCCCCCTTACTGCTGCTACATATGCTTTCTCGTACTCGTGGGGTGCCTGAATCCTGATGTGTGTTCCGTCAACGCAACCAATCACGCCTGGGAATCCACCTCGCTGAAAGAAGGCATTTTTGATTTCTTGAATTTCTTGGTTGGATGGCCACTTGATAAACTGGTCTCGACGTGCAATAAGTGCTTGTGTTACGGAAAACACCACTCGAGAAACGGTTGCTTTGTCTACACCAACAGTGTCGCCAATAACTTGAAGAAAACTGCCACTGGCATAAAACCTCAAGGCTATTAACACTTGGTCGATCGGGCAAAGAGCATGATTTCGCTTTGTCTTTCGCTTCAGGTCGTCGTAAATGAGGTTCGTAATGAAAATAATAGACTGTCGACCAAATCTATACCTCATACGGAGCTCTCTATCAGTAAATTCATCGATTTGAGATGTATGGGACCAGAACACAATAATAAATTTTCATCTAATATCTTAATATGATTGACAAGGGCCTCCAACACAGGGCGAAATGACAACTTTATTCCCCTTTAATATTCAGGCTTCATATGATTAAAGGCACATTTCTACCTTTAAGCTATCGAGTAAAGGTAATTAAAGGCTCATTGCCTTTACAAATGTTTTATGGTGTCGTAATGTCGTGTTAAACGTAAGTCACCTTTAATCAATGTCAAAGGTAGTATATTAAAGGTAGATAAAGGTTATGGTTGGATTTATATACCTTTATAATGTTGCGTGGTAAACGTGGATAAAGTTATGTTCCTATTTAAACAACTTTGTAGTTAGAGATTAAAGGTGTAGAAGGCACAAATGTAAAAACTGGACCCAAATGTAATAAAGGTCACAAATGTAATAAACTTTGGTCACAAATGTAATAAAGGTCACAAATGTAATAAACTTTGGTCACAAATGTAATAAAGGTCACAAATGTCCAAGAACCCGAAAGAAATCTTATGTATCAGTCCAAGTAAAAAATATAATAGGAAAAAAACAAACACAAGAAATAATTCATATTTTAAAAAAACTAAAAAATATATAATAGAGTGCAAGCAATATATCCACGAAATGCAATTTACTAAATAGTAAAAAAAGAGTGCTAATTAAGCAATAGAAAACAATAGAATTTGAATAAAATTTTACGGATATACTGTTTACACTCTAATTTGATACGGCAATATGATACGGGTGAGTACTGGTGAGTACGATTGCGGTACGATTGACGCACCTCCATCAAAAGACTACTAATTAAATTAACGTATTATCATGAAGCCGTGCAAGAAAAAAAAGAAAAGAAAGAAAAGAAAAGTGAAGGAAAGAGGAATTGAAAGAAGGAGGAAAAGTCTTTAGTGAGAATTCTAAGCCATTTGTCTGGTGGCATGGCGTCTAGTTATTTGTCTAGACACTGTTTGAAGTTTGTCAGACAGATGCCTAGACACTTGTTTGACAATGAAGTTTACTTTGCTTTTTCTACTGTTGACTTATATGATTCTTGTCGATTCTTGTATGTCAAGTAAATATGTACGTAAAAAACGGGAGAGAGGCAAGAGACGTCAATTATCTATTCCAGATGATATATACAACGCTCTCATCAAGATTGTCGAAGGACAACAACTTCCACCAGTAAAGATCCGAACAGAAGCAGAGAATAATGCAATAGTACGCTTTTGGAGATCTAAAGGGGATATAACGCTTAAAATAGAGAATGGAAAAAAACTCCTATACTGCAAGGGACGTCGCTTGCTAAGAAGTAGTGAAATAAATAACGTTGTCACAGAACAATTCCATCGCACAAAAGGTTAGAAAAATAATTATAATAACCATGCTTTTTTTTTTTTTTTTTATTACTCAAATTGTTATATTTGTTTGTTCTAAATAATTGACCATAATATCTAGATGTTAGGTATCGCCCTATTGAAACAAAATGTTTTTCACAATGAAATATTTTCCCGCGCGCTGCTTATTCGAGAGTCGTGGTAAATAAGTCGTCCGTCGCGTTTACGCGAGCTTATTCTTCGCGTAGTCACAGGGACGCTAAAGATTTCATGCCAAACATACATCTATTGAACAAAGAGACGCACGCGTGAACATTTTCGTATTTTTCGTATTGAAAAAAAAAATTCAATGTTTTTATCGTGCGTTTGACTAAGTCGCAAAAACAAACCCCACACCCTTTACTGTGGTATGCACTCACACGCAGGACGCCATCTAGGTGTCAAAATGTATTGCGGACCAAAGCTGTATGAAACTTGTCTAATTTTCTATCCGGATATGTAATTTCATTCCTCGGCCCCTTTTCAAATTCCATTCCATTGTATTTTATTCATGAGCAGTGCTATAGTCCCCACATATAACTATTCGTCCCTCGTTGATTGATTGTTTGATTGATTGAATGATTGAATGATAAAACAGAGGATCTACAAAATCTTATACACTACCATTTTGTGGTTACAGGATCTGGTGCTGCTAAAATAGTATATTCTTTACGCGACAACTTGATTGGACTAAGCAGAAAAAAGGTTCAAGAAATTCTTAATAGTGATAAGTTTCACTACAAAAGAAATGCAAAGTTCTACAATAAGGCAACGTTGAACCCGATTCGTGCGCGGGATGTTCAATCGAGGCATCACATAGACCTCATGGATTTAGGTAAAAGTGGTATGGTACAGATGAATAACGTCTGCTACAGATATGTTTTATCTGTTATGGACGTTTTCAGCAGATTTGTGTGGCTGCGTCCTATGGCGGGAAAGAACAGCCAAGAATCGCTAAAGCATTACGAGATATCTACTATGGACATGGACCACCTCGTGTTATACAATGTGACCAGGGGACCGAATTCAAAGGCGCGATCAGAAAACTATGCCAAAGGTTCGAAATCAAAATAATTTGTGGTCGCCCCTACCACCCTCAATCGCAGGGGAAGGTGGAAAGAAGCGACAAGACGTTAAGAGCAAAAATGGAGTACGATTTAGCTAAAATGTGTGATGAAGGCATTAATTGGGCAAGGGGACTTCCCATTTATCAACGCATACTTAACGAAGACCCAAAAGAGGTAATAGCCTATAAAACTCCTTTTGAAGTTTATTTTGGTAGGAAATGTAACTCCTTTCAAACAATTACCTCAAATAACGAAATTGCAGCTTGTTGTGAACCAACAAGTCAAGGTCTAAAAGAACGTTCTAAACACATTTCAAATGTAAGAAAGATGGCGAGAGAAGCAACAGATCGTTGCTCTAAACGAATGACAAGACAACATTCTAGAGCACATCCTCCGTCACAATATAACATTGGGGAAAAAGTTTACTTGCGCTTGCCTAAAAAGGGGGGTTTAAAATCTGCCCCAAAAAAGCGTGTAGTCATTGAAGCTGTAATTCATCCTTCTTAATATTTATGCGCATATTAATGAGCAGCATGAGAACGAGGCTATTCCCGCTTCGGAAATTCAAGATGGCGGCCGAACACTGTTGTGTACCTGAATGCTCCGGGGATAAAAGGAGAAACCCGGAGCTTTCCTTTCAACAAATCCCCCCAGAACCTAATAGGAGAAAAAAATGGATTGTAAAAATAAGAAGAGACCCCGGTCCGGACTTTAAGGTAATTTTAAAACGTGTTTTTCGTTGTTTGTTTTGGTTCTTGGCGAGTGTTGCCTTTGTCAATAATATAGTTCAATGACCATCGTAATATGTTTAGATTTGTTTGTCAATTATTTTTCTCCTTTCTTTATTACAGATAACTTCTAAGACTTATGTGTGCTCTAGGCACTTTCAGAAGTCTGATTTTAGATTAACCTTTAATAGGAAACTTTTAAAATCGGAAGCAGTGCCAGCATCTTTCCTTGGACAGCTCCTCCGCCACAACGTCGTCCAATTATTAAAGTTGACCTTCCAAAGCCTTCCTCTGACACTGTTACTCACAATACTGATTTCCATACATGTGAAAATGATGATCCAACTAGTGATAGGTAATTTTTGATATATTTTTTAATTAAAGTGTAAGCTTATCTATTTGTTGTTTTGAACAAGTTCAAGAAGACTTATTTTTACATGTCTTGTGATGTGTTGTTTTTATTTGTATCTTAAGCCATGCTGTAGAAGAAGAAGACCAAGTAAATCAGATAGATAAACTAGAACAGACAGTTAAAGAGAAAGAAGCTAAAATTAAAGAATTGGAGCAAAAGCTGGCAATGGAAAAATTTGGCATAGAAAGATTTGGTAAAGATAACAAAAGTATACAGCACTATACTGGATTTCCCAGTCATAAGTATTTCTATATTTTTTACAATTTTATCAAGCCATCTGCATCTAAAATGAGAAGTCCATATTATGTCCAGGCCTCAAATTATCTAAGTAGAGCAGGTAGACCAAGGACTCTAAAACTTATTGATGAATTGTTTATGTTTTTATGTAGGCTAAGGTGTGGTCTGACCGAGTATGACCTTAGTGTAAGATTTCATGCTTCACTTCCCACTATAAGTAGACTAATTATTGCCTGGGTCAACTTCTTATATTTTGTTTTGGGAAGCATTCCCATTTGGTTATCTAAGCAAGAAATTGAAAAAAGAAGGCCTGCATGCTTTAAAGACGAGTATGCCAATACCAAAGTCATTTTAGATTGCACTGAGATTAAAACTCAGTCACCTTCTTCCCTTGTATTAAAGTCACAGCTTTATTCCTCATATAAATCAACCAACACCTTCAAAGCCCTTGTGGGAATTGCCCCTCATGGAGCAGTTACATTTATATCTAGTTTATACACTGGTTCAATATCTGATGTTGCTATTACTAAATTAAGTGGTATTTTAGATTTGTTAGAGCCAGGAGATGATGTCATGGCTGATAAAGGTTTTACGATCAAAGCTGCTCTAGCTGAAAAACGTGTTACTCTAAACATCCCACCTTTTTTGAGTTCGAAAGGTCAGTTTAGTCCAACTGAAATAGAGGAGACAGAAGATATTGCTAAGCTTAGAGTGCATGTAGAAAGGGCCATTAAGAGAATTAGGGAGGATTCATTTTGGGCAAAAACTGTCCCACTTTCTATGGCAGGATCAGTAAATCAATTCTGGACTGTTTCATGTATTTTAAGTAACTTTAGGGGGCCCCTTATTGCATAGTTATGTGATTTACCTATCCCATGCCATATATGGGAAACAGTGTTGGAGAAAAATGCTGAAATAATGAAGTTAAATGATGATAAATTGCTTGTCCCAAACCATGAAATGGATTTGACCTCTTTGCTAGTAAATGGTACTAACAATACCATGTCTGCTTAGAACTAGTTCATAGGATTAGAACAAGCATAATACTGCATAATTTCAAAATAAAATTTATATCATTTGTTTAGAATAAAACTACATGTTTCACACAAATGTATTATGAAGAGTTGTATCCATATGCAATAATAAACTAAGTTTGAACTGTTCAAATTGAATCTTTGTCACTGTAATGTTTACATAGAAATTACGTATAATTCAATGTTCTTTGTCCAGTGCCTTTTCCACAGATATGAACAATTTAATGTTTGGTTCTTCAGTCTAGATGTAGTATTCAAAGTAAAAGGCATCAGCCTTGTCTTTGACTGTTTGCCACATGTCAGCATCAAACTGGATTGTTTCCAAATGCTCATCATTGTTTGACCATATAAAGAAGTCACACCATTCCATGCCAGTGACAGCCAATTGCATGAGAACCTGGTAGTAGTATGCATGATTCCTCTTTAGACAAATCTGCCCTTGTTGATTCTGGACATAGTCAACTTCTAATACTGAGCTCTTCACAGTACATTTTATTTCCAAAAGACCAAAATAAGGGTTTTTTTGAGGGTCATAAACTATTCTGTCAGGACTTGCAGCCAGCCAGGGACACCAAAAATTAACAACAATACCACAAGGCAAGACATTGACATTCCCTTGTTTGATATGATTGGCATATCTTTCAGCTGCAAGGGGCTCATTCACTGTTCCCAGTCTCATGGCTTCTGTCTGTACAGTTTTCTTCTTTAAATTCTCTACAAGTTTGACTGGATCAGCTCGTTGCCTGCTATATATTCTTCCTATCTTACTTGCAGTGATTCTGGTTCTTCTTAGTTTATGCCACAAAGGTGATGTGCTTTGTAGCCTTGTTTGTTTCTCAAATTTTATCAATGTTTGTAAAGAAAGTTTTACATCTTCAAATTTGATTAGCTTTTCTTCTGTCAGGACAGCATTGTAGTTGTTTTTCATGACATTTCTTACTGGTAAATCAGGGACATCATAGGGACTAACAATATTATAAATGTAGGTGGAAGAGAGCTTTTGCTGGTAGCTCACTGGTGAACCTTTGGGAAAATTTCCATATCTTGTAGCAATAGCTTGGTGTGGTAGGCATGACTCCTTTAGACCTGGTATGATCTGGCACTCAGGAATCTCCTCTTCGAGACTTTCTAGCAAAGCTTGTGTGGAAGGGAATTCCTCTCGGTTTACTGGCAGATAAAGTGTGCTCTTCACTGACTTGGGAGGAGAATCATCATCTGTCTTTGAATGGTATCCATGGACCACCAAACATTGCACTTCTGCTGGTTCAATTTGCTGGCCTCTGGGTTTATGCCAGGTTTGTGGAAGTGATGTTTTAGCTATATCTTCAGGGATTGCTTTAAGTCCCAGCATCTTGTACTTAGCTATCTGATACAAAAGACCACACACATGTCCACATCTTTCTCCACTTCCAATTGGACATGTACAGCTGGCACTTTTAATTGACACTGAGGGTGTTTTACGGATTGTTACCTAAAAGGTTCAATTAGAAAAATTACAACAATGCATTATTAGCTTTCATTGTATGGCAAATTAATTTACAAAGTTTAATTTACAAGCTAAACTTTATACATCAGCTTGCTATGCATAGTTTTGTCCTTTTTATCAAATTAAAGATAGATAAACATTAATTGCCAGTTCAATTTAGCTCACCGTTATATAGTAGGGATTTTCTCTTTTCTTTTGTGACTTGAAGCACCTAGCTTTACATGTAGTAGATGTTGGTTCTGAGGAGCATACTACAAATAAAAGGAAACAATTTTCATGTTCTGTTTTGTAATTCAAATATACCACGTTTCATGCATAATAGATATTCAAAATAGCTATTGGAAATCCTCTACTTTATTTACTTACCAGATAATCCAAAAATGAAACTTTCGCTGTAGTATTTGAAACCTTTAGTTATGTATTTTTTTCCTGACGATTTGCTATGACTTGAGATGTATTCCTCCACTAAACTAAAAGTAAAACTAGGGACTAAACCAAGGTCACGGTTAAAAAAATTGCTTGCCATTTCTATAACAGTATTCAAGGAATCTATAAAACTAAAAATATTTGTGACAAAAAATAGTACTGTAGAAAAAACGGCCACTTCACTGAAAGGACTGTAAAAATGGCCGCCATCTTGAATCTCTGAAGCGGGAATAGCCTCGTTTTCATGCTGCTCATTAAATATGCGCATAAATATTAAGAAGGGTGAATAATTCATATTACGCGTAATAATTCACTGAATTTATATTACGCGTAATAATTCACTGAATTTATATTACGCGTAATTTCTAGACTGACGTTCGATATGTAAATAGAATCCTGTCACGATATTTACTGAGCAAGCTTTGTTTGAAGCTCTTCTTTTGCCTCCTGGTAGATCTTTTTGCGAGATTCCTCGGAAAGATCTTTTACGACTGTTTTTTTATTCCTTATATCCGACTTTAATTTCTCGTATTTGTCTTCTTCGGCCAGAATAAGCGAGAATTCTACGTCGTCTATCTTTCTGTCACGCAAAGCCTTTGAGACAAGATCGGTAATTGTATTTACTTTAGCTCTTTACAGAGCTATTGTCGTGTCATGCTTGGATATTTTGCTTGACAACTGCTTCATAATGCCCGTAGCAACAGCAGAAATAATACCACAGGCTGCCCCAACGCCGGCCAAAGGAACTCCAACAATTATTCCCGGCCCAGTAAGCGAAGTAGCAACGCCGGAGCCCGTTAACACAACAGATATGGACCCTGAAGTTATCGCAATCTTATGTAGCGTACTCCGGGCTCTGACGTACTTTTTTCGGACTTTTTCGTAGTGTTTTGCCTGCCCTTCCAAGTAAGCCAGGATTAAATTTGCTTTATTGAGCCTGAAGTTTTCGGCATCCGTTATTGGTGCCGTAGTGTGATAATTGTGAACATCTGGGTACAACTGAGGTGCTGATGGTATAACATCCATTATATATACTAATGTACGACGCTTTTGGGAATGATATTGAGGAGCAGCCACATCACGACAACCGGGATTACTGGAACTGGAGGGCCTTTAGGAAGATGTTTCCGCATGCAGACCCCAGTAAGTTCGAAAGAAGACCCGATGGGATTTACTATAACGCCTGTAGGATGTACAGCAATGAGGATTTGAAACCTACGCTGGTCGATCAGATAGACAATCAACTGAAGAATTCTGGTTATATCGAACATAAGCCCGTGCATGTCGAACCTAAACCTAGTTGGTCAAAGGAATTATTGCTGGGTACCAGTACTTATCCGATACCCGCGGTTCCATTTGATGAACATCCAAGCTTGGGCCTAACGCTGAATATGCGGATCTCTAACGACCATTCCTTTCCGTTAAAGGGGAACACCACCTTGAGAGAAGCGCTTGTGGAATAAAAGTTTATATTATACTCAACTTATTCTTAAGGTCTTAAGTCCCTCTCTTTCGTAGCTTTCGAGAAATCCTGCCTGAAAGTAGCGATAAATTGAATCCCAGGAGGCCGCCATCTTGAATACAACACTGAGCCTGCAATAGGTCAGCAGATGCCCTGTGTGACGTCACTGCGTGCTTCGATCTTCGCGCGAAAATTTGTATTTTATCCGTATCTGTCTTTTAGATATTAGGTTTTATTTCTACGTCTATTATGCCTCATTGTATGGTCCCAGGATGTACAAATGGTTCGAGAAAAACTCAAGGAATATCCTACCATCGATTGCCTAGCGATGAAAAGTTAAGAAAGGTGTGGATCTCAAAAATTCGCAGACAAAACATTAGAAAGCCTGAATACAGCTATGTTTGCAGCGAGCACTTTACTCCTGACTGCTTTCAATCTTCATTTAAAATTTTATGCGGCCAAAGATACAAAAGAACCCTTAAATCTGGATCAGTTCCAACGATTTTTCCGCATTCAAGTAAAAGAAAGGAACGCCAAAAAACACTTGAAAGACTTCGAAAAAGAGAGAAAAACGAGGTGAGTAAAAGTCATGTCCTGCTGTTAACTGAAATGAAAAGCAAAGAGTACAAATAGCTTGTGAAATTTATACCATTGAATACACATAAGTTTGCTTTTACATGCTTATAAATATTTTATTTTTGAAATTAAAGGAGCTCGAAAACATATTGGCAGCAAGTGTGACCTCTTCTAGTGTAATGGAAGAAAATTTTGATGAATATATACCTGAGAAAATAGAGTATGAGCCAGACATCAACTTCTTAAACAAAAGTTGTTTAACAAAAGTGGATGCAGAGACACAATGCACAGTATTATCAAAAAGGACCATTGGCACTCAGACACTTTCCACTTCCAAATGTAACAAGAGAACAGGTTACAGCACCTTCAATCTGAGAGCAGAGGACCAGCAGGAAATTTCAAACCAAGACTATACACATATTGATTTGGATCACAATTATGCTGTTAGTTTTAGCCTGCCTGAACATGGAATGCACTTAGGAACTGAGGTAAATGAACCTGAAGCCCCAGAGCCTGAAGGTTCCATTCATATTGAAGATAATGATGAAATGATTGATGCCAGCAGTTCATGTACCAGTGTTGATGACTGTGATAGTGATTTTGTGTATTCACAGTCAGAACAGAGTGAATCTGAGTCTGAGGACACCAAGTTTAACAAGGATCGGTTATTTATTGTGTTTGAAAGTCAACTAAATGAGCTATTTACTCATTGTAAAATTTGTGGTTCTCCAGTCTGTGAAGTAATAAAGACTCAAACTGGAAGCATGACAACAGTAAGTGTCACATGTCTTGGACACCATACATATAAGTGGAATTCACAGCCAATTATACGCAACACACCAGCTGGTAATCTTCTAATACCTGCAGCAGTGACTTTGACAGGACGAACTTTTCAGGAATATTCTCATTTTGCTGATGCTCTAAACCTGTGTTTCATAAGCTCTACACACTTTTACAATGTTCAAAATAAAATGATTTTCCCACTCATTAACAGAGCATATGAAAAACAGAGAAATGAAATAATCAATGACACAAAGTCCCAAGGACCAGTTGATTTGTGTGGAGATGGTCGCTCAGATAGCCCTGGGCACAGTGCCAAGTACGGTACCTATACTTTGATGGATGAAAAATCTGGGAGAATTGTTGATTTTTCACTGGTCCATGTTTCTGAAGTATCCTCATCGCATGCCATGGAATATGAAGGGTGCAAGAGATCTCTTAACAAATTAATAGCTCAAAAAGTTTCAATAAACTGCCTAACAACAGATCGCCACACCCAAATTACTGCTCAGTTACGAAAAAACCTATCCCTCCATTAAACATCAATATGATGTATGGCACATAGCTAAGTGGGTGACTAAAAAGCTAACTCAGAAATCCAAAAAAAAGCAAAATGAAGATCTTCTCCCATGGATAAAGTCCATTTCCAACCATTTGTGGTGGAGCGTACAAACCTGCAATGGAGATGCTGAGCTATTAAAGAGTAAGTGGGTGTCTATTGTTAATCATATTGCTAACAAGCACAGCTGGAAGGAAGGAAGAAAAACCCAAAAATGTATGCACTCCAAACTTACAAGGCAAGAGAAAAAGAAGACCCTCTGGTTAAAAGCTGGCTCACCTGCTCATGTGGCCCTTGAAGAGATTGTGTACAATAAGAAGTTGCTGAAAGACATCACTAAGTTAACAGACTTTCATCACACAGGAAATCTCGAGGTGTATCATTCACTTTTATTGAAGTATGCCCCTAAGAGAAAGCATTTTTCCTACCAGGGAATGATTGCCAGAACGCAACTAGCAGTTCTAGATCACAACAACAACTGCAGCAGAAAACAAGCTACAGTCAAAAAAGGGAAAAACCAAGGTAGCCACAGATACAAAGTGGTATTTCCAAAAGGCAGAAAAACATGGGTAGCAAAGCCAGTGTTAGAAGATAAATCATACGAATTCACAACAAGAATAATGGAACAGGTGATTGATGAGCATGAAGCTGGGACCAAATTCACAACAAGAAAACCAATCAACATACCAAAAAATATTGCAACTGCACCAAAACCACCAAAGGAAGAGGTGATCAAGAACCACAAGTCAAGAATGGGAAAAAATAAACTCAAAGCCTCCCATGATTAATTATAATATTGGTGGTAAGTGATATTATTATCATTAATTCTTATAATTATGTGTACAAGGTATGCTTGCAACAATTTTGGTAGATTTATCAAGAAATTCTGACATCTTATCAAATTAAAATAATTGCTTTGTATATTAATTTAGTTCTACAGGGCTTGACACTAATGTATTTATTATTGTTATTTATCTTTTTATCATTCTACTTTTTAATTTTTTAAGACATAATCAAATCAATATTCCAAAAATAAAATCATAATGAGCTTTACATGTCCACACTTTAGGTAGTTTGACTGTAACTAGTGCAAATAAAATCAACTAGCCTGCTGGATTAGAAGCTTTTCAACATCTGACTACCAGTGAAGCTCATTTTTTTCAATTGCCAGTTTAACTCTGACCAATAGTAAATATCTTATTGTGAAGTTGGGATAAGAAAAAAGACTTTAGGACTATACTGCTCCACTGTGACACTAGTGTCGAACCCTGATTCAAACTGTTATTTCTATACATCTATTTATTCATCGGAATAACGAAAGCCAACAAATTCAAAGTCTTCTTCTAAGCCTGGAGGTGGAAAGTGGGCTCGTATACACATGACAGCACAAGACGACAAAACAACCCTTATTTCTTTCCCCAAGACTCCCCAACACCATCTAACTAACTGTCTGTAAGCTGTGTGTCTATTTTTCTTATGTTCAGGCCCTTCATGGCATTGGTTGCCATATTGCTGTCGATACTGGAACCAAGCAGCCTCCAAAACCCATTGATTTAGACACACAGCTTTAAATCCAGGATTGTCCGTAATACAGGTAATGTCACTCTCCAAATTTTCCTTTTCAAAAACTTCACGATTTTTTTCGACTATCTCTTGTATTTCGTGGCAACAAATGCATTCTAGCTCTCTGTCCATGATTTGACAATGTCCACATTTGCACCTGAAGGTCGAAAGGGTGAAATCAAGTTTTGAATTTATACACGTTTTACAGCGGAATTAATTATAGATTGAAATGCTGACTAACTTTAAAGCTAATGTAAGAATAAATAAATAAATAAATAAATCATTTCGGCTTACCAGTCTAAATTATTAAGTCTTTCAGGTGTTGAACTGCTATATGAATCAGACGACGAATCTCCTTCTGAAGAAGATATTTCACGTGTTGGCTGAAATTGATAGCCTTCTGTACCAAAGTTTTCCACTTCAAGACTTATAAATTCTTCAGAACCATCGCTGGATGAGACTGTGTCACTAGAATTTCTTTCCTCCGAAGAAGAACTCATTATTTTTGTGTTTTCCTTCTTTGTTTTGAACTTTTTTCTCATCACTGATATGATCGAAGCACGCAGTGACGTCACACAGGGCATCTGCTGACCTATTGCAGGCTCAGTGTTGTATTCAAGATGGCGGCCTCCTGGGATTCAATTTATCGCTACTTTCAGGCAGGATTTCTCGAACGCTACGAAAGAGAGGGACTTAAGACCTTAAGAATAAGTTGAGTATAATATAAACTTTTATTCCACAAGCGCTTCTCTCAAGGTGGTGTTCCCCTTTAAAGGTGCGAGATATTTTCAAAAACGTGCCCATTGTTCATACCACCGCTAAGGAATCTCATGAATGGTTAAGTGGTCCTAACATGCGTTATTGGCCGCAGCAACTAAACTTTGCGGTTTGGTGTGCCACTAGCGGCTGTGGTGTAAGTGCAAACTTGATGAAGAATTCAATATTTATGTTTCATTTTCACTTCACGGTTAGAAGAATACTGCATGAGATGGGCGTTACTGCATTACCGGGAGATGCCACGTTTTATCCAAGAGATAATAAATACAACGTTCCAGCCTATAACAGGCTTTGTAAGGAGTTTGGTGTTGTAGGGAAGGATTTTAGATGCACTGCCGGTGCTAACAATGGTTTGGGACATATTTGGGCTTATTTGGGGATTGGTGGACACGAGCTAAGTGATAAGGAAGTTCATGCATTGAATCTACGATGGAATACTGGGTATCACAAAGAAACTCACGACAGTAGCACCTTCTTTGAACCAAATGCCAAGACCACTAAGGAAGTCAGAGACGGACCTCTGTTCAAAGACGAGGGTGGTAAGTGTGCAGGGGCCAATCCACTGATTATTAAGATTACCAACGACGAGCAAACGAAGCAATATCTTAATTTCATACCTCCAGAAGGTAAAGGACTAACTAGAGCTGGTCTTGCCCGTTTGAACCGCAGCATAGAAGCTTACGTGTATTCTATCCTTGGGGCTCAGGTAAACACCCGATCCAGCATAATCGGAAATACGGGCGCCGCAGAAGAGACGCGAGCCGAAGCCTTCATCTTATTTGAAAGTTCAATCTTGGAGGGTGATATTAGCAAGGGCGTACAGCGCTACCAACTAGCCATACAAAATTCTAAGGCAAGGTTGGACTATGCAGTAGCCCCGGGTTGTTGGTTAATGCCTAGTAACTTATCTATAAATACTGGCTCTGTAGTAGGATACAACAACAAACTTCAACGAGCTACTAAGGACATGAAGTTTGGGGTGAATGACGTGAACTCTGACACTCTTAGGAACATTCCTCACTTCGTAGAGAAGCCAAAAAAGTCACACGAAACGAAGCTACCCGTAGTTAAGAAACCATCAAAGAAGGTTATGCCTGCGATACCTGAGGAATATGACCATAACTTACTAAAAGCCGGCTTAGCCGCCGCAGGCGTTGGTCTGAGTTATTATATATGGCGATGAACAACCCCTACGTAGCTGGAGTAGATTGTGTCTATACGACTTACGCAGGCGAGAAAAAATACAACCAGGCATCTTGGGTTGATGTCACGGGCATGTCCGTGAATTTGAATTACTCAGGAAAGAAATTGATCCTTTGTAGTATTTGCATTGGTACGAGCAGCCATGCCAACGTCGGCTTTAGGTTCCTGGATGAGAATGGCGTACTGCAGCCTATGAGAAATAAGACAAACAACAGGGAGCCTGCGCATTTCTCCGTAGAGCCCAACCCAGCCAGCGCCGAAAATCTATCGGTTTGGACTTTCCACATGGTCGCCGATTGCCATGGGAAGGTAAAGCTGCAAATGCGCGTAGATGACACGGGAAAGGTTACGGTAAATAGAATAGAAAATCAAAGGGGTACTATCTATAACCACGCAACCATCAGCACTCTTACGGTGATTAGTCTTTAAATATATGAACCCACACGCGAAGGAAGATTGGTTTCTACATTTTTTGGAGGAGAAGGACTACTTAGAACAGCATTGGCATGACACCGGGCTGTGGGTGAAGGTTGGGGGCCTGGGATTGATCATGTGTACCATTAGCATTTCGACGGGGTATTCGTGTAATGTCGGGTTTAGGATCGTTGATGAGAATAACCATCCATTACTACCCTACAGAAAAAAAGATAACGACAGGAACCCAGCCCATTTCTCGTCGGAACCCCCTCCAAGAAGCGGAGAAGACTTAACGCCGGTAACTTTTCACATGATAGCCAATTGTCAATATGCAAAGCTTCAGGTTCTTCCCAACGACGTTGCCTACCTTCGGATAAATGCCGCCCCGTCAAAAGATCCTCCAACGGATGCTACTTGGAATCATAAGCCCATTAGCACCATGAGCGTGCTGCCGCTAGTTCCGCATTATCAAGGCGGCGCGAATACTATCTTTACTTATCCCCAGTCGAGAACGCCTCGGATGCCTGACGACGATAAGCCTGATAAGATTAACCCTTCATCTTCTTCAGGAGTACCACTCCAATAGCGACAACCAAGATCCAAATGTTATTCCCCACGAACTTTAGCAGTTCTCCGCCGGCCCTAAGTGCCAAGGAAACGACCGAACCCAGCAGCCCAGGAAGACCGGCTGCCATCTTTTTTCCCAAGTCCGTCAGCCCACTGCCTAATTTCTTTACGCCTGCGCCCGTAGCCTTAAGCATGGATAGGATAACTCCTACTACGGTGCTAATAGCAACCGCAAATGCCAGCGGAATACCATACTTCACCAGAGCTCTTTTTACCTTTTCCTTGGTGGTAAGCCCCAGCTCTTTTTCCAGGTTTTCCTTTTGAGCCCGTAATTCCGCAAGGCGCACCTCTAGATCTTCTGTTTCCCTTTGGGCAGCCTCCCTTTCCTCTTCGGTACGAGTTTGGTCCTCGATTACTTCTTGCTGCCGCTCTATTTGCCCCTCCAGGTCTTCAATAGCCTGATCTCTTTGCCGGATTTGTTCCTCCATGGTATTGATTTCGGCAACCAACCGCCGCCGTTCCACCAAAGAGCCGGCTATGGTAGTTTGTAAGTCATTAGCATCTTCGCTTCTTAAGTCCAACTCTTGCAGGGCAAGGTTAAGGGCCTTTTGTGCTTGATTCCTTTCACGCCGAATTCGGGTTCTTTGGTCTACCAGCTCACTTATTTCTTGATTTTTAAATTCGACTTCCCTCCTATGTGCGTCGGCGAGTCGTTGGTTTTGCTTCATGTATTCCTCCTCCCTTTCTTCCAACGTTTCCCGCAGCGCTTCCACTGAGGCGCCAGAGCTTTTGGCCTCCTCCAGGTCCCTTTGCGCTTTATTCCTATCGCGCAGGGCTTTATCCATTTGATTTCTCATTTCTATCATTCTTTCGTTACCGAACTTTTTTTCAGCATCGACAATTAGCTGAGTTTGCTTTGCGTATTCTTCCTCCCTTTCTTTTAACGTTTTTTGCAGTTCGATAGCGCGTCTTTCTAGCGCGACCTTTTCGTTCAAATTTTCCAACCTTTCTAACGCACTTCGGGTAGCCACTTGGAAGACCCTTAATCTTGCCACGTTAACCTTAACCGAGCCATTTTCATCGAAAAGTAGCTGTGGGTTTGTCCAGCGGTCCTTGTCGGGATACCTCAGGTCTCTAACGCTTACGAGGACTTTGTTTCCGCGTTCTGTGAGTCTTACGCCGTCAGTGTCAAGGTGGGGATAACGCATCCTTAGTTCTTGATTTGCCCACTCTACGGTTTCCCGCACAGCTGCCTCCGGCTGCTCCACGTTTTGAAGTTCCAAGTATTCGGGGATGGGTTTGCTTGGGTTTTTCGACTGCCACATGCGCCTTAAGGTGTTCTTAGCATTTTCCCATCTACCACCATACTTATTCTCTAAGGCTGCGTCGTAAACTAGGGGGTCGGTTTCCGCGCCTTTAGTCCATGCGTCGTATTCGTCGTCGTTAATGTCAACTTGACCTTCTTCGGTAAGGGGATCAAAATCCGTTCCTTCTACTTTCATTATATATGATAAGCTCAAAGTTAAACCCCAACGTATTACCTAAGCAGGTTGGCGGACTGAAAGCAGAACGCACCTTTCACCGGGTTACATTCACGCCCAGCAGCGGAAAGCCAGGGGAAACCTTGTACGTAGGCGTACCCCGCCTAACGGATAACCTAGTCCTAGTACCCGGTACCTTGGCGCTGAGGTTCGACCTAGCGGTGCAGTCAAGCCCCACAGATGAAAGGTTTATCGTTAACAACGTGGGTCGCAACATTGTTTCTAAGATGCGCGTAAAGTTCGCCGGGGAATCCTTGCTGGACTTAAATAGGTACGATCTGTATACCACGTACAAAGACTTATGGTTAACAGCATTTGACCGCGCGCAAAGGATAGAACAAGGAATTGGTAGTGTCATTCTACGTAAGGTCCGCACACCTACGAAAACGCAACCTACTGACGGCAGCGGAGAAACCGCAGTGGCGGACGCAAAGCGAATAAAGACAGCCTATGGTAGCAAGTATGTCATACCACTGGACTTTGAAGTAATCACGAATCACGGCGCGTATTACCCAAGACAGTTATCCGAGCTACAGTTTGAAGTAACTTTAGCAGATGCTAATAACATCATTGGTGGGCTAAGCACTGCACTTACCACAACAACCCCATACTCTATTACCAACTTAGAGCTGCAGTACGAGACCGTGTACAGCGAAGAGCTTGCCCGTAGCGCTGGCATGGAATACAGTGCAGGGAAGGCATTCCTTTACGACCACGTAGTGATGTATAAGACATTTAGCTTCTTGGATAAGACGGATGAGGTTATCAACCAAAGTATTAACCTCCCCCGAAGAAGTCTCACGGGGCTGATGTTGGTGTTTGCCAAACCCTACGAAGCCGGTAAGCGCGACTCCGAAGCCTTTCATAACCCCAACATTACTAACGTCGGCGTGAATATCAACGGAGTCCCAAACAAGGTTTACCCCCAGGGGATAAAGCCCGCAGACGTGTACAGGGAGGCAATGCGCAAGTTTGGCGACCAGGTAAGTCCCGAGGAATTCTTTAAGGACAAATATGCGTTATGGATTGACATGCGCACCATCAACGACGAATCTATGCACGGTCAGGGTTTACGTCTAGTAAATACGCAGGATGGCATAACATTGGAGATCAAGCGCACCAAGAACGCCAGTCAGGTGACAGCGACAAGATAAACTGCTACGTCTTCGTCGTGTCTGACGCGCAACTGAGCGTGGAAATGAATCAGCTAAAGAGCGTTGCCTATTAAAATATCCCTTACGTATAATATGCTTCGAGTATTTCAAAACAACGAAACCAAACTGCAATGCATAGTGCAAGGCGACAAACTGTACTTTAAAGCAAAGGAGGTGGCTTTGGCGTTGGGCTATGAGCGCCGTAGAGATGCAATTAGAGCACACGTATCTGAGAAATACCAGAAAAGATGGGTTGATCTACAAGGGGCTTCAAATCACCGCTCCCCTACTACGCAACCACATTCCGTGTTTATATCCGAACCTGGTTTGTACGAACTGATATTTAGCTCCAAACTACCCAAAGCTGTGGAGTTTCGTGATTGGGTCTTTGAAGAGGTTTTACCAGCATTAAGAAAGACTGGTAAGTATGAAATTGAACGGCGCTTCAACACCGCGAACAAGTTAGTCTTTAAAATAGAAAATGAATTCGACCTGCATAAAAAGGTGGTGGACTACATCCGCAGGTTTTACCCCCAAATGCTCGTGACCCCTGGTCTAGGCGAACTGCAGGATTCGGACGGCAAACGTATAAAGTGCTGGCAGAAGGGCTACCAACGCGGTCAGCCCGACCTTCTTATCTTGAATTCGCACGTGCGATACCGTGGATTCTGCGTAGAGCTGAAGACTCCAAAAGGCAACGGGGTATTATCCGAGGATCAACGCCGCCTCTTACAGAGGTATGAAGAAAACGGTTATAAGGTAATGATTAGCAGCGACTACGATGTCATTTGCAGGGAGATCACGGAGTATGCACAAGGAATTCGCCTGCCATGTAGGTGGTGCTGCAAGCGCTTTAAAAGCGCGCAGACGCTGGGAACGCATTTAAGGATATTCCATAGGTATAATGAACAAGGATAAATTCGCCGAGTTAAAGTTCATACAAACACACTGGAGGGATTTGACCGTAGGGGAGATTTACGAGATAAAGAATTACGTGGTCTTCGAAGACATCGACCGCCTGCGTTTGGTCTTAAAGAATAAAAAAAGAACATACACCCTTTGGGCGCCCGATAGGATAAGGTACGCCATTGAAGGGCAGGACGTTACCCATGTTATGAGTCATGGTAAAAAGGATGGCAAGTGGGTATTTGACGTAGTCAAGTATGAGCCTGAGAGTCCTCTGCATAATTAGCTTACTAGCGCGTCTGCTAAAGTCCGCTGCGCTTTAGGATCCGCGGAGCACCAATGCCCCACAAAGGATCCTTCGGGGAATACCTTGCCACAATGAAGGCAGGTGTATTTTTTCTCCTCACGAATTGCGGGGGTTTCAGGGATTATGCAGTCGGCAGGTAGTTCGCACGTAATACAGTCCATATATTGAAAGGGCGATTAGGAATCCTCCAAAGAATGCGGCTGCGTAGGCTAGCATATACCTTTAAAAGGGGTCCTTATTTTTATTGTTGTTTTGTTAAATGTTGATCCCTAACAAACAACAAGAAAAATAAGATCAGGATTTGAGACTCTTTGCACAAACCCTGCTTTACTATTAAAGGCCCCAAGAAATGTTATTGCGTATCATATATTTCAAAAGTGTCTTAGAATGTTGACGTTTAGGTTAAATCTTTGTTAAGACACCCCAGAAACTATTTCAAAAGTGTCTTAGAATGTTGACAGTAAGGTTAAATCTTTGTTAAGACACCCCGGAAACTATTTCAAAAGTGTCTCAGAATGTTGACAATAAGGTTAAATCTTTGTTAAGACACCCCGGAAACTATTTCAAAAGTGTCTCAGAATGTTGACAATAAGGTTAAATCTTTGTTAAGGCAGTTGAAGATATGTTCCTCTTCTCTAACACAACCACAACGATCGCACTCCTGCCTCCAATACTCCCTTTTAGTCCACGGAACGCCTTCGGCGCGTTCAAAAGAGGGGAAAGTACGGACTATCTTCTTATGGTAATCTATGCGATTCCTTAAGTAATCCTCTTTATGCGGGCAGCGACACATCAAATCCGCACATTGGTAGCAATCCACGCCTTCCAAGTCGTAAGCGCGGGAGAGAAACCTATAACCCACTTCATGCGTTCTCCGGTGCGTCTGTAAACGTTGACGACTACTAAGTATCTTATTACAGAAACTACACTGTCTGGTTCGATTACAGACGCCCCTTTTCAGATGCTGCTGCATTTCGAAGGGGTTGTGGAATTCCTTATTACAGTCCTTACAAAGCCCACAAATGCGTTTATCCTGATGTTGTTGCATCTTTTGAACGGTGCTGAATTCCTTACCGCAATCCTTACAAGCGCGGCTAAGGGGTTTCTTTGTACAAACGCCGCGACGAACGTGGTATTGAAGTCTTTGTTTGGTGCTGAACACCTTCTTACACATCAAACAGTCCATATATACTTAACAGTATCTTAGCCTCCATTTAACATCCTTAACAAAGATTTAACCTAAACGTCAACATTCTGAGACACTCTTTGAAATAGTTTCCAGGCATCCTTAACAAAGATTTAACCTTATTGTCAACATTCTGAGGCATTTTTTGGAATAGCTTATGGGCGACTTAACAAAGATTTAACCTAAACGTCAACATTCTGAGACACTCTTTGAAATAGTTTCCAGGCATCCTTAACAAAGATTTAACCTAAACGTCAACATTCTACAGGGGATATCGCATGAAGTCCTTAACGGACTCCTTAGCCCACGTTGCCATCGTTATCAGCGCGCCAAACCTTTCCGCGCGCTTCAGGCCGCACATTTCATCGTACAACTCCTGCACGCGCTCTTTCAGCCGATCGATCTCCTCCCTTTGCATTTCTATGGTGTCTCTTTTATCTTTTGCGTCGGCGACAATTCTTTGCACTGCTTCCACTGGCTCCATATATATCAGGGAACAAGTTCCCTTCGAAAGAAGGGATATAAATGAACCCAAATCACATGCCTTGTAACGCTCTGATAGTAGGACCCACCGGCTGCGGAAAGACACAGTTCATCGTGGAGCAGCTATTAGGACCCTTCAGATACCGATTCGACTACATAGTGCTATTATGCCCCACCTACGTGAACAACCGCACCTGGACGGGCATAGGAGTGAACGATGACGACTTCTTCGTAGATATCTTAGACCCCAATGAGTTATCCAGCCATCTTAAGTTCTGGCACAAGCAATTCCCTAAAGATACACAGACACTCCTCATACTGGATGACATCGCCTGCGGGGACGACGTAAAAAGACGCACTTCCGAATTAGTGAAGCTCGCCTTTAGCGGCAGACACGACAACATCAGCGTTTGGTTGCTTTCCCAGCAGCTTACCAGTGTCTCTAAACCCTTCAGGGAAAACATAGGCTCTCTCGTAGTATTTTATACTCCGAGCCGATCTGACCTGGAAACCATCTTAAGCGACTACGGCGGTGAGATATCCAAGGAACAGTTACACGAATACATGCGGCATTTAAAAACGCACCAACATTCCAAGATGATCTTCTCTTTGAGGTTTCCGTATTCCATTAACATATATGGAGATTGAGCAGCTCTTAGACGAAGTCCCCACACAGTTAGACGAAAGTAACCTCAAGGAACAACTTAACATCCTTGTGTCATCTGGGAAGTGCAAGGAAATGATAGGCAAGGAACTTACCCATGAGCAGGTTAATAAGTTGTCAGAAGAGGAGGTTAAGAAGTTCCATAAGAGGTACGAGGCCGCCCTTGCAAGTAAGACCACGGACGCCGTAGCAGACTCCGCTATCCGACTTGCGACTAAATTGCTTGGACTTGCGCTGCCCATAGACGACGTGGAGCAACTGCGGAAGGACATAAGCAAGGACTATGTCATCGCCCAAGAACTTAAGATAACCTGTGGGTGGTTGTTTTTGAAGTGCGGTAAGTTAATGGCAGTCGCCTCTGCGGCTTTGCACGTAGCTCAGCATGTCGACTTGAAGGAACTTGCGGGCACCTTTGGGGCCTCTTGGAAGGACTTCAAGAAGGATAGAGAAGTCGAAAAGGTCTTCCAGGCAGCACTTACTGAGGTACCTGATCAAGTCGCCTCAAGTACCTAGTTAAGTCATTCGTAAGTACTTAGTCAAGTCATTCGTAAGTACTTAGTCAAGTCATTCGTAAGTACTTAGTCAGGTCATTATTAAGTCATTGTCAAGTCGTCATCAAGTTACTTGTCAAGTCCTTCAAGTCCCTTAATATAAGATGAGTGGCACCGAAGGACAACCAGAAAAGGCTCCCGTAGAAGATACCAAGATTACCAAGGCTAAATCTCCAGGCAGAGTTGCCGCGGGGAAGAAGCTCGCGGAGATGAACAGGAAGAACAAGGCAAAAAAAGAGGGAAAGGTGGAAGAGAAAGAAGAGGAATCCTTTATTAATCCTGGGTACGTCATTGGCGCGTTAGGAGTTGCTATAGCAGCAGGCAGCCTCTACTTACAATGGCGGGCTACGAAGCCAAAAGTAAAGTGGGAGCCGCCAACATATCACGCACCCGTGCAGGAGCCTAGAAGCAAAATCCCTGAAATGGAGTAACCTTCTCGCTTTGTAATATAATGTCAACCAAATTGATTGACGCCGTCCAAGAAGCTGCTATCACAACCTCCATCATCGCCGGTATTGGCTGGGTAGGTAAGAAAGTCCTAAAGGAGGACCTTACTGAGGATCCAAGCAAAAACCTGAGTAACTTTGCTAAGATGACCGCTGCCGTATGCGGGGCTATCATGCTAAGAAATTACCTACAGAAGGAAAAGTACCTACCTACGGTGTGAAAATCCCTGTGATCTAGAAGCAAACTGTGTTTGCTGGTATATATGGCTAGCGTGGTCGCAGGTGGAGTTATTGCAGCTTTAGCATTCACTGGAGCTAATTATGGTGGTCAGTATTTGGATCGATTAGTCAGAGGCGACAAAAGCGGAGATTTAGCTGCCGAAAGGAAGAGACACGACTTAGCGCTGGAGAAATATCAAAGGGACGTGGCGGCTTGGAATGAAAAAAGACAAGCTTACAGGGATTGGTTGGACAAGAACTACCAAGACAAAATGCAGGCAGACAAGAACTTTGAAAATACAGAATACGCCTTTAAGCTCTATGCGCAGGCGCACCCCGACTTTAGGTTGAAAAGGCCTCAGTTTAAGGATTACTACCAGCCTTCTAAGAAACAAAAAGACAATGAATTGGTCTTCGTAGGAATCGCAGGGCTGGCGGGAGGCGTAGATTTGGCGTATCTAATATAATGATCGTCTTTTTGGAAAGCGACAAGAATGACTTTACCACTTACTTGAATCCCCCCATCCGCGCGGAAAGGGTCCGGCTGGTTAGTTGCTTTTTGTACAATTCTTGGTATAATTTAATTAATGGCTTTGTCATCGGAACTTCCGGCACCAAACCAAAGTTGCCAGATTCCCATTACACCCCTATAACACTGGCTAAGGAGCTAGCAAAGCATGGATATACTCTTACCGCAGGATTGCCCCATGAAATGAAATTCAAGAAAAATAGTGGGAGTGCCAATCTAAAGGACAGTTCATTGGTAGAACTCCTGGGTCTTACTAGTACCACGATAAATAGCGGCAGTACATATGATGTGAAATGGAAAGTCGCATCCTCTTATGAAGTCTATTGCGACTTGGTTCATAGTTACAACAATGGAGAAAAGTCTTCTCTTATGTCCAAGTTTCTGCCCAAAGGTAATCCATTTGACCCAGTAGAATACACTCCCATTTCTTTAAGCTATGACTTGTCTAATTTGGTAGAAAGCATAAACATCACCATTAAGGTGGACGGAGAGACGGTGGATTTCAACGGACGCAAGATCAATCTCGTTTTGGAATTCATATAATGGGCCGCGTAGAGGACAAACTCAAAAGGATTTACTATGGGCCTGAAGGCTATTGGAGAGGAGCGTCAGCTATTAAGAAACTCGCGACCGCGGCCAGGGTATCAGAAGAAACGGCTAAGAACTGGTTGAAAAAACAAACCCTCTGGCAGGTTTATCTTCCTGTGCCTAAGTACATTCCCAGGCCCAGCTTTACCATAAATGCCCCCAATGAAGTTCATCAGGCGGACTTGCTTTTCTTACCGCACGACAAGGTAAGAAGAAAGACCTATAGATACGCTTTGACCGTAGTTGATATCGCAAGCAGATATAAGGACGCCGAACCCATAACCAGCAAGGATTCTGGGGAAGTCGCAGAAGCCCTAGGTAGGATTTATAAGCGCGTCTTGAAATCGCCTAAGCTGCTGCAAGTGAATGCGGGGACGGAGTTCATGGGCGTGGTTACCAAGACCCTGAAAGACCACAGCACTAAGATTAGGAGAGCCGAAGCTGAGTACCACAGGGGTCAGAGCATTGTCGAAAGATTCAATAAGAGCCTGGCCGAGCGTCTCTTTGGGTACCAGTATTGGAAAGAGCTGGAAGATCCCTCCAAACGCAACAGGGAATGGACCCAGAGGCTCCCCCAGGTCGTCGCGGCTTTGAACAACGAGGCGGCCAGGGCTACGGGAATGAAACCCAGGGATGCTGTGAAGAAGAAACACGTGGAGCACAAGTCCTACGTCAGAAGTTCAAGGGCAGTCGGACTGAAGGAAAAAAAGCTCCCCCGCGACATAGTGGTCAGATACCTCTATCAGCCGGGGGAACTCGAAGGTGGCAGTAAGAGAGCCACGGATCCTAACTGGTCCCTGGAAACGTATGAGATTTCGAAGTCCGTCACCAAGGAAGGGCAACCCGTGTTGTATTACCTAAATGGCCCAAGTCGCGGATTCGTCAAGGAAGAGCTGCTCATAGTCCCCAAAGACTCAGAGTAGTGCTGCTCCACGCGCCCGATTACACTCTAGGCATGTCAGTCTTACGTTACTTCTGCAATGGCCGCGTTTATTATTTATGCGATCCACGGAGAACTGCTGATCGTCATTTGGGTCAAACCTCCATAGTAGAGGTATGTTACATTTGGCACACCGTGCCCCTTTCTTATAGACGTCGTCCACGCATAGGTCGAATTTGACCCCCACATAGCGGGGATCCGTACTCTTTTCTTCGTCGTGCCGCTTGTAGCGAAGGAGTTTCTTAGCAATGTTCTCTTTGGCTACGTCTTCTGGGGTCTTATCGTAGCGCAGTTGCGGACCCCAGGCTCTTTTTAGTTGCTTGGCATATTCTACGCGGCTTACGGCGGTGTAGATAAGGTTGCTCCAACAGCCGCTGGTCTATGATCCACAGCGTTTCTTTTATGGTAAGCCCCTGCGCACTATGGACTGTCATGCAATAACCCAAGCGCCAGTCTGGATGGGAGGTAATTCTTTCCACCTTTTCTATGGGTACCCAGGCTTTGTCATGCGTTACTGCGTTCTGCAGTTGGATGTCGGTACCAGGTACGCAGACGTCTCTTTTTTTGCATGCGGGTGTCGTGGGGTTTGTAGCAAACAGGTACGGGATGCGTAGGGAAGCGCTCTTGGTGTATATTTAGCAAATCCTTTTGTATGCGAGACTGTGCTGCGCGTTTGCTGCTCAGCACCAGATCCTTTGGATGCCACGTGTAAAGGAAGTCCTCGTATTTCTTCGCTCGTACACGTTTGCGCAGTGTCTTGCATTGGTCGGCGTCACTAAGGCCCCTTAATTCCGCTTTCAGGTATCTTACTTGATCCTTGCTGCGGTAGTCGGCGTTAATTTCCTCCGCATGGTCTACGAATTCTTTCAGCCATTCGTGGGACATCTCTCCGGCTATTGGAGGAGGCTGGCAGGGATCTCCGGCGAATATTACTTGACACTTTCCACGGAGGAATTCTACGAACTCCTGCAGGATTTCCAAAGGCACGGTGCAAATCTCATCCCAAAGTATCACTGGTGGTACGTCGTGGATAGCTTCCGGCACCCACTTTTGGCCATTCCAACGGAAGAAGCTGTGGTACGTTTGAGCGTCGTGGCCCATTTCGCAGACTTCTCTTTCCAAACGGTGCGTTGGCGTTAGCACCTTTACTTTTGGGAATAACTGCAGTACGCGCGTCGTCTTACCGCTGCCTCCCGTACCGTAAAGGTAAGAGAAGCGTTGGTAAGAGATTGGGTCCGCAACCGACGGTAATGGCTCTTCCGTCGGCGTTACGGTGCCCTGGGTGTGCTCGCCGTGATATTCTACACGTACCCTCCAAGCTTTTATTTCTTCATCTTTGACGCGCCATTGACCACTTTCTGCGAGTTCGTCGTCGGTGTAGAATTCCTTCATCTTTTCTAACACTTCGGGCTTTACGTACAAGGAATCCGTGGCTACGCGTGGAATGTCTTCTTTGTCAAACCGCAGGAGCATTGCGAGAAGGTTAATGTGCGCATATGCAAGCATACTGGCACGCAGATGGTAATACTGCGGTCGATGGTCCTGGTAATAACACAGCGCATTCCACTTACGTTCTCTCTGCTCGGCTTCTATGAAATAATCCCATTTCTCCACGGACACCATCGTTCCTTGGTCATGTGCGCGCTTTATAAGGAAGCTTAGTTCTCCTTCGTCTGTTATCAAGCGACGCTGCATATGTTTTTCTCCTTCTTTAGCGCCCTGTGTGAATTTACCTATAACAATCCGCGCTGTGGGGTTGTGCTCTGGGAGCCATTGTGTAAAAGCGCTATGACAAAGTATGGCTTCATGCGCTGTGTATTCGAGCAGCTTACGCTCTTCAAAGAACTTCAATAAGGGCACCGGTATCCATTCTTTCTCCTGCAGGTGCTTTCCGTACCACGCATAGATTATTGGATGCAGGCCCGACGCTAATTTCCAAGAGGTCAATCGTACAAACCCCGTTGCCGGGGAGTCGTAGTGACCATCTAAAGACACACGGAAGAATTGGCAGTCTGGATGTCCGTAACGGTCGTAATATTCCTTACAATCTCCTAGACCTTTAAAGCTTGCAGGGTAACAGTGTTTCATATCCAAAGACACGTATTGGTCTTCGTCGTATTCCATGTTCCACAGACCACCGTGACCGTGTTCTACACAGGCTTTGGCTATGTCTCCGAACTCTTTTGGGGTAGGTTTCCATCCATTTCTTTTCTTTGCGGCTAAGAAGTCCAAGCTGCGACTGCTAAGGACCTCGTCAGAGAAGTCTTCCCCTAAGGTCTCACAGGCGCTTTGAATGCGCTGTTGTTCAATTTCGGGTCGATACAAAGTGCCGTCTTGCGTCATAAACTGACTTCCTTCTGAATCCATCAACCAAATGGAATTCTCATGGATTAACTCTGCCAATGGAGAATTCTTATAGACCTTCGTTTCCTTCTTTCTTGGGAACCGCAGTTCGCGCCAGGCGTGCCCATTGTGCTGGTAGATGACTATAGGCGCACCACGGCCCCCATATTTGTGTGTTCCGGAGTAAATAAAGCCGTCGGTGATATCTTTCACATGGATTCGCCTCTCCAGCGCCGTTTCTAACTTCTTGATGTTGTCTATCGACCCTCCGGTCCTATTAGTATCTTTTTCCCATTTCCTGATGGCTTCTCTTCTCTTTAAAGTCAGTTTACCGCCCCGAGAGGAGTCTTCAAAGAACTCTCTTACTAACTTCCCTACGCAATTACCGGGATGTCGCATCGGTTTCAACTTCTTAACGTCTGGCGTCTTTATCTTGTACGCACCGTAAATGACTACGGTAACAGGGTAAGCAACCTCGTAGAACAGCATGTCTATTCCTACCAATGCTCCCGGGCGTGTGTTTTCGTTTAAGACAAACAGGTCCTTCTTACCAGACGCCCTGATAGGATTGCGCCCCTTTTCTATCATCCACTCGCCGTCTAAATACTTTATGAACGTTAGCTCCAACCGGTAGTTACCTTCGGGTATTAAGTTAATTATTCTTTCAGCCCTTTCTTCTGTCATCGTCTCGTCCGTATCTCCCTCCATAAATGTTGTGAAGGCAAAGTCAGCATCCAGGCGATCCAACACCTGAGTTCGCAGTCGGCGCACAGTTTTATTTCGAATGCTTGTGATGGTGTCCATCTATATGTAAAGGATATCTTAACCTCCGTTTGCGATATCTTTGATTCCCAACACAGCAGCAGTAAGGACTTGTCGCGCGGGTATTTCCCGCTGCCGGCGCCTTCCTTAAACCGCCTGTAAAACCCGTAAATCTTTGACATTGACCGCGAGTCCCCCTTACTGCTGCTGATTAGGATTCCATGGGTTTTGCTCTCAGTTCTGAATATTTTACGCACAATCAGGGCCAACACAGAGCAAAAGAGAACTTGTTGGAATATTAGGTGTAGATCTTTTGCAATACTGTAACTATTATTTGGCAACAATGGCTAGTACATTCATATCGTAAGAAATAGCACCATACCTAATTTCGCTTTCTCTTGGGTGTTTGTCAACTTAGGGTTTTCCTTAAGATCATCAATTTCCTTTTGCAAAAGGTCAACATTAGAAGATTCAATACAACTGTTATAAGAGAGAACCCTCCTTTTCTTCTTGCTGCCTTCTGACTGCTGCTCGGTGAGTGATCGCTTTGCAAACTCAATTTTTCTGACTGGGGTGGTTTTTTTGGTCACTTTTTTGTCGATAGATGTAGGTTCAAGTCGTTTCTCGGGGCAGCTAGCAATCTCTGTGAGTCGGTAGTACTTTAAAATTTTGCCTTTTGTTCGCCAGGAATTAGTACAGAGTACCGCAGCACAATGCCAGTGCTCTTTCTTCAGGTCTGAAAGTTGCTTGTCTCCGTTTTTTGTGAATTTAATAGTTGGTAAGTCCTCCAAATCTCGCTTTTTTCCGTTTTGTCAATGCCTTGAGCAAATTACTTGTTTTTTGCAATTCAGTTCGTCTATTCGTCTCCCCAGTACAGCTAAATAGGCATCTTGAAGCTTCTTGCTCGCTAAAGGTAATTTAGTTAGAGTATAATACTCAACATCTGGCGTTTTCCAAGTGTTTTTGCAGAATTTACTGGCACAATATCATTGCCAACATCTTTCGTTCTTGTCGTCCGCCATCTTGAAAATGGAATTTTTAAAAGTCCGGAAAAAATCCGGTAGTGCCAGGTCCCCGCGCGGTATGAAATCACGCAATAATGATTCCCCGCCTGAGAGCATTTTTCGCGCAGGAAGTCAAGGCAAAATAACACTGGCGAAGTAAGCTTAGAGGTGGTCTGCACACGCAAGGGATGTCCTTATAGAGTAGGGCTCTCCAGATGCAAGAATGAGTCCCCACAGGTGAGAAGACCGCAGTCGATCTCTAGCAGCACCGCACCGTGGACGTTAAGCACGGCGGACCACTCGTACTGGGCAGCAATATACATAAGCAAGACCAAATGTTTGAGTCATTCAGTGCGCTTCAGACTGGAGATATCAGCAAACTGTAGTATTTGTGCATAACCAGCAACAAACTCGGCCAGCGAGAGGTCGTCACACTTGATGTCACATTGTGCGTGCGTTAAAGAGAGAAAGCTTTGTGGCCAAAACTGGGGATAACTAATTTGCTCGTCGGTTTGCCATCCTTGCTGGATTTAAACTTACCCTTCTTGGCCTTGGCAGCTCGTGAAGAAGCCTTGTCATCGTCGACCTCAGCATCAGAAGCACTAGAGGAAGAACCAATCAGGTCGAGGTGAGCCACGTGTTGATCCACCTTAGATGCGAGCTTGGACATAGAGCGAAGATCAGGCAAAGTAACCTGGGCGTTTGTAGACGACTGCTTGACGACAGAGGTCGAATGTGGTGGCTGGCGATTGACCAATGACCGTAACTCCGAGGTCTCATCACAGATGGATTGAACCTCCGCCGTTGATGCTTGTACAGAATCCAAAAGGGGTGCCAGCGAAGCACATTCAGGAATGAAAGCTTTTTCACGTTCCTCGTTCTCGCTCTCAGGACCAGAACAGGCAGGTCATGGGTTACCAAATGTATGTGCTGACTTAGCTAGCTTACATTCAACAACAAAGGTGGTACGTGTATTTCCTATTTAAATTTACTAAATCATTTTCAAATTCTTATATTTGATTAGGTCATCAGAATTAATCCTTGTGCTTTCTTTATCGAAAACAACCTTCCCTAGAAGGGCACAGAGTTCCTCCTTTGTAGCTCCTTTTGCGATTTTGATGTTTTTGACTTTAGATGCTTTTTTAGAACCTCCATTCTCACGTCTCTTATTTACTTATTTATTTCATGAAGTAAAGAGCAACTTTCATTGCAGATGAGTTGGGTTAAAGGAAACAAATTGAAATAAATTATCATAAATCAGCATTAAACTTAGAAAACATTTTACTTGGTCACTTTTTGAAACAAACTATAGTGATTAAACTAGATAGGACTGTTGACGAGTGGGTGGGGTGGGGTACTCCCATATATTCGCTATACGGGTATATGCCGCTGGTATAAGTGTATGGTTTTTGGTCTTGATGTCTTAAACAGGGCATACATTTTAGCCTATGGTCAGACATCAAGTCCATGGTCAGACATCAAGTCTTACGATGATCCGAATGATATGTGGATTCGCTGGAAAACCTTGCTAACCGAGTGTATTGATTCCCACCTGCCTGTTCGCCACAAGCGTGTGGGAAGGAAAAACTCACCATGGATCACAACGGAGCTAATACAGAAAATGCGGTCACGTGACCAATTGAAAAGGAAAGCAATTTCCACTGACAGTGACTTATTTTGGAAAAAATACAAAGAATCGAGAAACAGGATTAATAACGAAATTAGATTAGCGAAGAAAAAATACTTTACGGAAAATTTAGCACTAAATAAATCTGATCCTCGGAAAACATGGCACCTCCTTAATGATCTAAGTGCTCGAAAGGCTAGCAAATTTTCCGGCGTTTCCGAAATTAAAGTTGCCAATAAATCAGTAACCTCACCAAGTGAGATGGCCGAGATTTTCAATGAACATTTCACAAGTATAGGCCAGACTCTAGCCAATAAATTACCTCCATCTGACATTAAATTTGAATCATTTCTGAAACCTACAACTGGTAAAACTTTCGCTATCCAACCTCCAAGTGAGCAAACTGTTTGCGACTTGTTAGGAAGTATAAAGGAAAAGAAAGCTGCAGGCTTAGATAACATACCCAACAAATTGCTAAAAATGTCCGCCTCTATAGTGGGACCATCTCTCACTGTGATTTTTCGACAATCTATTAAAATGGGCATTTTTCCTAGGGAGTGGAAAATAGCGAAAGTAACGCCTATATTTAAAAAAGGGGAGAAAACTGACCTAAACAATTATCGCCCAATCTCGGTCATTCCCACTGCTTCAAAGATATTTGAGAAGATCGTTTATGATCAACTATACGATTATTTGAATGAAAACCAGTTATTGACGGAATGCCAGTCAGGCTTTCGCTCCCTGCACAGCACTGTCACCGCGTTGCTCGAAGCAACGAACGAATGGTCAGTTAATATAGACAAGGGACTACTTAACGGAGTAATCTTCATAGACCTCCAAAAAGCCTTCGACACCATAGATCATGAAATTCTTTTGTCCAAACTATCGAATTATGGTGTAGATGAAGGCTCACTCAAGTGGTTCCGTTCTTATTTACTGACGAGGTCTCAGCTGTGCAGTGTTAACGGAAGTCTGTCTGAGCCTTGTACTGTGAGCTGCGGTGTACCACAAGGCAGTAATTTAGGCCCACTTTTATTTCTCCTGTATATTAATGACTTACCAAATTGTTTGGCGCAAGCCATAACAAGAATGTTTGCTGATGATACCAGCATCAGCGTTCATGGTAAAAATGTAGGAGACTTGGAACCAAGCATCAACACTGAACTCACTAATATACATCAGTGGTTGTTAGCAAATAAGCTAAGCTTGAATGTAGCGAAAACGGAATTTATGATTATTGGGTCCCGCCAAAAGTTCACAGCGCAATGCGATTCCACTATTAATATTGCGATTAATGGAGCTAGCGTTAAACAAGTTGATCACACCAAATCTTTGGGTGTCACTATCGATAAAAACCTTAATTGGTCAGAACATGTTAACAACATTTCGAAGAAAATCTCTTCAAGTATAGGGGCTCTAAAACGTGTTCGCCCATTTATTTCGACCGATAGTGCCATCCAAATCTACGAAGCCTTAATTCTACCCAAACTGGACTATTGTAGTGCAGTTTGGGATGGATTAAGTGATAAACTATGTGTTCAACTACAAAAGCGTCAAAATCGAGCGGCTAGAGTTATCACAAGATCTAACTATGACATAAGATCTAGCCATCTCCTTGACCAATTAAACTGGGATACACTTGCAGTTCGTCGTAAAAAACAAAAAGCCCTACTAATGTTTAAGACGATGCAGGGACGTACACCAGTTTACTTACAAAACCTTTTCTCCGACTACCATACTAAATACAACCTTCGAAATCATGATCATAAACTGTCAATACCTAAGCCACACACTGAATATCTAAAACGATCATTCAGCTATAGTGGGGCAAAATTGTGGAATGACCTACCGTTAAATATAAAAGAGGTCAAGTCAGTACGAAAATTTAAAACGGAAATTGATAGTTTGTACTGTAAGAAAAGTTGTAACTTAGGGCTCCACGGCAAACATGTAAAACAGTAACTAGCTTTTTAATCGTAAATCTTTACTTTTAAATATTTTTAGGCAATCGACTGATGTTTTTACCGTGGCAAAATAAAGAAGCTTCCTTCCTTCCTTCCTTCCTAAATGGGCGACTTGCACTAAGCGATCACGTGATCAAATCCGCCATTGTGGCTGGCTAGCGCAACAACTTTATGTATTTATATGAAATGTGTTTTTGTCACTCGGTAAAGATCTATATGTTAAGTGTATGCTACATCGAGTGTATAAGCAGATTAAAAAATCTGCCTCAGTTGGGTTCTCGCGGAACTCCAACCACTGACCTCTCGTTTGCTAGACGAGATCTCATCCGCTTGGCCACTGAGGCTTTACGGGAGAAGGTCGTGTTAGATCTATATTTTAATCAAATCCATGCGTAATCTTACACCCAACACGAGACAGGACGAACACAGTTCGGAACCCGCTTGGAATATCCGTTAATCACAATTGATTTAAAAAAATTCCATTGATTTTGAGAGGTCAGTGGTTTGAGTCCCGCGAGAACCCAACGGAGGCAGATTTTTTAATCTGCTTATACACTTGATGTAGCATACACTTAACATATAGATATTTATGTGTGTCAAGAATGGAAGCAAAGATGGCGGAGCCGGATTTTTCCCTCCTGAAACAGGTGCGTAGAGCGGTTTTTAACTGCAAACATGGTCTTTGCTAGGAAAAAAATGCTTTAGGTAGCTTTTCTCTGTTTATTGGTTTCAAATTGACATGAAAAGCGAAAAAAAGGCATTTCCATTTATGATAAAATGGCACTGCCTTCACCTTCTACATTCGCCGTTTTCAAAAAAAACTGGTTGCTTAATTAAATGGAAGGTATTTTGGCTCTTACCAAAAGGTCTTTTAATAATTTGTCCTTCCTATAAGACACTGTTCAAAAAAGAATGAAAGCTGGCTGGAAGATTATTAGAATTAAAGTTATACGTGAATAAAGCTGTGTGGAGAAAAACAAGATCTGGCAACTTAAGAATATTTAGATCAATTAAGGTACAGAGTTTTGCCTTTTTTGCCGTTTTATGTCTGTGAGGCTGAAAAAACTGGGACCACGCTCTATCCGCGTCTCCAAAAGCGTCTAGTATTGTGGTTCCACCGTCGGATGAGATTCTGGTGAGGTTCTTCACCTGAAAGAGAAAAGTGAGATGTGTTTATCAAATAAAATTATCGTCATCATCATCGCCATCGTCATCATCATCATTATCTTTATTTTTAATTTTAAGAACATAGATTCATCGGGTATTAACAACCCAACGACATTAATACCCCATTCACACCTAAACGTGTTTAGTTAAACTGTTTTCATTAGGGAAAAAATTGAGAAACTAGAAACCTACAAAATACGCCGTGTCTATATGACCGGCAGCCGGTCAGGGTCTTCAAATTACTAAATGGCCGGCAGTCGATAATTTTTATTTATATCTAGCTAGAAATATAACCAATTGCTTCCAAACTACTCCAACTTTATTCTTTTAGCCCAAGCGAGCCCGAAAAACGTTTGAGATCTCATATTTTACTTTTCGTCGATGCCCGGCATAGAATACGAAGCCATGAATTCAGTGGGCCGACTTAGTGAAATCAATACACGACTGCCGGCTAAATAAAACACGAATTCCTAAATGACCGGCAGTCAAAAAATGCACATTTTCCTAAACCAATCGCTTCCAAACTACTCCAACTTTATTCTTTTAGCCCAGGCGAACCCGAAAAACGTTTGAGATCTCTTATTTTACTTTTCGTCGATGCCCGGCATAGAATACGAAGCCATGAATTCAGTGGGCCGACTTAGTGAAATCAATACACGACTGCCGGCTAAATAAAACACGAATTCCTAAATGACCGGCAGTCAAAAAATGCACATTTTCCTAAATCAATCGCTTCCAAACTACTCCAACTTTATTCTTTTAGCCCAGGCGAACCCGAAAAACGTTAGAATTAAAAAAATATTCAAAAAAATCAAAAAATCAAATCAAAAATCACAAACGCGTCTTTTTGGAGTAAGGAGGAACTCTTGACTGCCGGCCAGGGTCATCAAATTACTAAATGGCCGGTAGTCTAGAATTTTTTATATTTATTCAAAACAACTTTTAGATTTGTTCACTGTCCTTTTTCACAACCTTGCATGTGCTATCGTGTCTCGATCCATCCACAAACTGAATTCAACTAGGCAAATTTTTGTTTTCTGATCTATAAACGAGTGGCAAGTCCAGATGCCCCGCCAATCCGTGCCCGTTTTTAGTAAAGAATAGGTGTTTGTAAACGATGATTCGTTAATAAAAGTAGCAAGAACAATTACTTTGTTTAAGGACGTTCATGTGCAAAGTACCATTGGATTTATTAAAGTATACTAAGTTTGAAGATTTATAATAAGATATTGGGGCATCAACGGCTTGGTTTTAGAGCTAGGAGATTTCGAAGGGGCAAAAAACCGGTTTTGCTCATTACCAAAGACATTGAAATGACGTCATCAAAATAAGGGCGTGCACACGAATGTCATGCGTACAAAAGATGCGCCCGAACAATACCCATAAACGTCCTTAAGCACAGGTTCTTCGATAAGAGTCCAAATAATATACCGGTGACCTGAAATAGTTAGCTAACAAAAAACCTGTTTGCTTCATGGCAGAATACAGTGCTGGAGCAAAGATTTGGGTAAGCAAATAAACGATCTTATTTGCGTCTTGTGTGCATGGTTGCGCTAGCGATTCACTCTATGCATTGTATTTTGTTTTAACCTCTCACTTAGTTTATGTCAAGACACTAATTAGTTGCAATATGTTGCCATCTATTTCACGGGTATATTATTTGCACTCTCGTCTTCGATCTCAGTTGAAATTATGACTATATAAATTTCAATTTGCAAGATCTGCAAAACCAATTTCGGTTCTTTGGTCTTTTCTTCGACGAAGTGCACTTCAAATGTGACCACAGCAGACATCGGTCACAGGCAATACTGTCTTCACATTCGTCATTTATAACTTTTGCGCAAACTGCGCAAACCCAGTCAATCTGATTCTTCTCCTCACTAACACTAAGAACTTTTGTCCATGCATCTTTTTCAAAGTATTTTTGAACGCGGTGAATGTCCACCAGTTCTCGATCTTTGATAGCTTCTGACACCTGGCCTGGTAGTAAGACATCATCTGTCTTCAATAGCCTTTTGCCCGCTGTAGCTTCACCTGCTGCCAACGTTGATACCAGGAAGCCCAAAATCAGTCGGTCTTTTTCGATTGGCTGGAGTTTACAGATGGGAAGAAGGTTTTTTTGCTCTTTTTTCTTTTTATTTCTTGGTAGTCCAATCACCGTTACTTCCGCCCCTTTCGGACGACCTCTTTTGAGAATCTTTGGAGGCATCTTTATATTACCGTAATCGTACTCCTTGGCTTCTTGTGGCTTACTTACCTTTTTCCTTTTCTGGCAGTGCCTTAATATCTAGATTGATGTTAACGTCAGCTTCTTTGTCGACGGCGTCTTTGACTTCATTTGTCTCATATGCTCCAACAGACATATCTCCTTCTAACTGGTTCCCTACCACTTCACATACTTCTACTTCATGGCCAAGTTGCCAACTCTTTATTAGAGATTCAAGGACTTTGTTTCGTTGGCAGAAGGTATCCATGCCTCCTTCACTGACGAGGGACGCAAGTACTTGTGCCGTTTGTAGACCCGTCTTAAATTTCTGCGACTGTGAAAGGGTTTTCTGTTCTTGCTTATGTGAAATAGACTCAACACAATGTGCCATGTCAGATTGCTCGTGGAGTATGGTGTACCATCCCCGCCAAAAATCGAACTTTCAATTCGACATTGTACTTTTTGGATTTTGGATAACATTTTCCATTCTTTGTTTGACTTTTCTTATTATGGGCAAAACATTTAGTATTGCAACATTGTACATTGTACATCCTAACTTATACACCGCAAATTCTACCATGTCAGTTCTTTGTATATACCACTGTATCACTATGTTGTCACGCAACTTTCGACTGTATAAAGTCCAACTTTGAATCTTTTCATTTGACATTGTACTCTTGAAATCGTCGACAACTTTTGGAGCTAGGGGAATCAAATGTCAGCGATCTCCGGTTTCAATTCGTTAACCATTACTCTTCGGTGACCTTTCTACTCGCACGTGGTAATCTTCGTCGAACAACTTGAAACTCCGCAGAAAACCCTCTGAATCGTGCTAAAATCCGGCTGAAATGAATTCAAAAGAACTGAACGAAGTTAAAGACACACTCCTACGGGTAGCAGATAGATTGACCCGAACACAGGAATCATCAGGTGCGTAAATCTTGAAAATAATATGACATATTCACAGTTGCAATCTAGTCACAAGACAAATGTATTTTATTTGTTCTTCACTAAACCTTTTATAAACGTATTTTTGTTTAATTATTGGCAGCATCTGGTATATCCTCTGCATCTTTAGATTCAGTTCAACCCATGCAGAACCAGCCTGGGCCATCAGGATTGGCTGTGTCTGCAGCCGCAGAGCACAAGCGGCTGCGGTCCTACAGAACGTCTTTATCAAACATTGGTAGTAGAAGAACGGCTTCTTACACTGGAAAAGGCAAAAAAACCAGCCCAATGCACTCTAAAGTTCGTTTGTTCATCAAAGGCAAATGCCGTAAAGCCACCAACGACCGTGGGAGAGCGGACAGCCCTGTGTAATTCTGGTCTTGGTGATGGAAGCGTGACTTTAGAACTACATCAAGGTCACAATCACACCCTGGAAAAGCTGAAGGAGAAATTCCCCAAACTAGCGTTCCTTAGGGGAGGGGTTGAACTTCTCTTGTATGAAAGAGCTGGTGAACAAAGTGCCTTTCACCAACTAAAGCCACCTTACGCACCAAGTAAATTAAAGGACGTTTGTGGTCAGGCTAAAATCTTTATAAGGCCTTTGCAAGAAGATATTGAGATCGAGGAGGAGGGTACTGCAATTGTTGAGGTAAATATATATTATTCCACGGAAAATTTTTACAAATCCAAAGTAATATATCAGGACCTTGATTATTGTTATCATCGTTCATTACAGACTGTAGATCGTCATCCTACCCTGATTCCCGGTTTGGTTTGTGGAGAAGAAGTTGCTCTAAACGAATTGCGCCAGCACAAGGAAGAATTCCATTCATTCCCTGAGAAAAAAGTAAGTCGTTAATATTTGAAAAATGTATGCTTAAATTATTTTCTCTTTATCTAGTTCATTTGTCTCTCCTTTCTTTTTCTTGTATTCAAATTAACTTTGATATTTCGTCACTACAGAAGCAAAAAACATCCGACGAGGATACCACAACAACTCTGCAAGAGTTGTTGCCAGACGCCTCGAAAGAGGAAATCCAATCAGCACTAGCTGACTGTAATGGAGACGCAGAAAACGCTGCAAACCAGTTGTTGGGTACCTATAACCTTTTTATAGAAATACGGGACCGACCATTATTTAAAGAGGGGGACTGGTGCAACAGTGATCATGTCCTGCTTGGTTTTTCCTGACCACCACTTATCCGTAGGCACAAATTTTCCTAACCACCCTACCTCCCCCACCCACCCACTGATTCCTGAGTAAAAAACTTCCAAGAAAGAAAGTTGGTTTTTATAGGTATGAGGCATTCCAGCAATGTCATCACCTTGGATGTTTTTTTTGTTCACCATTTATTTGAGTAAATTTATGCTACCCCTCCTCCCCCCTATACATTATGTCCAACTAAAACAAACACTTTCACTCATCCGTAGCTGGATCGACGGAAACCAGTCAAAAAACCTTGGTGATTGAAGTAGACGATAATAATAATGATGACGACGATCTTATGCAACCAACATTCGATGTTTCGCCTCAGACTCTTTTAAAGACATTTCAAGAGGAAAATATCAAGAAAAACGCGCCTAGACAACTTTTCCGTGTTTGCCGTTTAGAAGGTATTCAAGACATGAGGAAGGATATCATGGGCGCATACAAGAATCCCAGCATCGACCTGAAAGCTATCCCGCGCGTTCGTTTTGAGGACGAAGATGGTGTAGGAAGCGGATTGGTGAGGGAATATCTACTGAGTGCCATGGCAATTGTCGATGAAGGCATACCATCCAACAACAAGCCTCTCCTTTTTCTGGAAGGTGAAAAAGACCATCGCCTGCCGATACACGACCGTTCTTTGCGTATAACCGGTTCATTTAAGGCCATTGGACGGATAATAGGGCATTGTGCCCTTCATTGTGGTATAGGGCTTTATGGCTTATCACCTGCCGTGGTTCATTACTGGACCATGGGGAAGCAAGAAGATATACGCCCCCCTGTGACGATGGAGGACATACCTGACATGGAGCTACGAGACCTCATTTCACAGGTAGATGTTCAAACCATCTCAGTTATGCTTAGTTGAATGTTAAAGTTGGCTGGGTTCTCTTTTCTAAATTTGTTACATTCTATGATCTCCTTTGTTGTAGCAAACGTTCTAAAATGTCATCTTTAACTACAAAGGTTTTCTAATAACGATTTCTCAATTTAAAGCTCATAAAATGAACACTTGTTTAAAATGCAGAACGTGTATGATCAAAATATTAATTAATTTAATTTTTGCAGTTGGACGCCGTGCCAAAAGACTCAACTCCCTCCTTGGAATTGAGGACAGCTCTAGAGCCATACATGTACGAGGCTGGGCTTGATCCAGACAATTTATCTGGCAACAAACAATATATCATGGAGGGACTGATTTCATACAACGTGATCGACAAACGAATCATGGAACTAGATGACATGGCTGATGGTAAGACTGTTATTGCTAAAATTTTAACGTTTCGTGTATTTAATTTTATCATGAGACATATGCGCTCAGTGTGTTATATTATTTAAGTCATAAAAAGGTATTTAAGTTTTTAAGTCATAAAAAGGTATTTAAGTTTTTAAGTCATAAAAAGGTATTTAAGTCTCTGACTTATATTATTTAAGTCATAAAAAGATATTTAAGTATTTAAGAGAGCATGTCAGCAAAAATCAAACATCGGGCGGCAAGGGTCGAAAATTTGATTTTGCTAATATTTTAAACTTAGGTTGGCCTTAGTGTAAGTAAAACCACTGTGTAGTTTGTTTGGTAAAATAGCGCTTAGTTTTCGAGAAAATCGAAGAAAAGAGTTTTGGACTAAATTCGCTAATTTTCGGCCGATAATTTACATCAACTTTAACAGCTTATCGCGACCAAACAAAGCAACCTAGCACTGTAATAAGACTAAATAGTAGTTAATTGGTATCTTAAGAAACAATTGGTAGAGTGTTAGTAATTTTGGTGAAATTTTTCGATTTTTACTTAATTTATTTTTGGAGCACATATAAAACTCCTCTCAAAATGGGGTCAAAATAATCAGATTTTTTTTCATGTGCGACGAAAAATTTTTACCAAAAAGACAACCTGAATTAAAGTTGAAATAATGATTTCCACGAATCATGCAAAATTTTCTTGGGGAAATTATTTTGCGCGTTGCACCACAGCCTGTAAGTTGTAAGAAACTCACGGATTTTATCTGTCGGCGAGTTCAATCAATTTACATTTTGTTTACTAATGTAAACGAATTCATGTTGACTTTCTAAGAAATAAAAAAAAAGAAACGATTTTAAAGAAAAAATAAAAGCTCTTGGACTTATTCTGAAAGAAGTTGAAACAGTAAACTCAAACTATGAATTAAATTTGCTCAAAATTCACTCGACTAACCCAAAATAGTATTGCACGTCTCTGGCCTTAAAATGATAACATGATTATTTTTATCAAAACATACAAAATATTTGCTACAACCTGCCAGATTCCATAAAATAGTTGATTAAAGTTTAAATTTTAAGAATTCTTGCTATGATATATTTTTTACTATGATTTTGGGTTTATATAACAAGACACCCTCCAAAATAACAACAAAAGAAAGTTTTAAAAACGTCATGGTTCCGGTCGGCACCAATTAACGTTGCACGCATGAAATTGACAAGTAATTACGCAATAGAATCCTAACGCAATTTTACTTTATTTACCTTTTGATGTCCAATACCATTATTATTTTGTTCAGCAAGTGCAACTGATAACCAGTTTTTCCAGTAAATCCATGTAAGGCTTTTTGCGCTTTACCTTGATGTCAGATGTATCAAGTTCAAGGGAAGTACAGATTTCTCGTAACATGTGAACAGAGAATTTCGAAAGTTTCCTTTGAGTAGTTAATTCACAAATATTATGCTTTTCGAACATTATTGGATGTTTCAAGCATATCGTGCCCATCAAGATTTTCGTCAATTCTTGGATTTCTTTTTGCTTTTGCTTTTCGAAATCGTTGTTATTTATATCGTCATTGTCCTTGTCATCGTCATCATTATCATCATCAGCACCGTCATCATCATCATTATATTCATCTTCGGCTGCTGTTGTCCTCCTCTTTTTCGCTAAGCGCGAGAAAAAGCTAGCGATCTGCTGTGATGTTAGAAAGTCGCTCTTGTTAAAAAGACGTGAACCGTCGATGTGTCTGGCCGATCTCATCTCTCTCGATACATCAGCTGGATCGGCTTTTTGACCTGTTTGCTCCCCGGCATCGAACACATCAACTAGGTACTTTTTCTGTGTATCAGAAAACCGTTTTTTCTTAGCAGATGATTTTAAGGCCCAGCCCATATGAAGCTCAGGACCAATATCAAGCTGTGGCAAATTGTTACTTTTCGTTGATTCCGGGTTTTTACTGGTTCCTTTTTCAAGTTTTGTTGCATATAATTTCATTGCCTTGTCATAAAGTGTTTCATGTTCTAATGCGTATTTATGGTTTTCACAATCCAAATGTTTTTCTAGGGAAGAGTACCTCTGGAATGACTTGGTGCAGCCTTGTTCGGGACAAAAAAACAATTTGCTGGAAGTGTCGGGTCTTTGATCACTGTTTTCTTTACTCTCAGTTTCGTCGTCACTTTCAGTTTCGTCGTCACTTTCAGTTTCGTCATTTGCAGCATCACGTTTTAGAAGAGATTTCTTTGGTTGTACCCTTGCTTTCACTGTAGTGAACGATATTTGATTCTGGTCCGTGGTATCTTTGTTATGGATTAGCTTTGGTAAGGATGAGGGCAGACAAAAATTACTCAAAGACAAGACTTTTCCTGGACCAGTATCGTAAGCCATCCACACTGTCATGGACTCGCGTTTATACTCTATGTTGTTAATATGGCTCACACCCTCCCATTTCCCAGCCACGCCCTCAGGGCTAGCTTGTAAATCACACACTATTACTTTCACTCCAGGGATGCCTCCAAAGGACTCGATCGCTGCCTTCATTTGCTTTGGATTCTCGATATCTTTCCCGGAGTTCAAATATTTATTCATGTGATTTTTGAGATGGGCTGCCTTGCGGTCACACGCCCCTTTCCCCCCTTGAGGATCTGAAAAATCGATACGTCGGATTTTGATCCCAGTTGCTTTCGCTATCATTGGTAAAGACAGCAGAGTTAATGCAGAGTGATAACACCCTGCATTGTCCTGTCGCAGATATACGGTATTTATCTCGGGTGCAATCGATGGGAGCTGCCTTAAGACATCGTCAATGATTGCCACAACAGTAGTACTATCCTGGCTGCAGGATTTGAACACATGTACAAAAGTAAGCATTTGTACCTCACCATCATCCTTCTTCCTGGTTAATACCGTTATGTGCCACGGAAGTCCCCGTTTCCCGAACCAGTCTCTCTGGCTTTCACGATATTTACGAGGTACGAATTTCATCGCCCAGTCTAACACAATAAAGGCGCAATGAGAATCCAACTCTTCTAAAATGTCGTGTCGTGCAGCGTCCTGATTGATTGATCTTAAAATATGTGCTTTCCAAGACTCAATGTATTGGGCTGCCTGTGTAGTTACGTACTCCATAGCTTCTTTTTCCTCGGAAGAGCAATGTACTTCATCCAAAGCTGCGCGAATTTCAGTCAAAACATCGGGAAATAAGCGGCATCTGTCACATTTCGCATTGTGTTCATGATCACAGACGGCAGTATAATTGTAATCGTTTGAAAGACTAAGAGCATATGCCCTACAGTGATCGGCAACTTCAGAATGACTAGAAATATGAATCTGGAAAAATGAATGAACAAAAAACAACAATTAGTCCTGCTGTATTCTTACATGAACTAACGATGCCACTCAACAGTTTGGTAGTTTATCAAAACATGCCCTAGCGTACTTTATTTCCTGTTTTGGAAAGACTTATTATATTTCAATTATAACAAGGTGAGATTCGCATGTTCATGGAATTGATCATGTATATACCTTCCACCTGTTCTTACCTTATAGTCACCCTTTAAGTAGCGTTTGGCATCTTTGAGTTTTTGGTTTCTTTGTTTGGCCCACGTCAAACCCCTTTCATAGCAATCTCCAAGCTTATCAACGACTTTCTCCAAGTCATCGAAGGCTTTTCCGCCCATGGCTGAGATATAATCAAGTCCTTGTAAGGATTTACGGACTGAAGCAGAGCAGACGTTAAGAACTCTGCGCAATGTGCTGCGGCTCATCGGTTGGAAATTCATCTCCTTGCAATATCTTTCGTACTGTTGAATACATTGCTCTGGGATAAGATTTCGTACAACATTTGGGATTTTTATATCTCTGTCAGTAGAAAGTTTTAATGTTTTTTCTCCGAATGGCAAGTCCTGTATGACATGAGAACTTGATATAAAGGTAACAAAGTGGTCAATTTTTTCTGGCTCAACACAAACTCTTGTGTTTTTTAAAGGAGGGAGTACAGAGCCCCTACCATGTAGCAATAGATGATGTTTAGCGATGTTGAAACGGTATCTGGTCAAGTCTGGTATCCATTTCTGAAGTTCCTTAAAGGTAACCTTATCAGCCATAATAGACAAAATCTGCCTTCGGGTGCTCCAGTGACTGGTATTTCTATAGCATTCTGCCAAAGCATCCAACAGAGAAATATCTTTTTTTTCATCTTTATCGAACTTGTCACATGTTAAGCCTTCAAGCAGAGCGGTCGACTGGCCAGGCGCGATTTCTTCCAGGCAATTAGTAACAACTTGGCGAGCTTTACGCATGTGGAAACGTTTTGTACGGTCTGAAAGCTGTTCCATTGGCGCTGAAAGAGCGTATCTGATCGGACTTACATCCCTTGAAATGAGAAATGCATTCAGTTTTTCCCTCGGTGTGGTTAGAGTGGTAGATTCATCTTCTGAGATGGTGGAAGCAAAAGATGTCTCGTCAGGTTGATATAGGCTTATAGGGGTTTCCGTAACAACACCCGCTGATGCTTGAAACGTTGGGGTGGTAAATTGTGGGCAAAACTTTACTTTCTCATCCTCATTATCACTATTCTGGAAATAGAAAGTACATAGTAGTAGTAAGTATTTAGTGGAAATAAAACAACTATTTGCTTTTTTCTTCTTTTCATTTATTTATTTAGTATTAAACAACATTATTAGCGCAGTACATACAAATGCCGCAGGTGCGCCATTTCCCGCCAAAAATGTAAATAAAAAGTTTCTCATATTCGTTGAATTCATTAAATAATCGATTGCATCGCACAGTAACTCGGTAGTGAGCAGCACACTCAAATTTAGTTTTTCGCTGCCATCAATCAAAAATAATCAGTCCGTACCTTCTTTGTTCTTGACTGGCGGCAGTGAAAAACCAATTTCACAACAAGCCAATGAAATGTCTGAGTTCACAGAATATGGAAAACCTCAGTAGTGAACTACTAGTTCTAACTTACAAGTGTTAATGCACTCATCTGATCGAGAAGACTTTCTGCTTTATTTGGAGTAATTGGCCCAAATGTCTTCAACGTCTTACGACAAGATGAACAGATACCTGACAAAAAAAAAAAGCATATCAAACATTCAGATACAATCAATTAACAGAAATTAAATATTCATTACATATTTCTTACCTGATCCAACTTGCAGGAAAATGCCAGTCTTCTTTAATATCAGCTGCGAGTCGTCCTTACTAATACCCCTATCGCACTTTGGCCACTTTCCCTTGATTTCACTGTGATTAGAGAGAGCAGGGGGTACTCTACACCTGGCGTTATTACCTCTAGCCCATCCTAGCCCAAGTTTGGATCGATGCAGGGGACAAACAGTCCAACTATGGATATCTTCCGGCGAAGTAAATATGGCTGCTCGGCTAAGAATTAGATCTATCTCATTCTCGATGCCCGTAAACTGAAATGCGGATCTATGCGCATTGATTTCTTTTTTACATGCTTGTAAAGGTATAACTGTGGTGTCTTGCTTTCGATCTTTTCTGTCGAATCCACAGGTTCCTCCAACAATCGTTTTAAATGAACAGCAAATCTCCATTCTATTCAGTGTACTTAAAAGCAACGCAGTAACCAACTAAAGGAATTATGTTGCATTTAAAAAACATAAGCATGATTGGATAACAATTACTTGTCAATTTCATGCGTGCAACGTTAATTGGTGCCGACCGGAACCATGACGTTTTTAAAACTTTCTTTTGTTGTTATTTTGGAGGGTGTCTTGTTATATAAACCCAAAATCATAGTAAAAAATATATCATAGCAAGAATTCTTAAAATTTAAACTTTAATCAACTATTTTATGGAATCTGGCAGGTTGTAGCAAATATTTTGTATGTTTTGATAAAAATAATCATGTTATCATTTTAAGGCCAGAGACGTGCAATACTATTTTGGGTTAGTCGAGTGAATTTTGAGCAAATTTAATTCATAGTTTGAGTTTACTGTTTCAACTTCTTTCAGAATAAGTCCAAGAGCTTTTATTTTTTCTTTAAAATCGTTTCTTTTTTTTTATTTCTTAGAAAGTCAACATGAATTCGTTTACATTAGTAAACAAAATGTAAATTGATTGAACTCGCCGACAGATAAAATCCGTGAGTTTCTTACAACTTACAGGCTGTGGTGCAACGCGCAAAATAATTTCCCCAAGAAAATTTTGCATGATTCGTGGAAATCATTATTTCAACTTTAATTCAGGTTGTCTTTTTGGTAAAAATTTTTCGTCGCACATGAAAAAAAATCTGATTATTTTGACCCCATTTTGAGAGGAGTTTTATATGTGCTCCAAAAATAAATTAAGTAAAAATCGAAAAATTTCACCAAAATTACTAACACTCTACCAATTGTTTCTTAAGATACCAATTAACTACTATTTAGTCTTATTACAGTGCTAGGTTGCTTTGTTTGGTCGCGATAAGCTGTTAAAGTTGATGTAAATTATCGGCCGAAAATTAGCGAATTTAGTCCAAAACTCTTTTCTTCGATTTTCTCGAAAACTAAGCGCTATTTTACCAAACAAACTACACAGTGGTTTTACTTACACTAAGGCCAACCTAAGTTTAAAATATTAGCAAAATCAAATTTTCGACCCTTGCCGCGGATTTGCCAAAATGTCTGATTTTTGCTGACAACCACTCTTAAGTCATAAGAAGGTATTTAAGTTTCTCCTACGAAAGAGAGAGGGTTTACACAATCACGTGATGAGAAAAAATTCAGTTTCCCAAAGGTAAAAGACTCCATTGTTATACATCCTGTCATGGCTGTCATCACGTAATGGAGCAAAGCCTCTTTAGACCAGATTTTGTATGACTGTGTTTATGGTTGCCGTTTGCGTGCCTTGCCGCGGCCGTGGTGTCGTCTAGAATTGTGATTGGCTTTCTTTTCTCTTTCAATGTGATTGTTTTGGCAGTGCCGTATCTTTGTCGTGACCGTGTCCGTGCTATATTTAGGGCATGCAGTTCATGGGTTGATCGAAAAGTGCGTGCCTTGCCGCGACCGTCATGCTTACTTGATCTTTGATTGGCTGACTCCTTGTCGTGCCCGCGTTTGTGCCGTGGGCTTTTCACAGTCCGACGAAAACTGCTCCTTTTAAAAACATCTTAAGACGGTAGCTAGCCATTGAGCGTACGCGTAGCATCAAATACTCTTAAAAAAACATAGATATCTTATGCTTTATCATGATGATAATAATGACGGACCTAGAAAACATGGAAACATGTTTTGGTTCACTTTGAGTGTTTTACGGTGCTCAACTGGGAAACATCAAGAACATTTGTGCACAGAAAATGTTTTTGAAAAAATGTGTTCTCCTTGTGAATAAGAAAGTATAAGAAAGTAATAATATATTAAAGCAATAATAGATAATGATCATGCTGTTGACGATGATGAGAATAATGATGATGATTTCTTTTCAGGGATGGATGAAGTGTCTCTCCACACATTCCTCAAAAAGTTCCCTTCAATCTCGGACGTGTTATTTCCGCCTGAGAATAAACGTATTGTGTCGGCAAAAGAATTGAAGGAGGCCATTTCTTTCGAGAAAACGGAGCAAAGTGAAGAAAATGTTCGGGCTAAGCAGTTTATTCTAAATTACATTGACGAATTGGAGTCTTCTGCAGAAGGTTAGAACTAAGTAGCGAAGAGTGCCTCACCCCCTTTGCCTACGCAGATAGAATGTCTTGCACTTGGCAAAATTTTTCCGCTCCCCCTTCTAGAGCCCCCCTTTCTTCAATTCCTGGATCCCCCCTGACTTTACCTTATAAAAGTGATCGACTGATGGATTGATGAACACAGAATATAAAAGACATTTAACGTGGTCCTAACAAACGCACAAGCACAAGTATATAAAAAAATTTTGCCTGCTTATATCGCTAGTAGTGAAAAAGCTTTACTTTTCAAAAAACACACACAAAAAAAAAAAAAAAAAAAGAAAGAAAAAGAAAAAAAGAAAGAAAAGAAAAGAAAAAAGGAACTACTCGACTGAGTGTATACGAGCAATTCATTGCTCCTCTTGTTACGTCTTGCTACCACTTCTACCAGAATCCTCTTTGAATTCTTTTTCTTATTCAACTGTTTGTACTCCTTTAGGATTCGCAAGATAATGGTGTTAATTAGGCCAACTAAAGGCACTACGAAAAGGATTCTGGTAGACAAGGTATCAAGCTCAATAAATGGAAACGAGAATTTGTATTTTTTATTTGTTATTTCAAATTTCACCCACATAAGTTTGTTATTTAAAAGACAAATAAACGACCTCACACCTTATGCAAACTTTATTTTCAGGCCAACCCAAACTTGTTGACCTGTGTTGCTTGTGGACAGGGGGCCCAAGAGTGCCCACGAAACCTAGTGTTATAATGGTGAAGTTCGACGGAAGCTGCACATTACCAATAGCAGAAACGTGTTTCATGGCTCTTACAGTGCCAACTAAGTACGTAGAGTTCACCGAGTTTAAACGCTACTTCAACACTGCACTAAAATACGGTGCAAAAGGTTTTTCTTTTAATTAGCATTAATTAGATAACTGAAGTACTTCAGTGTCAAGGCGTTGAAATGAAATATACGCCAAGGAAAATAATGACATCGTTAATACAAGTAATATTCTCCAAACTCTTCCAAGAGACTTTAGAGACAACTTCACTATCTATATGCGTTTTCTAAATATGGCTTCTAAGTCAGTTTGTTTCAGTTCAGTCCACATCGTGTGGAGCCATGAAAAATTAATTGCGGTGATTGATTATGTGTGAAATTGTGCTAACATTGGTGCAAAAGGCTTCAATTGCTTCTGTTATGGTCAAGTTTGAAACATCTGTTAACAGATGTTTTTCGTTTTCCAATAAAGGACAGGTAGTGTCGGGCACTTCAACACTTTCAGGTTCTGGTGTGGAAACTGGTCCGCTCCAGTCAACACCATAGTTGTCATAGTCGCTCGGCTGAAATTAACAATAGCTTCGGTTAGTTAATTTGCATGCTACTAATGACATTTAGTATCAAATAAATTGATTACCATAGGTAATACTCTACAGCCGATACCTGAAATGCCTCTTCACTTTCTGTAGTCTGTGTTCCCCAAGTATACTGAAGGCCTCTTATCCACAACTGCATAGGGGTTTTGCCTTGTTCTGTTCGGAGAGGATGATAGACCCATGTGTCTTTCCATTTTCTCAAATGGCGATTGATTATCGGTAGAAACACATAATGAAGGCACCAGAGATGGATTTCGTCCCCGGGCAAAAGAACGCCACTACTTTCCATATCATAGAAAAGTTCGTGGAAGATGCGAAGGCAGCCTTGAAAGAGATCCCGCCACAGTCTCTCTATGCGTTGATTGTGGGTGCTTTTTCCTACAAAAGATAATAGAACAAACATTTTATGTGATGTCGTCATGCTTTCACTGATTTCAATATCTACATTTGGAGTGGGGGGAGTGTTTTCACATTTTTATACCTGTTATCATGCTTCCTCTGCCTGGACCACGTCGAGGATGTGACAGCATGTACAATGCAACATCTACGTTTTCTCCACCTTTGTCTGATCGTACTCTGGATGGTAGACCATAGTGACTTACTGCTTCCTCGAAAAGCATAAGAACAGTGTCCGCTTTATTGTTGTTTGAAGCATGCAAGTAAACAGGAATTCTGGAAAATCCATCTATTCCCCCATGTATTACTATTCTCCACCTAAGAGCGAATCAAGCAACGGGGGGGGGGGGGGGGGGGGGGGGGAAACATTGACATTAAGTTCATAACATTGATCATTGTAGCTATAGAGTGTATTGTTAAACTTTCCAATATGATAGGTCTTTATATCCTAATTTATTATATAATCGCTTTACCGGAAACTAAAACACTCGTATTTTCCAAACGTTCGGATAAAGTTCCTAATCCCAGTCATACTTTTTGTCTCCGGATTCAAACGTAATAGACGCATAACCTCACGAACTGCTCCATGCGAATGCTCAAGGAATAAAAAAGTGGGCACACTAGTTTCAAAACCTGCTTTATTGCATTTGTTTTGTTTGGGTTTTTTTTCCAGTTTTTACCAGATAAATTTTCACTAAATTTTTAAGGACGCGTACCATAAAGTTGATTACGAATCAAATATACTGAATTATAGCAATTTTTTACAACCCGTGTGCCCACTTTTTTCAGCAGTAGCATGGAATTCGTGAAGCGTGTATAGGCATCCGCCTTATTATTCCGGTGTACGTTCAGCTCATGTGCAATTCGACGTTTGAGCTTAGACACACAGGCAATGAAAATAATGTATTTTTGTTCTAAAATTCTATACAGTACATACCTAATCAATTTGTGGTTCCCATCTATATGCCACAAAGAAAGAGGGGCTCTTACTCTATATTGGCGTCTTTTGATAGTTTTTTTCCATCTCTGCATTACTCCGGTAGGATCGGTTCTCCGAAGTGATGAACATATCCTAGCTCTCTGGATGCGATGACCAAGGCTTTGGAGATGCCCTTTAAGCATTCTAATACCAATATTGGGATTATCCCTTTGGGCTTGCATGACTATACTGTCCAGTTGTTCATCACTTAATTTACTGAATGTTCCTTTGATGACAAAAAATAAATAAATAAAAAACAAACACTAAAATCACTTTTCGGGGGGAAATGTCTAACAATGAGTCCTCGAGTTTGATCTAATCTAATTTTATGTGACGTCAGGCAATTAAAATATTTATGTCATATGTCAACACTGCCAAAATGTATACTCCGCCATCCTTCTCAAGGAACATGACAACATAACGAACATAAGAATGTCTGCGTAAAAGGCGACAATATTTTACCGTAATAAAAAGAAGCAAGCAATTGTACGTACTTACCTGAAACTCTCAAACCGAATTCCGACATTCTTCTTTCGACTGCTCTCAAACTGACTCCTAAAATTCCACTTATTTCTGCTACTTTAAAACCCTAAGACGTGTTCAGCATTTACGTTGTACTTTGGTCTACCACGTCTCCCTGTCTTTGAAACATTGGTTTTATAACCTCCTGAATACAGTTCGCTTCTTTGTTTTTCAATGTTGGATAAGGCTTCAAACGCATCACCAATCAACGATATGATCGTACTGTCAAGATCAAGGTTAACTACGACTCGATGAAGGTAATCCAATTTGACCACTATAATTCCAATATCATCGCTTGAAGACGTGGTTCTATCTATCAAATTTACAATGTCATGAATTGCACGAACAATTTCATCTATGTCATCCATTAACAGAGGTTAGGCACAATCACGATTCAGAGGGTTTTCTGCGGAGTTTCAAGTTGTTCGACGAAGATTACCACGTGCGAGTAGAAAGGTCACCGAAGAGTAATGGTTAACGAATTGAAACCGGAGATCGCTGACATTTGATTCCCCTAGCTCCAAAAGTTGTCGACGATTTCAAGAGTACAATGTCAAATGAAAAGATTCAAAGTTGGACTTTATACAGTCGAAAGTTGCGTGACAACATAGTGATACAGTGGTATATACAAAGAACTGACATGGTAGAATTTGCGGTGTATAAGTTAGGATGTACAATGTACAATGTTGCAATACTAAATGTTTTGCCCATAATAAGAAAAGTCAAACAAAGAATGGAAAATGTTATCCAAAATCCAAAAAGTACAATGTCGAATTGAAAGTTCGATTTTTGGCGGGGATGGTACACCATAGTGGAGAATGGGGGGGGGGGGGGGGGTATTCAGTCGATCTGTTGCCTGGTAGAATTCCATTGTCCAACGTTTGTGGACTAGTAATTCGTCAAAGGCCGGAAGACTTACCATTTCCCGAACCTTAAATATGTGTTTACATGGCAAAGACATTCTTATGGTGGCTTGTAAGGGCCAACCACATACAAAAAAACTTGCCTTTTATCGCGCGATAAAGCCTCTCTGATTATCGCGCGATAAAGCAACTTATCGCGCGATAAAGCAACTTATCGCGCGATAACAAAACTTAGTCACTATCGCGCGATAAATATCAACTTATCGCGCGATAACACTTTACTAGTGTTCAGGCTCCTACGGTCATTACGCACATGGACAAGACGGCGAGCGAAGTTGAGAAGGTGAGTTAAACGTATGTAACAAATTGATGTCTTTATCCTTCAAAGGTAGGGTTTTCTTAGAAAAAAAAATTAATAAGTATTTGATTCATTTAAAAGCCATTTCACTTTAACAAACAGTGTTTTTCTTGCTTCTGCGTTCTTGTTTAAATGGTTTGCTTGTTTATGTATTTTGGTCAACATCAAGTCACTACAATTTGATCAACCTTTTAAATGACTTTTCCTTATTTCTTTGTACCTTGCAGGGCATTGAGTCAGTTGTTGTTTTGTCTAGAAATGTCCTGTTGGTGTAGGGAACCATACTTTAATCAACTTATATTAAAGCCTCTCTGTTCACATTTATTATTTCATTGTAGTTGAGTTTCAGTTCGTTTGAGCTTTGCACATATTGGAATTATCACTCCACATTGAACTTCAGGTGATAACAGACTTTCCAACTGTTTTTACGTGCAAGAGTGACTGTGTACAGTTGTTGTTAGAGACATCAACCAGGTCAGACCAGATGAAAGGGTGCCATGCCGATTTAGGAAAACATCTTTCCATAGTGTAGGAGCGTTACATGCAATACCTCCCATGACGGCCACTGCAACTCCACATATATTCGCACACGTTTGCAAAGGCATGTTTTTTAGGCAACTTCTCGTGCATTTGTATGGGGCTTTTTCGCTGTGCACGTGAGCCTGTTGAATACCTTTGAAAGGCTTTCTTCTGGTATGGACTTTCCCACAAACTGCTTGCACAATGGGTGATAAGACACCCTTGATCTTGGCCGGCATGTTCCAGGAAGCTGGGTCGCAGTAAAACCACTTGTTTACTGTGAGGTCAATATAAATCAAAATCCAGTGATTGCCTTTTTGCCCTGGATTGCTGAAAAAAAATCCCCGTTGCCAGTTTTCCCGACATTTGCAAAGAGAATCAAATATTTGACGGTAGGACTGATATGGGTATCGACGTAGTCGTTCAGATTATCTTCATTCATCATAACCAAATCATTGACCATCAGTGCACTTGTTTGACAGCTTTGACGATTGAGGATTTCAGCTATGCCCAGCATAATGCTGAAGTGAACCCATCCATTTCCAGCAACTGTTGCCAAATCGGATGCAAGGATATAGCTGTTATTATCCAGAACGCTACTTCCATCTGGTGTATGAAAGATCTTATCGGTAAAAACTTTAGCAAGCTCTTTTGAAATGGAACAGGCTTCATTTGGAACATTGATCTGTTTAGAGAGCCACTTTTGCTCACTAATTACTGCGCTCTTGACGTCACGGAGATCGTGTATTCTAATCAACTGGGAAAGCGAATGGACTGTGAATGTTCCTAATTCACAGGAAATAGCTGTGAATTTCCCCTTGCAGCAAAGGTCTTTCATTTGCTCGCAAGCCGACCTGGAGGGCATGTTGACCATGGAACACACCTCTGTTAGAAAATTTGGAAGCTTTTTACAAAGACGTTGCTTATGGCTGTAAAGTATCTGAGGATACTCTAGACTAGCTGTTTCCAACCGAGTTATTGCTTCAAATTTATCGTTCTTAAGTATGTCCTACAATGAGAGAAATCATAAAACAAGTGAGGAAGGGAAAAGGATGGGGGAAGGAGGGAGGGCGAGGCGATAAGAGAAGGAAGAAATATTTCGGACCTTTTAAATTACTCCATCGAAGGATTTAACATTTATTTCCGTTCGAATTTACGCTTCCTATGAATTCATTCCATATATATAGGTTAGTGTCCGATTATATTAATAAACAGGATTAATTAGTAACTTTTAAGTTGATATTTAATAGGTCTCCATGTTATCCAATACAGAAATACTTAGGAAAAAATAATTTCTTGATTAGCATGGAAACCCGAAACGGGAGAATAGACTTCTGAAATGAGTAGTAATGAACACTTGCCATTTGCCATCGCGTTATTCCCTGTAGCCCCCAAAAATTCATGTACTACTAACCTGAAGCTTTGTATCCATGGACAAACCTGAAATTATTTCAAATCATTTCAATCCAAAATATTTGTAAATTCGCCGCATGCCGAACAAAATGATTTTCTTATCGAAAACTAGCTATATGTATATCAAAACATACAAGATCTACTTGTTCATATATTAGAAATGTCTATTACTCACCTCTTTTTGCTGACATCCTTGTTTGAAGAAGAAAATCGCTTTGCTCTCTTAGTTATGAATTCAACCAAGCGTGCGGATCTTTCGTGCGAATACATCAATGACAAGGTCGTCAAAAGCTGTCAATATAGTCACGCTTTCCTGCGCTGTCACACTGCACTGACATTGCATTGCATTTTGGGCCTTTATTACAACAATAGGAACAACAACAACAACAAAACTAGTGTGTTCCTTCCTTGAAATTATTATTGTTATTAACCTGCCGCCCAATCAAATCTTTCTTTCCTTCCATCCCTCCGAACTGTGCAAAAAGTTTAGTTGACTTTTAACTAAATCGGCTTCGTATTCTAATAGCTCAGGGTTGTGAAAAAGTGCCTGGTAATTCTTAAAATAAGGTTTTGTTAATCTAAAAGTTGTTTTGAATAAATATAAAAAATTCTAGACTACCGGCCATCTAGTAATTTGATGACCCTGGCCGGCAGTCAAGAGTTCCGCCTTACTCCAAAAAGACGCGTTTGTGATTTTTGATTTGATTTTTTGATTTTTTTGAATATTTTTTTTATTCAAACGTTTTTCGGGTTCGCCTGGGCTAAAAGAATAAAGTTGGAGTAGTTTGGAAGCGATTGGTTTAGGAAAATGTGCATTTTTTGACTGCCGGTCATTTAGGAATTCGTGTTTTATTTAGCCGGCAGTCGTGTATTGATTTCACTAAGTCGGCCCACTGAATTCATGGCTTCGTATTCTATGCCGGGCATCGACGAAAAGTAAAATATGAGATCTCAAACGTTTTTCGGGTTCGCCTGGGCTAAAAGAATAAAGTTGGAGTAGTTTGGAAGCGATTGGTTTAGGAAAATGTGCATTTTTTGACTGCCGGTCATTTAGGAATTCGTGTTTTATTTAGCCGGCAGTCGTGTATTGATTTCACTAAGTCGGCCCACTGAATTCATGGCTTCGTATTCTATGCCGGGCATCGACGAAAAGTAAAATATGAGATCTCAAACGTTTTTCGGGTTCGCCTGGGCTAAAAGAATAAAGTTGGAGTAGTTTGGAAGCGATTGGTTTAGGAAAATGTGCATTTTTTGACTGCCGGTCATTTAGGAATTCGTGTTTTATTTAGCCGGCAGTCGTGTATTGATTTCACTAAGTCGGCCCACTGAATTCATGGCTTCGTATTCTATGCCGGGCATCGACGAAAAGTAAAATATGAGATCTCAAACGTTTTTCGGGTTCGCCTGGGCTAAAAGAATAAAGTTGGAGTAGTTTGGAAGCGATTGGTTTAGGAAAATGTGCATTTTTTGACTGCCGGTCATTTAGGAATTCGTGTTTTATTTAGCCGGCAGTCGTGTATTGATTTCACTAAGTCGGCCCACTGAATTCATGGCTTCGTATTCTATGCCGGGCATCGGCGAAAAGTAAAATATGAGATCTCAAACGTTTTTCGGGTTCGCTTGGGCTAAAAGAATAAAGTTGGAGTAGTTTGGAAGCGATTGGTTATATTTTTAACTAGATATAAATAAAAATTATCGACTGCCGGCCATTTAGTAATTTGAAGACCCTGACCGGCTGCCGGTCATATAGACACAGCGTACAAAATAATGAAATTTTCTAAAATATTATCAGAGCAAGACAAAGAATAGTTTAAATGCATTATTTCATTAAATATTGCGCAGTTGTTCGTAGATAGTTTTTCAAACCTGTTTAGTTAATCCTCCTTAAAACATGCTTAAGCATTGGTGTGAATGGGGTATAAGTTTGACAAATTTTAGAACATAGATTCATCAGGTATTACAGTCAAACTACCTCAAGCGTGTACACGTAGAGGTCATTAATGACTTTATTTTTGTATTCTTGATTTCATTATTCGATTGGAACATTCATTAATGAAAACGAATCTTCAAAGCCTGGCACATACAAAAGCCAAGCATATATGAAGAAAATAGATGAAAAAGAAAAGATATAGTAACATAAAATAAATACATATTAAGGCAGTGGGTGATTGGAAAAATTGAGCGTACGAGACTTATATGAGAGTATTATGGATATGTATCGTAGTTAGGTAGCAATGGTACGGTAAATGATAAAGTACATCGTACAATGTATATTGAATGAATAAAAGCATTTCGAGTGAAGGCAACGTTACAAAACATGAGCTCATGCGTCGCGGCGGTTTGGTGGGGAATACGATAAGCATAAAAAGAAGAAAGTTCTGGCATAGTCGTTCGATCTACCAAGTATTTATCATCAGGGGTCAAGACAGGAGGCAGAGGTCAGTATTCGACCTACACGTTTCAAAACTTCTAGCACCAGAAGCTTAACTCTACGTGTAACAAAACGACTGGAACACACCACGATGGCCTGTGTATTATGTGTATTACGTAAATGGTGAAAGGACGGGTGATATCAAATTGAGAAAGGTTAAGGACTTACTTGGAGTGGGCTGGAGGGGTTCGTAAAGCTCGCTTTATGGCTTACAAAGTAGTGTTTATACTGCCGTATTTGAAGAAGAATTGATCATATCTAGGAATGGCAGGTATGCAGGGAATGCATGTGATGTAATATGAGAAGTACGGGAAATAACGTGACTTAGTGTTGGGTGTCCTGTGTTTGTGTTTGCGTTTGCAAAGAAAGTACATAGAAGAGGGAAGGGAGGGGATTGTATGTAGTATAAGAAAAGAGGGAAGAGATGAAAAATGGTTAGTGCGTGTAACCCTGGAAACAAAATAAATCACAACAATAGTGTAATTATGTTGCAAGATACATTTTCATTGTTTGTTACATTCAATAACGCTGCTTTGAACTCTTCGGCTGTCTTTTTTGTAGATGAAAAGTCTTTTACGGAGTAATAGCAATGTGTTTTTGTTGCTTTAGCTAACATCGAAAATGAAAAATGTAATATCTTAAACTGCATTGATAATGTAATTGATGTAGTATTACTGTTATAAAGAAATGTATACATTTATTTGCAGATCCTACCTTTCTCAGAAAACCAGGTGGTTCCTTCGCTCTATTTTGTTGCTGTGGTATTTTTTTAATCAGCTTTTTCATGTTTTTTCCCGCCTACATATCAAAACTTGAAACATTTGAATATTGCCTTAAAAACCATTAAATTAGAATAAATATTTTAATTTTTATTCCCAATTTATCCTCATTTATGATTGGCTGAGGGGTGAGGGCAGAGACAGGATACAATTACAGAGTTTGTATGGAAAAAAGTTGGAATTTAAAGGGATGGGGTCTTCAAAGTTCATTTGTGGGGGTAAGGACAATTTATTTCTGGAACTACACATTTTTTACATTTTGTTACATTACCATGCCATGTGTCATACGAATTTAATATACTTTTTTCTTTTACTGCCCAATTTTGTACGGCTGCAACATTGTCGTGACAAATTTCAGCAATCTCATGTCTTGTGGTAAAAGAACACTAGCTAAGAGGGGCAAGTTCACACAGCTACACGAGCACATAGGAGCATATGCAAATTAAACTTAGAGTGTTTTCGAATTGACTGAACATTTTTGTTATTCCTACTCTTGAGGTTCTTATGCTTATATAACTAGTGTGAACCAACACTAAAGGTACAAAATCATGTACAATGTACTTTTGAAATTGAGACAGCATAGGAATTTTCAATTTTTATACCAGTTTCTTCAAGTCTGCCAAATAACACCTTTGTCATTGGTATTTCTCTCGAAGCTGCAAAGACCAAGATAGCTTTTGACCAGTTCACCGTCATAAGTATTTTCTTGTTGCTAATAATTGAATAAAAGAATAAATTGTTGTCTTAGAACTAGATCAATCAATTCATCCCAGAACATAATCGTAAAATATAGTTTCTTTTTATACACAATAGTTAGTCAATACTTACTAGTATGGCATAGCTGTTACTGTTGTATGTTGGGCATTGCAAGAAGAATCATGTCTGGCATCAGTTATAGCAATCTGTAATCAAAAAAACATATAAAATTTTACTTTTTTTTTTCATTTTTACATTAATCTAGAGTGGTTTTCAAAAACCGGTGAAACAATTACTATTCAATCTTAAATCAATCGTTGGCTGTTAAACTAATAGCAAGAAAACAAGAAAATTGAACCGTTTAAAATATGAATGAAATAAAATATCATTCAATGTGGAAATTGACCAGTTCAAGTTCATAACCATTAAGGATTTAACTCATACATGTAGGTATGATGTGTAGTTTATATTGGCATTTAGTTTGAGATATGATTTAAAATATTACATATTAAGTAAGAACTGTCCTGAAGAAGGGAATAGGTTTTAAATGATCCTATTGGGATGAAACAAGTTAGCACATGTGCTCATCTAAAGTTATTGGTGCAGACTTTAGTGTTGACCTGATTACTTTAAGTACACTATAATCTGAACTTAAGTGAAAAGGGATATTAGTGAGGGAATTCACAAAAGTAAATTATTAATGGTTATAAAGTTGAATGATGTACTTTGTATCTGGTACAGCTGGTGATGGAACATTTGTTACATTTCCACGGCCATGATTTCTGTTCTTGTTGCGTTTGTAGGGCATCGTTTTTATGGAGTAGATGCGTTTGTAACAATGATCGGTTCATCTTCTTGCAATCGCTTATTCGCGGAACTTTACATGGAAGACTTTGCATTTCTTCGAGTACATTGAAATTTGCAGAATTTTCCTGTAGAAGATATTTGTTGTACAATTTTTCATTTGAATTCTGACAGAGATTGCACTGTATATTGCATATACATATTTTTGTGTCTCTTTGAACGTGAAATAGAATATTGTCGTACCAGTGCAAGCTGTCAAATCTCACGTGTAGAATCAAAACATTGCCCACGTACTTCGAGAGACTGGCACGGGTAAGAGATTTGGCCAATCAGAGTTCTCAATAAAATGAAAATGCTGTTAGCCAATCAGAATCTATTGTATATAATCATGCTATTCCCAGGGGGTCTCAGAACACAGTTTTGTCCGTTAATTTGCAGATGGGCTTCGAAAGAAAAGGCCAGATGGAACGCAGACTACCTTTTCTAGACTGATGACAAAAGGCTGTGTTGTGCTGCACTTCCACAGGTCGTTGCTGGCAATTTTTTTCGTGAATTTGAAGTGCCTCATGTAGTATGATCTCTTTCAGTGTTGTAGTCGAGAGACCCTCTTTAACAACATGTAAGCATTGTACCTTTTGATAGTGAGAGGCTGTGGAACAACAACACTTCTCCAGACATTGTTAGTTTTGGCTTTCCGTGAAACTTGGACAGAATCATTAGCATTATCAGTACAACAGGTAATCGTGAACGAAATACGGTCTAGGTTAGAGGTGCGAGCCTTAGGAGTAAGAGCAGTATTACGGTCTGTGGATGAAGCTTTGTGCATAGCCCGATCGATGATAGTAACACGGTAGATCGGGCGATACGTTCTCTACAGGCTTTGGTGGGTCGCCCAACGGCTTTATTCGATGGTAACGCCGCGATAGTGGCTTTGGAAGAGGTTGTGTATACGGCGCAGAAGCTAAATGTCGAGAAGGCTACAAAGTTTAACATCAGAAAAAGCTAAGACGATCGATAAGGCTATAAGACTTCAAAACCCAACTCAGGTGGCCCAGGTAGCTCAAGTACCACTTTCCGTTCTGACACCGCCATTCCACTTTCCCGCTACTGGGCGAACGACTAGGGATACAGCACCGTATACCTGTAATAACCGGGGCCCGAGGAGGCGTTTTGTCTGTAACGTGGAAGGGCACATTGCACTATTATGTATTGGAATTGATTTGCGAGAACGAACTTTGCGAGGAAAATGGATTGAACGTTAAAAATTTTATATGCAACCATTTAAGGGAATTTTTAAAGCCATCAAGTGCGACTCGCCATCTCCCCGTAGACAAATGTTCAAGAATCATCGATCTCGTGACCGATTTCAAGAATTTATCTTAATCACTCTTGCTCGTCGCTTCCGTTCAGGCGCTGTTCGGACTTGGGGCGAGGTTGGGAAGGTCTTATGTGATGGTTTTCGGATGAAAAACCCATTAAAAAAACCATGAATTTCTTGTGAATTTTTAGCAAATTCAGGGCCCATGAAAATCATTTTGAATGTGTGAGGACCCATTAAAAACCCATGAAATATCTCCTGCGCACAGCTGACAGCGATTTCATGTGCTATTTTTAATGGGGGTGTCTAAAATCATGGTCCCTGAATATGGCAAAAATTCTCTATCCATGAAAATAATTACCAAATTTTCATGTGTTTTTCATGGCCCATGAAAAAAAAAAATTTGGTTCCATTGCTGGAATCATGGCCCATGAATTTTATCCCAAGGAACTTTTCATTCCATTTTCATGGGATGGATTTCCCATGATGATTGGTTCAATAAAATAACTTCGTAACTTTTATAGAAAGAACTGGTATAATGACTTACCAAATTCAGAAGCAATAGGAAAGTGCTTGAATGTATACATCGGGTACAATGATACCACAAAAACAAGACTATTTCGCCAAAAGTGGATGTTCTATTGATGTTGCATAAATAGAAAGTTCAATAATATATATTTACAATATAACTATGAATAAAATGTAAATTCCGACCGTAAAATGTTTCTGTAAATATTCAAAAACAGTGTATGTTGGTATGTTGTATCTTCTCGTGTGAACATATAAGTGCTCAACATCATCAAATTTGTCACTTTTAAGACATCCTTTCCAATAGTATATTTGGCATTTTCAAGTTTTTCTTTCCTCGATTTCATTCCTTTTGAGTTTTTCAAATAATACTCTAAAATCAGTATCAGTTGTTTTTCCAACTTCTGTCATTTGTTATTAAGCCCGCTGACAAAGGCGGTGCAGTAGTTGTCTGGCGTTCTGACCTGTATAAACAGGAGGCTTTACGTCAACTCTCTGATACTAATTTTTATTGTGAAGTGGATAAGGATCTTACCCCTGACAATCAAAAATTAGTTAAAGACACTGTTAACTCTTTCATTTCTGATGGCTCTTTACCTTCCACTGCTAAAAACCTTTTTGTTATTACTCCTCGTACTTCTCACGTCTATTTTCTTCCTAAGATTCACAAAGCTAACAACCCTGGCCGTCCTATTGTTTCTGCTTGTAGTTGACCTACCGAACTCATCTCTAGCTATCTAGATTCTCTCATGCTGCCTATTGTTCAGTCTTTACCTACTTATATTAAGGATACTAATCACGCTCTTAGTATTTTTAATGATTTTCGCTTTCCTGATAACTCTTCTAAGCTTTTGTTTACTATGGATGTCAAATCTTTGTATACTGTTATTCCTAATGATGAGGGCCTTCGTGCTCTTCAGCATTTTTTCGATCTTCGTCCTGTCCTCGAGCCCAGCACTCCCACTTTGTTACGCTTAGCTGAACTTGTTCTTACTCTTAATTGTTTTTCTTTCGGTGATCGGTATTATCGGCAGATAAACGGTGTTGCTATGGGTACTAAGATGGGCCCTAGTTATGCCAATTTGTTTGTTGGTTATATCGAAAACCTTGTTTTTCAACAATATACTGGACCTAAACCTGAGTTTTTTGGACGGTATATTGATGATTGTATTGGTGCTACTTCTTGTTCGCGTAATGACTTAGATTCTTTCATCTCTTTTGTTAACTCTTTTCACCCTGCCTTAGACTTTACGTGGGAGGTTAGTGAAACATCAGTCACTTTCCTTGACATCTTGCTTAGTGTTAATGACGACCGTCTTAGCACTAGTGTCCATTACAAACCTACTGACTCTCATTCTTATTTACTCTACTCGTCTTCTCATCCTAAGCACACTCTTAACGCTATTCCGTTCTCGCAATTTCTTCGTCTTCGTCTGTGTAGTGATGATCTTGATTTTTCTGTTAAATGTTCTGAGATGCGTTCCTTCTTCCTTAAGCGTAATTATCCTGCTCATGTTATTGATCGCGCCATTCGTAAAGTTTCTACTATTGATCGTACCACCGCTCTCACTCCTCACACTCGTCCCTCTAATGACCGCATTCCTTTCACTCTTACGTATCATCCTATTAACATTTCCATTAAACCCATTGTTAACCGCAACTTTTCTCTGCTTCACTCTGATACTCGCACTTCTGCTATTTTCAACAACCGCCCTCTCTTTTCCTATAAACGTGATCGTAATCTCCGTTCTTTCTTGGTCAAGGGAGTTCTTCCCTCTAACAAAGAACCTGGTACTTTTCGCTGTTCTCGTAAACGTTGTTATACTTGTCCTCACATAGTCTCTCACACTTCTGTTGTCGGTCCTAAATCAACTGTTAAAATCACTGACCATTTTGTTTGTACCACTTCTAATGCTGTATATTGTATTAAATGTACCCGCTGTAATCTTTTGTATGTGGGCGAGACTGGCCGCCGTCTTGGTGATCGCATTTGCAATCATCTTTATGATATTCGCAATAACGATCCCACCAAACCAGTTTCCCGCCATTTTAATCTAGCTAACCATTCTCTTTCTGACTTCATTGTTTTCGGTCTTTCTTTGCTTAACGGCAACAATGATTGTCGCAAGACCAAAGAAATGCGGCTTATTCACCTATTGGGCACTCTTAGTCCCAACGGGATTAATGAACGCTTTACTTTCAACTAACCTTTTCTTTTGTCTTTTGATTGTTTGTTTTTGTTTCCTTGCCTACCTTGCTCTCATTGGTTTCTTTTGTCTTATTCTATCATATATACACTCCTTTCTACCACTTCTTTCTCTTTTACTCCGACGAAGGACTAGCGTCCGAAACGTCAGTAAGTTTTTTCATCTTTTCACGGTGTATAATTTACCTTTTCATCATTACTGTCACATTAGAAACACCGACGCAGCTCACACTAGTTTCTAGCTAGTTATATCATTTTTTCTCTGTAAAGTTCAAGTCGTTTAATCTTTTCTTGCAAGTTTCTCATTTCATTTGTTCTATCTCTAAGATGCTGAAGTAGTTCATTTTTATTCAAATAGTCAAAACGAGTATACTTTGATTTTTCTTTTTCCACTTGACATTGAGAATTAAGTCTTGATTTCAGTGTTCTTAAATAATGTTCAGTAGTTTTGCAAGCAGTACAAATATCAGAAGTTGAAAGGACCTCATCATGGGTTACGAATACCACACAGTAGGCGGATCTTATAACTTTTGTATGATATTGTGCAGACATAGCTTCTACAAATGCAGTTGGCTCACCCGACCTGGCACAATAAATTGGGAGAGATTCATCCCTTGGTAAAACAGTAAATCAATATCACAGGCTGAACAAATTTTGACGGATTTTAAAGTTGACATGAGTCTTTTCATATCTGTTTCTGTGTAAATCTGCGGTAAAGTATTTGCCCATTCAAGGCTGACATTTGTTCTTTCTTTCCCTTCGAAAATTACACTCCAGTATCATAAAGAGTTGATAACTACTTCCACTCGGCAATATCCTTTACACGTACCACCAAAATAAAACAAATGGCCGGAGCACTTTTCTTTATTAAAAGAAATCTTCCATAAAGGAAATTCGTCTATGTTAACAGTTTCAATCTGTTTTGTTTGAAATGTTTTTGAATAGTTAGAAGTATTTATCTGACTGGCTTTCTTTTGCACCGAGTCATTTTGTTTACACTTCTTTTGCAGTTCGTCTCTTAACGTGCTAACAGATGTTGTTGATATCTCATCGTAGTTAGAAGAAAGAAGACATTCTAAAACAGACCGATGGCTTTCTGTGATACTACTAACCTGTGCGCGGTAATATTTCCATTGTAACAATCCTTTTACTTTTCCTAAGTCTCTCGTAATATTGTTGTTGGCTCTATGTTAATAATTAGAAATCCCCACACATTCATATTTGACGTGACATACGTTTTCTATAGTGGTCGAAATTGTGTTGTATTTCTCGTAGTATCTTGCTTTGAAGCTCAAGCAAGGGAACTGCACGACTAGAAGGGAATACAATAACAGTTCACTCTCTTGTAGTTCTGTCCCTGTTCTCAGCAAACAAAGGGGATTGAATTTGTCTTTTGGCCTTGAATCCAAACCAGAAAGCTTTGCTTCGTGGCTCTGTGGCTACTCAATATTTCTTTTTTCTTCTACATCAGTCGAAGTTGCTGGTGTTGCTATCCCGAAATTTCGTGCATCAAGAGATGGCTGAACTGGATCACACTTAATTGTTTGACCAGCAGAAAGTAAAGCTTTCACCTTTTCACGAATTTTCAGTGGCGTATCAAACTTAGCTTCTCGTTCACTTGCAGGTCATATTGGAGTCGAAAGAGCTCGTTTTTTACTCGCATTCATTTTCTTTCTCGCTCTAATTCTGTTTGCACGATTTGCCGATTGATTCTTATCATTCATATTTGCCCATGCACTAATATAGTGTTGTAAATTTCACATAGACGTATACGAAAATTATACAGTTATCAACTTCAAAAAATCGTAACGTTATATCATAATATATCAATTCCAAAACCTACCAGTTGAAAGATAATTCATCATAATATAGCATATATAAATCTTGGAGAGGTGCTTTAAGTTTTTATTGGAAAACAGACAGTAGAAAATTCCTTAACGCGCTCCTATGTCTTTCCTACTCTATTTACCGTTAATACCTCAGCAGTTTACAAAAAAAATCAAAAGCTTTTATAAGTATGAGAACACTTTGAAAAGACAAAATATATTTCATGTACCCTCACTAAAAAAGATTTACTAGAAGGATTTGAACATTAAACCTTGAATATCGCAATTTTTGAAAAATTTGAAACTAGGCTGGGCATTTGCATATGATAGCAGGCGAGCGGGACAAGAGGAGCGGCGCGGTGGCGCGGACTGTGTAAACGTGACTAGTTTTCAGTCCCCCTCCGCATCACACATAGAACGAGACAGTGACCAGTCATTTCACCGCCGTACCCAATTATCGCCCTGCATGGCAGCTTCAGCGCCGTCCGCTATTGCTCTGGCAGGCACCAGTCATTGGACTACCTTCTGCGCACCGAGCTGTAGTTGGGCGTAGACTTCGCCACTTTCCTGTCTCTGGATCCCACCCAGCTTGAGGAAAGTGCCGCGCCGCACAGCCAGTCCCTGAACGAAGGGGGTGATCGTTTGCCTTCACAGGTAACTGAAAATAATCATGAAATACAAGGATCAATCCTACTACTACTACTGCTGCTGCTACCACCACAACCACTACCACTTCTACTTCAATATACCTTATGTAGGTTTGTTGTTTCAAATCGTCATTCTGTCTGTCTTTCTGTCGTGTAGAGTGGGACGAGCGAGGCCGCGGACAAGGAGGAGGCCCAGAACAAACAGGTTCAGCGCCTTCACACTTCCCTGCTGTGCAGGCCAGATTTGCCGTCCGAAACCCTACCAGTCCCCCCGCATGTTGGCCACAATACCAGGGAAGAGGAGGTCGGGCAAAGGGGCGCCGGTCCCCCTGTACGCGTTGCTGGTGCCCAGGCGCATGCTGAGGTAGATGGTGAAGATCAGCACCAACAAACAGTGGTGCTGGAAGACCGGCAGCTGCAAGAGCCCTTGTGCAGACTTACCGGCAGTTCAGGAGCCTGGCCAGACTAGACCAGACTCCCGTGACCGCATGGGACGCGATGTTGCTGGCCACGTCCCCGTTTGCCATTCGTCGCAGTGGTTCATCGCCCTTGACATGGCTTCCATGTTGCCTGGCAGGAATCCCCCGTGATTGATGGCTATGCACAGTCTTCGCGGGAATCCTTGCACAAACTGAACAGAAGCTTCGCTCCAGTTTGGAGCATGGAGGATGTCCTAAAGGACAAAACACTTGTTGTGGTCTTGTTGTATTCTTGCACTTAATTAGCCTAAATGGATTCCAAGAAAACAACAGAAATTGCTACATACTGTAGAATTTATTAATTGATTCATATCATTGATGTCAACTTCCATTTCCATTTCCGTTCGAGTCATTTTCCTTACACAATCATAATAATTGCAAACCAGCATTTAACAGCTTAGTTATGTGGGCAAAACCGAGCAATATTCCCTTCCTGATAACAAATGAAACATTTTCTAGGACCACAAACACGACGGAATGGAGCATATGGACGCATTCGCCCAGCAGCAGGGAAACGGTATGCTGGTCCTGAAACATTTTGGAGGGCTGGGACTTGAGCCTGTAATCTGATTGACTTATTGATTAGTCTTTGCAACTTCTACCTACTTCTAGCTATTCCTTGGTGGTACCAGTTTAGTCGAAATCACCTGCAATGACGTCTCAGCTACAAGAGGGCTGCACTTCCTCAAGATGATTAAATATCTAATCGCTCTCTCATCATTGAATTTTTGTGCAGCAGAGACGACCTCTTCTAAAGCTGCGATCGTTGCATATGCATCAAAAAGATGAGAAGGACGCCCCACCAATGCTTAGAGGGCAGACAGCGAACAATCCACGGTGTCTATTCCAGCTTTCTTCTTCATAGCATCCAACTCTTTTCTTAACTTTGCAATCTAGAAAAACCGATACATTCATTTCACACTTCATCTTTATTAGGGGCATTTGCCCGCAAACTCTAATATCACTTAAATACTAGTACTCAACTCCATAGACTCTAATATCATTTTGTACACTCAATTCCAGGCTCCTCTGGCCTTAGACATGTCTGGCCACCTTCACTTTAAATTCTCTTCCATGTCCCTTTGAGTTTCCACTTTAACATTTATTGTAGGATCATTTGACACAATAATTTACCAAAAAAGTTTTTAATCTTTCCCCTTTCACACTGTTCCCTTCAATTCAAGGCACCTCAGGCCATACTTTACTCTGACAGAACTGAAACAAGGCTCCTCAGGCCTTAAGGTGCCTCTGGCCTTACATGAACTTAAAATAGAGTTAGGCTTCTCAGGCCAAACGGGCTCCTCTGGCCCCAATACAATAATGAAAGCATGGCATATACAGATAGCTGTACTTATCGACCGTTACTAATTTGCTAATTACCATAACCCTGTCGTACAAAATCAACGGCAAGCGAAGCAAAATAGCCAAAATCGCGAAAATACGTATCCCAAAAATAAAATAGACACAGTAAAATCCAAGGAAACTAATATATACCTCTGTAGCTTGGTCATTTTCTCCATGAATCGCAAGTTGAGCCCCACTCGATGAAGATTCCGTGGCCATGGTAATCGAGCATAAACTATAAACTTGAAGTAGTTGTTGTTACTGAGGTCGAAGAACTCAAAACCAGCGTAGCAGTTGAAGCTGTAGTGGTTGAAGTGATCGACTGAGATGAAGGAGGTTCCAAAACGGGAATAATTTCCTGGGCATTCTCGGCCATCTCTACTGGGCGAACAGCGAAGTTATAACCAGCGACTTCTCTCCAACTTGGTTAGCGGCAAGTGACACATCTACATAATTTATGCTACCTTATATAATACCCATTACGTCATCAGGATAGCTAATAGATATTATTTGTAAGGATTAAGGCATCTATCTTAGTAAACACTATTTTTGTGGCTTTTTAGACCAAGAAACGTTTTGCAACGACCAGCTGCCGTAATGTTGTCAATGTTTAGGATGACGGAGAAAATTGACATTTTCCTAATATTGCGCCCTAAATATCACGGGAATTAGCAACTTGAAGTTGCACAATCGTTTTGCGGATGAGATTTTGAATACTTCGTGATTTAGGTTCCAAAGCATACCGTTTTTTATCTATATCCCTTCCCTAATGGGTGCAAGTGCGAGATTTTCTTTTATCTTGCAGGTTCAAGTGATACTTTTAGGACAACCTTAGATGGTTTATTGTCCCACATTGCAGAAGACAATTCATCAACATCTTTGTTGGGCAAAACAACATCTTGATTAAGCCATTGTGACTCAAAAAGCACATCTTATCGCAGATCATCAAGTTTACAAAATTTATGAAGAACAAACATATCATTCAGTTTCAATGTTCCTATATTGCCAAATTTCACTCCAGTTATGTTCCCCAACATGTTAGCTTTGCGTAAATGTGATGCCATTTCATGACACCAGTTGAGTGCTGTCTTTGATGGACGAACTACTAGGTTATAAGGATCTGATGCTCCTAAAATTGGCTGATTAATCATGGTAATATCTTTATCACAAAGGGGTTGAATACTTGGTATTACTATATTGGCCAGTTGTCTTGTTGCTCCTGAGGTTGTCTTGCAAATACTGAGTTGAACATGAGGGATTGACAGGGATTGATTGGTTTGACTTTTCTGTTTGGGGGGTACAACCATTCTCCTTTGGTGATAGTGATACAGAAGGGTTATGTTTAGGAGTACTTGAGTTGTCTTGTTTACTTATTTTTTGGTCTTGACTTATTATTGCTTGGCATGGAATTGTTTGTTTGTGTGGTGTCAAACAGTGACTTTCTTGCCTTTTTCTTAATAGGGCCATCTTGGTTTTGGAAAAATATCATTGTATCTCTGTGATGTTATCTGTAATTGTTTATCATATTCTTCCTCCCAGAGAGAGTGGTCATACCTGTAGATAGGAATCCTTTCTTCTGCTATCATTAAACCTTGTGCTTTATCATAATAATAGTCAAGGTAATCCTCACCGAACATGGACGTCATTAACCTTTTCATGATACTGAGCCATTGTCGATCATCATCTGTCAGTCATGGTGCATCAGCAAGGTGCCACCCACATCCACGAAAACTAATCGATTTACCTAAAGTATTTATAAAGTATATCTCTCATTATAATCAATAAATACTGACAGTTTTGAATTCTACAGTGTAAAGTACATGAACACTTTAAGGGTTTTTTGACATATTTTAAAACTTATATACATCCAATCAGCACTCTCCTGGTATAGAAAAACAATCAAACATTTTTCAGGCATCATCCAATTATAACAAACCAGCATAATTTATGTGCTTTAGCAATTCATAAGTTCACATGAAAAAGTTAACAAATAACAAATTTCGATTTTATTTATTGTTTGTTGTGATTGGATGGCGCATAAAAACCTTTGACTCCTTTGTTTTTGTGAAGAGCACCGATAGGATAGTTATGAGGGAATGCCAAAAAAAAGTTGCAGTGTTACTTTTATCGAGTGTCCACACTCTATAAAAGTATGTGAATACATTAAATTTGGTGATACATATATTCTTGGAATAATGCCAATGCTATATTTTGTGTATCAAACTTGGCCTTACTTGACTTTCCAGGTGACCGGGCATCATGATTTTTTGCACGAGTGTACACTTGTCTCTGCATCCTGTGTAGCGCTTCAAACCCTTGGTTCGAATATTTGGTAAAAGAACGGAATCTACTACACAGCATGGCAGTGTGCTCAATTGTCAAGTGACCATAGTCCCCGGTTCCGAGTCTATCACCAAATACTTCTTTCAGCAAATAACCCCATTCTTTTGCCTAAAAGTGATACACGTACATATTTTTTAAGTCATACATATATTCATGTATATTATGTCAAATATTTTTTGTCATGTTCTGTTTGATTCAAATTACCTTGATATCATACATGTCTATCTCCTCATCAGCTCCATCTTCAAACACTTCTTTCCTCATTACTGTCGCAATTTCACTCCATCTCATGAAAACCTATATAATTAAAAAATATAGTTAGTATTATTAGGCAATCAAACGTTTTTTAGTGCAATTTGTAATTATTTTGCACAGGTGTGGTTTAGGAAGAGCTTCAAGGGAGCTTGAGAGCATTTAAAACCAACTTAATGACTCCACTTCATATTACTTAAATGCACTAGACAGACTAGGGTTACCCGATTACATACCACAGAACAAGATGTATTACCAACGAGAAGACTACACGCATAGTCGAAACTCATTTTACCAACTTAATGTTTTCACGTGTTTCACCAGAGGATCATTCCTTTGTTTAATCATATTCTTCTAAAGGGAATGACACGTAGTCTGTAATGGGGAAATACTACGCCCGAGCCGAGGAGGTCTTCTATCACTGGTAATGAATAAAAAAATCTTTACATTGCGTAAGTTCTTTATTTATCTTTCTTTCCTCCACATGTTCCTCACGTATTCGATTAAGTTCATTTACTTTCTTTCTTTTTTTATTTTTTTTTATTTTATCAATTTTTGGATTTTTGTTTTAACATGTTCCTTACTTTTTCAACGCATTTGGCGCGCGAATCGTCGCAGTTATAAAGGCCGTAAAGTTGACGCAGCTTGAGCAAGCCAGTAATGTATGCCTGTCGAATTTCGCTGGCCTTTGGAAACTTTGGTCTTTCTAAAAGTCTCTTCTTTCCTTTTGCCAGTATTTCTCGTTTTGCAGTCCAGGGATTCCAGGGATATATATTGCGCCATGATATCTGTGTGGAAATGGATTGCGATATTATACGAAATATAGTTTTTACACCTTCAGTGGGGGGATTCATGAGGATGAGTAATTCCATCGCCTTCTTCTTCCTCTTGCTCTTCACTCCGTTTAACCTTCTTTTAGGAGAAGGGGTAGCTGGGGAGGGGGAGGCAGGCCTGGGCTTCCTTTTATGAAAAAAGGACACTGAGGATTAGAAGATATTAATGTCATTCCCAAGATTTAGTCCAAGACATATTTACCCTAAACTCATGGCTGATAGCCAGGCACACCCGTTTAGCCCGGTCGCTCTTCAGAGTCAGATTATACCAGGCCTCCTGGACGCGCCTGCTATGTTTCATTAGGGAAGCCAGTTCTGCCAATTCCGAGTCGGTGGCGTCCTTTCCCTTCAGGTGAGTCACCCACATCAAGAAATTAGCAATACAATTTTAATGGTGGCGAGGAAAGCGCTAGTGTGAGGGTTAGGAAAAAGCTTAACTTCCGCACATTTGTGCTTTTCAATGTCTTGCCGTGGTATAATTTCACGCCAGATTTCTTAAGAAATTACTTCATCTTTGCGTATACACGTGAAGACGTGATGGGCGTCCCCGGGCTGTTTAGAAAAAGGGGGTCAGACCCCTCAGCCTCATTGTTGTTGAGGATGAAGGGCGTGACCACACTTTTGTAATCGGTCAGCATCTTCATCGTCTGTTAAACAACAACATCAAGATTAATGGGTGTTATGAGTCACATCTCTCAGTGGAATTTACTACATCATTTACTTCAGTATCTAGGTAGATGGTGAGCGGGCCACTAATTGATGCTGTCTTGTCTTTTTCACAGGTATTACCGCTGTCAGTGTAATCCTGCAATAGTACGTTTGCAATGAGGGACGCTCTTGCGGCAAAAGCCACGACCAAGGCTGATATTAAATGCTGGGAAACTTCCATGGCTTCCTCAATGGTCTGTAGCTGGACCACTGTAACATTTTTTCCCATGATACCATTCCAGCGGCCGTCGCTTTCATCGTTGTCCATGGCTGGATTCTATGATGACCTTAACCTTAGCATAACATACCATGGATTAGTTAACATAAATACATAAAGCCCATTCATTGAGTCAAGTTACCTCCCCGAGGGAGAGCTGTAGTCTTTTGTTGCGTACGATCTGCTTATTCTTTTGATGATGGCACGCCTTCCTGAGCGTGCGCCGCCACGACATCTGTAGATTATGTAGGCGGGTCTGACAAGATATCTGACTGAAGAATCGTCCACGATGCGTCTTGGTTCAAACATGAAGCCTTGAATAAGTCTTTCCTGCTGTTGAATTTCCTCAAAATAATCGCTAAAATCGCTTCACGAACTCGAATCGCTAGAAGAACATCGTTAATGTTTTGAAGTTTTGGCTCGTAAAACAAGCAAAAAAAAAAAAAAAAACACAACAAGAAAGTCAATTTGTCCAACAATCAACATGTGACTAAAATTGACTGTCGAAAATTGATATACCGCGCATTGACGTCACACGCCGCTGACCAGGCACTTGCGTCTTCCATAATGATGTTAACTTGTAAACCGTATACAGGGACGTACATAAAAATCATAACAAAAGAGCCACACAGCAGGGATTAAAAAAAAGAAATTTTCAAACAGAAACTAAAGTAAAATATTCGAGTTTCGCAGGTGCAATGAAATACAGAAACGGAGTCCTCCTTGAAGTAGATGGCCACCATAGCTAATAAGTGGAATGGTTAGAAAAATCCGGTAAACTTTAAAGGGCGCCTCCATTTTTTTGCTTTTGATGTTGAACTGTGTCATCACCTGACCTCAACCGTGCACACAATCTTCGAGTTCCAAACAATAATGAAGTCATATTATTAAGCTCCTCTCTACTTCTGCCTTTAAACTTCTTTATGGTCTAATACAGTTGATCTAGATCTTCAGACAACACTGGCTTGGTAGGAGTGATACTTTTTTATTTCTTGGTTCTTCATAAGCTGATGGGGACTTGGTAGGTAGTTTTTTTTGGAGGGGTGGGGGTGTCATTGACGTCAGATGATGCCCTCTTTTATAAGTCTCTTTCTGGTACGTTCCCTCTTGTACAGGTGAACGCACACTATGTATTTCTTTCTCGAACTCAAACACTACGATTACAAAACTCTACCGATCGACATCTATTTTCATAAACATACGACCTCGGTGCTCGAGTTGCACGCTGAAATTTGTTTTTTTCGCTGCCGTCAATCAAACCTAATCAGTCGGTAACTTTCATATTTTTGATTTGGGGCAGCGAAAACCCAAATTTCAGCGTGTAACTCAGTTAACTTAAAGTTGATGATGCAATAATGTAGGCGCATAGGCTCGTAGGCATGTAGGCGCTTACAGGCTCCTAATCTTGTATGCCTGGAGTGGGGGGGGGGGGGGGGGGGGTACTCCCATAAATGGACTATACGGGGATGAAGAGGGTATGGTTTTCCGAGCTTCTTCTTTGATCCAGCCCCGCCCCTCAGAAATTCAACATCCCTATGTGTGTGTGTGAGGAAAGGGGCATGGATAGTTTCTGGTACTACACAATGTTATTTTGTTAATTGTTCATCATGACTAGTATCAAAACTACCTCATAGTCTGAAGTAGGGCAGAGCAGCCAAGCCTTTTAGTATTTTGAACCAGAAATCTTCGCTTTTTAAATGAAAAATGATCACCATTTTCCTGCAAAAGTGTGGATAGATTTCTTTAGAGAGATAGTTAAGAGATACATTGACTTGTTTCTAATCATAACTTAAGTACCTGCATCTTTTCAAGATATTGCCTCTTATCAGCCTTGTTTCTGTCAATACCATGATGACGGTCATATACCTTTTATGCCATTTATCACGGATGGTGTGCCATCAAACTCTATTCTGCTGAAAATTGTTGATTTAGCATCTTCAAGGAACACTTTATGTTTTTTCCAAACATCTGTTTTTTCCAAACATGTGTTTTGGTTTTATTTTTATAAAAAAAAGATTTGATAAATATATTTCACATGTAGATAGATGGATAAATCACTCAATTCTTTTTTTATTACTTGTTACAGATAAATATTACTATCGACTATGTCTCATTTTCTCATTGGACTCTGAAGATGACTTACACTCAGGTTGTGGAATCGTCAGTCGCCACCAACTACAGTCTTTTTCAAGACTACACTCACCCGGACAATCACATTTCACACCAAATTCAACTTATTTCTTTCATTTTTCTCTTTCTGTTCTTTCATTTTTGGTGTAATGCAAATTCTTTTAGAATTTTTCATTTCATTTTCCAGGTTAAGCAACATGCTATTAACAAATATTACAGAATGTCTCTGTGATCCATGCCATGGATCCATGGTGGAGAGATATAGCAGACCAAAGGGTAAGGGAGACAATTATTTGCTGCATGCGAGCATGGTTGTTTCAGGTCCCACACACTGCGTATAGAAAAAAAAGCGAGCAAAATGTGTCCAGCACCCCTGACTCCTGTTATAATAAAACTCGCAATGCTGTTGGTGTTGTCATGATAATAATAATAAATCATGATGGCTCTCATAAGGGGGGTTGCAATCCCCACCCACCCCCCTCCCCTCCCCGCGCTTAGATTTGCCACTGAAAATTTGTCTTCAGAGATGTGAAGTTATTCAAATGATTCAAAATATAGTCCATGTCCAAGATTTTTACCACATTTCCCGGAAGATTTCTGAAATTCTCGCCAGAAGGACCATCCATCATTTACTTGTGGTTGTCAATTTCCTTCACGCGAAACAATGTTCATAAGTTTGTTTACATTACTTCGCGTGAATCAGGCTGACATTGTTTCTTCTTTCAATCAAATGGCTATAAAACGATTTTAATAACATAAGGTACGACATTATTGAGAGATTCTTTTTTTTTTTTTTTTTAATTAATCACGATTTACACGTTCAAACACTCAACAAACGGCTTCAACACGACTCCAACACGGCATGATTTCCGGTAGCTTCACTATCGAGACAATCATTCCATCGGGAACCTGTCGGGAACACGAAGGTGACGTCATTTTCGGGAAGTCGTTTTGAGTCTCGCGAAATAGCTTCTACCTTTCATCACGGTCTTGCCGACCTGCACATTCACAACCTGCACGTGACCATCTTTGCCTGGAAAAGTTTCTGTAATCCTCCCCAGGGGCCACTCTCCTCTTGGCGTGTCTGGAGACAGAATTAAGACAACATCTCTGACTTTGAGGTCATCTTTCTCGTGATACCTGATACTACTTCACGAGGGTTCAATCCTGAAAGCCGTTCCTGCATCCATCTGTGCCAGAAATGTCTGACTACCTGTCATGGAATAACTTAAGTAGATCTTAGGGGATTTTATTCATTATTGTTATCAGGTGTTAGATCACTTAGTAATACTACTCCTTTGCCCATATTTAGAGATCTTTGTCTATAGGTAGTTTTTTAGCTTAGTATTGTTCTTGAAATACTTATATACGTCCTTTCATAACAAATGCGGAGAAAAAAAGCGTTCAGTAGTTGCGAGCTGTGCAATAAAACACAGCGCGGTTGGTACAAGAGAACTGAGAAGAAAACGGTCGTCCAAGAAAGCAACTCACACAGAGTTCCACTAGAAAAAGATCGTACTGAAACAGTTGAGAAGATAAAGTTGAGGAAAAAAACATTTGAAAGAGAACCTCAGCAGAAGGCTCGGGAAAGGTTATATGGTAAAGATAAAGAAAGAAAGAACTGAACTAGTACCGCAGAGAGGAATTAAGTCGAGAAGAACAATGTACTAAACAAGACCGACAACCACTTGGGAATGAGAGACTTTACAGAAACTTTGAAAACCAAAAAGTAAGATCCAGCGAGCTATTGTGTCTCGGGAAGCTGGACCATGTGGTTTTGTGTAACAAATCAGAAGCTGATGAGATGATCTTAAACTAGCTGTTCTGGCAATGTATTCTTTAAGTGAATTAAAAGGACATAATTTAGTGTCATTAGGGAATTTTTTGAAGACTACTGGTGCTAGATGTCTATTTTGTCCTCCATGCCGTGATGTCTGCTTTAGTACATCCAGCACTGTGAAGGAGTATTGATCTTCTGAACAAACAAGTCCATCTAATGACAAAGCTTTCAAAGTTTGTGTCCTTTGTGCTGTTACAAGTGCCATAAGCACAGTAAGCTTCATTGTCAGCTGTTTCAATGACAGGAGAGGGTTATCAAGTAAGCTTCTAATGTTATCCAGGACAATTTGAGGGTTCCAAGTCTCTACATAACGTGGCAGAGCTAGTTTTCTTTTAAACAGGTCAGCCATAAATCTGCTAACTAAGGGGTGTTCGCCCAAATTAACTCCATCTAACTTGATAAAAGAAGATAATGCACTTCTTGTTGAGGCAACAGCACTGTATCCTAGCCTTGCAGATTGGGCTGCAAGAAAACCCAATACCTGAGGCAAACCTTGTTTTGTCTACAGTATGATGCCCATTGGGTAATAAAGGTAGAGTATCGTTTTTAGTTCGTTTTCTCCATGAATCAAGAATTATCTCTAGAGATTGTCCATTAATGCCATAATTTTCCTGACACAAGACACCCGAGTAGTTTCAATTTGGGGTATAATGGATGTACTTTCGATGGATCGTGGACCAATGTCAGAGTGTACTGCTGTACAGGTATCTGAATTGGAGGCTGTTCCAACATTCCACTTTGGAACCACAATTATTGCTGAGGTTTGACTCATTTGAATTTTCTGTAGGACTCTTCCTATCAAACTAAAAGGTGGAAAACAATGAATTAGGCCATAGTTTGTCCAGTTTAATGAAAAGGCATCAACTGCACAGGCCATAGGGACTGGTTTCCAAGAAACATATATGCTTTATGGTTAAGCCTAGATGCAAACATGTCAATTTGAGGTTGTCCCCATGTTCTACTTAACATGTTGAACACTTCTGTATCCAGTGACCATTCAATATCATCCTTAAATTCTCTACTAGCTTTATCAGCCTGAACATTAAGATGTCCTGGCAAATGAGAAATTGTAATGGTAATTTTTGTTTGTTTGCACCACAGGAGTATTTCCCTTGTTATCAGATTACAGGAAGGAGAATGGGTTCCTCCCATGTTTCTAATGTAAGCCACTGCTGTTTGGTTATCTGATAACACTTTAATATGCACCTCATATAAATCATTACAAAGTGACATTAAACCCATTTGAATGGCTTTAAGCTCTAGGTAGTTGATGTGACAAGTGGACTCAAAAGGTAACCATCTACCCCCAGTTGGATTGTCAGAATCTTCAATCATTTTCAATCCACCACTTGAGATCCTGGTTTGCCAGGTATGACAAGGTCATTTTCCCATCTAAATTTCTACCAAAGCATCAGTTTTTTCATTCTCAATCTGACGGTAGAATAAAGGACCATGAAGAATCCCAGGGAAACTAGAGACCATCAGCCCTGTCAATGAGGCTATAGACCTGATGGAGACATTGCGCTTGTCAATTACACCTAGACATGCTTCTTTGACCTTAGCTGATTTTTCAGGAGTCATGCTGACAAACATGGTTTCAAAGTTTATGATGAACCCCAAAAATTTAACCTCTCTAGAGGGCTTAGTACATGATTTGACATCATGAATTGTAAACCCCAGGGATTTTAATAAAATCTGGTGTCTGTAACAGCAGTATTCAACTCCTCAGGAGTATCCCCTACAAGTAGTATGTCATCAATATATCCTACCAGGTATATCCCTTTGGATCTTAAGGTAGCATATGCAGGTTTCATTAGCTTTGTGAACAACCTGGATGCACATGCTAGCCCATTGGGTAAAGCATTAAACTCATATAATTCACCCATGAAAATGAAGCGTAAGTATTTTTTATGTTCTGGGGCAATGGCCACAGAATAGTAGGCGTCTTTTAAGTCAAGCACTGCCATATACGAGTTTGTTTAACTAACTGTAAAGCAGATTGCAAGGTTTCCATCTTAAAGTGGTGGTATGTTACAAAAGCATTAAGATTTTTAAGGTTTAGGATCAGCCGGAATGTGTTGTCCTTTTTTGGACGGGTAAACACTGTTGAAAGGAATTGCCCTTCACATGCTGAGGCTCTAGATATAACTTCTTTTTTGTTCTTCTTTAGTAATTTGTTAAGTTCGGTCAATATTATGTCAGCTTCTTTTTGGCTATACACATGTGCCCTGTACCATATTGTATGGGTTCTCTCTCAAACTCTATATGGCAGCCCTTGACAATGTCCAGAATTCTGTGGTCACTAGTAATTGTCTTCCAATTATTAAGATACTTGGAAACATTTCCTGCTTTGAATTGTATAGAGTTTTCATTTAAGGTACTATTACTCACCAGAGAGACAGATGATGGCTGTTCAAAGCTGAAGCTGATTTGGGGTTCTGATAATTCCCCCTGCCTTGGTATTTCTTGCCGGGGTGACCTCGCCCCCGGCTGGACCTGGTTTTTTTGACTTGTAATAGTTATTTGTTCTGTCGTATCCAAAGCTAGATGACTGACTCCCACTATTTGGGGAATGGCCTTGCTTGTTGGCGTTCTGAATTTTAGCGCCAATTTTGTCCTCATCCCCTATGTCTTTTAACAGCTTTTGCAAGTCGTCTCCAAAGAGATAATCTGTAAATGGGACGAGGAGGGAAACAAAGGGAAGCATATTCCCTACCAATATCAGGTTTCATGAGAAATCTTCTCTATACGTTGTTCTCGTAGTTCACGTGTGTTAGGAGCGACAGCACCTGTAAACTCATCTTCTTTACAGACTGAATGTGCTCGGAGTCAAGGGATTTTGCAGTCATCATTTCATCGGCTATTCGTGTAGCCGGGATTATTCCCTTTACCAAAGCCTGCTGCATTTTGAATAAATGCAGATCACGTTTCTTTTTTGGCTCGCGTAGGCGACGCCAGATTCCCGCGTTAACGCGAGTGGCCTTAGTATTGGAACAATTTTCAGGCCTTTCCTGCCTGTCCATTTTTTCCTTTAACAGTTTTTTGGCCATTTTGGATCTGAACATTTTATTGATGACTTTTGACAAAATCGTTCTCTAGGTTGTCACCCACCGAATCTTCTGACTCGTACTCCTTTGTCAGTTCGCTCAGAAAATCGTCTTTTGGTTCTACAGACTCTTTCGAAGACTTTTCTTTGTTCTCTGAGACAGTTGATTCTAACACTTCCTTCAACATGTCCTCTCAATCAGTCGAGTTCTTGCTCATGTAGCTAGAGCCCGCTTTTGTAGTCGTTTCACTTATGGAGCTGCTCGACTGTTTTGCCGCCTTTTTGGCGGGATTCGGACTATCCTCGTTACTAGTGCTAGTATCGAGAATTTCGGCCCGTCGTTTTCCTTTGTTTGACGTAGATGTATCCCTCATGGAGGGATGCGCTTTTCCTTCAGTCATATGTTTAGTCAGTTCCACAATTGCTGAAGTTAAGGTACTCAATTGCACCGAGGGTAATGTTGGAGCGGTTCCATCTGAATGACTTCCACTAATGGCGCCTTTGTCCTTGACAGGAGGCGACTTGTGAATAGAATTCTTCTCGTCTTCTTCCGAATCCAAAGACACATCCTGCGGGTTGGATGGATCTGTCATGTCGAAATCTGCTAAAGTCTGTTGTGGTAAATAATTGTGAATGATCCAACCTGCTGGAAGTCCAACTCCCACTGTGCTCGAAGTGCATGCTTGCTAACTCACGTGACCTCTGATTGTATGCAAATGCGAGGTAGAATCCGTTTTGTAGCTAGATGAGACGACCACACAGTTATAGCCATAATTATTGCAAATAATTCTTTAAAAGTAATAGACCGTCTGTTTGGAATGTCAACAGCTTCAAATGAGGCACAAAACCATGACGATTCAAAGAAGCCTTCAAACAAAGTTTTACGCGCATCAGTCTGTAGGTGTGAAGACGTTCGTTCGTTAACCATTGATCATTATAAAGTAAACTGTGACCATTCCAGTCTTGAAGAAATGTAATCCCCCACTCCACATCTTTGAAAAATCGAGTAGTGAGACGGATATGATGTGAAGAGACATATGAAGTTGAGTTCACCTATGAGAGAATGAAGTGCGCGTTTAGTACAAGAAGAGCGTAAACGCCAAGGAACAAATCCATTGTTTCCTGGCGTCGGGTATTCGAGATGCTAGCTTGTTGTGTGATACTATTTAGCTCGATTCCAAAGAGTTCAAGCTTTGTACAAGGTTGTATAGTTTTTTTTGGGTTGACCGTAAAACCAATGTCATGACACGTTCGTAACATGAGTTCAAGATTTGTTAGACACGGAGTGTTGGGTATTGCTGAACCGCAAGTCCAAAAGTCGTCTAAATAGTGCCATACGGGAGACACTCCTCGATGATGCATGAAAGTGGCCATAGCGTCGGCTAAGCGTAGGAATAGTGCAGGTGAGGAACGTAGACCAAAGGGAAGAAAGGCGTCAAAAAATAAGAAAGCCGAGTAGATCCGTTGATTTTAACATGCCAGGTTGATCCTAACAATTCCCAGTCATCGTGATGAACGAGAATATGCCGTAAAGCGTCGAACAAGCCTAGCTTGCTCATCAAAGCCCCCTTTCCAAAACGTTTTAAATGAGCAATGGCAGCGTCCATAGTATCATAGGAACAGGAAACTTCGTCTTTGAGAATGTCTTCATTCACGGGGTGGCAGGCGGCCCAGGATAAATCATTGATTATACACCATTTGACTGGCATCGAGCGCTTTTTAGGAATTGCGCCAATCGGCGATCCGACGAAATTAGTGAAAGGCGGGTGGAGAAGAGGACTAATCTTACGATTAAGACTGATTTCGAGTAAGCGAGCGATAACTTCAGGGTTAGATAATGCAGAATGATGATTAGGTGATATCAATGAAGTTCGAGTTCTGGTGTAACCGATACGTGAAAATTGTGTTATGTCAGTTAATAGGTCATTTGTAAAAGTAGAATTGTTGCGAGTCCAAGCTGATAGTTTAAACTTTTGCTTAATTTTTAACGGAGGAGACTTGATAATCGGCAAACGGATGGTTCCCCCGGCAAGTTTTGCACCCGTGCTCGTTTACAATCTTTTCCTTGTTGACATAAGCGCCTTTGGAAAAGTTGCATTCTTCGATGCCATTGTGGAGCCATTTCTCGAATTTCCACTCTTTTCTTGGCGCCTCTTTTCAAGGTTATGACAAGCTAAAACCATATGGATTTCCCATCCACTCAGGGGTGGATGGCTTTAGCAGAAAGGTTCTTTGGCTGGAGTTGGCACGATCCAACAATGACCCTGAAATAACTGCAATACTTGGAATCTGTAAAGCATCACAAAATCTTCCATTACGAACCAGGACTGAAAATTGAATAACAACGGCTATGCAGTGCTATTTTCGTGCTGATGGCGATGCACCCTTTTCTGATGAGCATGATGCCCATGTCTATGGAACATCAACTAGAAATCAAAGGATTGAAAACTTCTGGTCTCATTTTAGGAAGTCATGCTCTAATTGGTGGAATCAGTTTTTCAAAGACTTGGTTGATAGTAGTCAAGTGGACATTTCAAATGAAATTCACAAAGAGTGTCTGTGGTTCTGTTTTCATGGCATTATTCAACAAGAACTTGATTAAATGAAACAATACTGGAACTCACATTACATAAGACCTTCACGTCATGAAACAGTTGGGGGAGTGCCTAATATATTATTCCATTTACCAGAACAGTCAGGTGCCTTTGATTGTGGCATTGCAGTATGTAAAGAAAAGCTTTTGGAGATGGAAGAGAGGTGTAATAATGAACTGGAGGAAAATGTTTATCAGGAATATTTTCATTATGTTATGGATAAAGAAGAGCCTCATTATCCATCCAACCACAGTGAAGGTTTATGTTTATTTCATCAGCTCATCATCTCATCATCTCATCAATTCATCTTAAATGTTATCCATATCATTATCAAAATGTCTTTCTTTGATTATGAATTTAACCATTTGCTATGCTTAACTTATGTTTATTTTTTGCAAAAATTGCATACATTTTGATATTGCAAACTATATACGGTATGCCATTTGCAATATTGTTCCCTTACGCAAGTAACATTTCTTAAGGAAGGATCAAATATAATAATTCAATGAAACAAGTATGTTAAAACATATTGACGGTAATCATTGGATTTACAAATCAACAACAATAATTATAAATCACGATGAAAATAACTAATCAGATTCACTTAAAAAGGGATTGAATGCAAAAAAGAACTCAAGCAAAATATGAATGAAATAAATCCAACTCCAACGCTAATTTTAACACTTTTACTGTAAAATATATAAGGTGCATAAAATGAAAAGCTTTCTTTTTTTTTTTTTTTTTTTTTTTTTTTTTTTTTTTTTTTTTTTTTTGCCTTAACTCAAAGAAGACCAAAGCCAAATCCCTCATCTAAGAGAGAATTCATTGCTTCCTCAAATTGTGCAGCATCTTGATAATGAGATGGTAGTTTGACACTTGGGTCGCATGTTGATGGTATTGGTCTGCACTTGCAGGCTGCTTGGCACCCATGCTTAAATCTCACGGTCATTGTCTTCTCCATTCCAAGAGGTGTAAAACGGTCACTACCAGTAATGAATTTGTAGAGTTTTGGAAGTCCATCTGCATAGGAATTTTTTAATAGAAAGGACATAAAAGCAGAAGATTCAATGTTTCCTTCCTATCTGCAGCTTTTCTAGCATTATATCGTCATTAAATAGCTCTATCACATGACGGACAGAGTTAGGAGATCACATGAGATAGCACAGAGCATGCGCAAGATCATTCTTCAAAGTTATGTGGGTGTCAGAAGGGAATGGATTTCAAACTCACCCCACTGAAATGTAATACATGTTGATATGCGAATTAACAAACCATATGCATATAACCCCTAATGGGAGGGATTATTCAGAGGGTGGGCGTGTAGACCTTCTGTTTTCATCATATTAAGACTCACAGTGAACTGTAACTTGTTGTAATGGAAAATAAACATCTAGTTAAGGTGATTTGGAACCTCCCATGTTATTAACATATGCTACTGCAGTTATGTTATCTAACTGGAGCTGGATATGTATTTCCTTACTATGGCCAAAAATGCTGCCTGCAGTTCTAGCACGTTAATGTGCTTGGAAGCTTCTGATGGCGTCCACCTACCCCCAATTTTCTTTCCCTTAAATACTGCACCCCAACCCTTTTTTGAAGCATCTGACTGATTGGTCATAGAAGGTGCAGGATATATTATAAATTTCTTTGCCTGTGGTGCATATTTGATCCACCAAAGCAGCTTCTGAATAGAATTCTCTGACAATTCCTAAACTTCCCTGCATTAATTACAAGAGCATTTGTTTTGTCATGCTCAAGTACCCAATAGCGGAGGGGTCCATACTCTGCACCAGGAAAAAGGGATATGATTAGACCAATAACCCTTGCAACATCTAAAATAAGAGTCATTTCCTTTTCAACAAGCTGACGACAGGCCTTAATCGTTTTGTCGATCTTTTCTGGTGTAGGTGATACAGTCATGTTCAGAGAGTCGAGAATAAACCCGAGAAATCTCAAAGTTTGTGTAGGAAGGAATACTGATTTCTTGGGGTGAATACAAAACCCCAATTCAGTGAATAACTTGGTAGTACTCTGAATAATTTTCCTGCACTCTGCGATGGTATCACCTTGCAAATACGAGTCGTCAATATAGCCTACACATATATGACCCTGATAGTGCAGTGTTGAATAAACAGGTTTACGCAGATTTGTAAAAATGCGTGGGGCACTTGATAGGCCATTGGGAAGACACGTATATTTATAAAGGCTTCCCTTAAACTCAAATTTCAAAAACGTTTGGTGATTTTTCTGTATAGGCACAGTGTAATATGCATCCTTAAGGTCCACTGATGCCATATAACAACCTGGCTTTATCATTTTGGTTACGGTATCCAGAGTGTCCATTTTAAAATGGTGGTACTCCACGGATTTATTAAATCCTTTTAAGTTAAGAATCATACGAAATGAACCATCAGGTTTGGGTCTAAGAAAAATTGTAGATATAAATTGGCCAGGTTCATGACATGAAGGCTCGATTACTCCTTTGGATAAATGGGCTTTTAGTTCTCTTTGAACAATAAGCTCTTCTTGAGCATTAAATTTACTAGGTGTGTAGTGTGCTTGAGAAGGTGTAAGTCCCTCTTCGAAAGCAATTTCTACACCAGCGACAAATTTAATATATTTGAGTCGCTTGTAATCTTACGCCAACTGGGCAGAAACTCTCTAAGTTTGCCCGCTCTAAAGATCGTAAGGTCGTGCATAAATGTATAAACATCGTTTGGTCTTACCTCAATATTTACTGTTTCGTGTTTCCCTCTCTCTTCCTGCTTTGAGGGGGATTGCCCTTGGATAAAAAATCATTTCTTCGCAGATTGGGAGCAAAGCGGTTGCTGTGGTTCCCGTAGGCTTTTCTGCCGCCATAATTTCGTCTATTATCTCAATTATGATTGGTATGTGACGAGGTTGAAGGGCGAACTTTCTTTGCCAATTTATTAGCATCGGTGATATCCTTTGCTAACTTCGAGAGATCTCCGAAGAGATATTCAGAGGTTTGATTGGCCGCGAAACTACTGCATAGTGCTTCGTAGTCTTTGTTGAGGTCATTCTTCATTGCTCGGCGTTGTGCGGTGTTCAAGTCCTGATTGCTTTGCAGAGTCAGTGCAATAGCGTCCGTCATAAACTGGACAAGTTCTCTGTTGTCCTTAAGTCCCGATTGAAGTATTAGGTCGGTTGCCTTCATCATGGCCACAACGCCAGCCACTAGTGTATTTTGTGACTTTTGAGTCTTGGAACCGTTGGTCCTCGAAATATTTGATTCCATGTGAGGTGGTTTACACGTGGCGTCCTCAGACCAGCGAACATTGAGCCAGTATCTGGCGGGTCCAATCGACATTTACCATCATCGACCATCTCGGCGTTGAAGTGCGAGTATTTTCAAACGAGCAAAGGTTAGATTAAGACATTGTCAAGTACGTTGACTCTCTATATGCTGTTTTTAGGCTTACCACGTAAGACTCGGCAAGTTTTTAAAATCTTCGAGTTTTCGAAACGTGACCTTGCTGGCGAAGCAAACTATCTCCCACTCTGGTAGTCATGTGATAGAATTCCCGTTTGGGCTCACCATCATCTACTGCAGGCTCCCCAATAAACGTAACCTTAAGAATCGCTTTGGGTTTAATCCATTTCTTTCTTCTTGCAACCAAGTGATCTTGGAATGCAGAAGACCTTCTTATGGACACCCTGCTTGAAACTGTGCTCAAGACAGTTTTTAAATTGTCAACTGCATTCTTTATGCCCTCCATATCAGTATCTTGCTTTTCTCTCTCATTATGCCCTTTCTTATTCTCATTTCCCTCATCTTCACTTGGTATTTCAATACTTAATGGAATGGCATAGCACCTATGGGGTCCACCCAGGCTTCTGCACATGCATTAGCATGTTCCTCTATTTCCATGTACGGGAAATTAAGTAGGCAAGTAGGACATTCATGCTAACCTGACGGTTTTGCTGTGTCTACATCTCCTACAACACTTTCTGGAACAGTAATGGATGGAAAAGAAATGATATGGTGGAAGTTGATGACCAGCTGACAACTTTTCCTGTTGACCTTGACCTGGTAGGGGCAGTTGTTTTTGCTGTAGATCCTGAACAACCCATATCAATGAATGGTTTTTCCAACTTTACATTCTCACTTGAACCATTATCATCGTTGGCATTCTCAAAATCCTTTTTTTCACATAGCCAAAAATAAATCTTGGAATATGGCTTGACCAAATCTTCTTTGTACTTTTCCAGGGTGAATGGTGTATTGGTCCCAGGTAGATGCTTTACCCCAGACAAATCTGAATACAATATTACATAATCCTGATATGGATTAAACTGTTTGAAATGTCTGGAATGCTTTTCAACGGATGTGCTAGGGAGGCAAGCAGAATAAGCATTGGTATTTAGAAGGATTGGAATTGTCCTTCCCTTTACTTTTGTCAGGTCACCTGTTTCACTTTCGAAACAATACGGACTTGGACCTTGGCTACTTCTTTCTTTTGACTTGTCTGTGCTCTCTTTTTATCGTTTTTCTTCTCGATTTTTGAGGACCTGTCAGCTTCCTTTTTCTTTTTAAAATCATCAAAGTATAAGGTAGATGAAGGTCTCTTACATGGAGGGCCTCCAGGTGCTATTGAAATTTTAAAAAACGAACTGTGGATATATACACATGTGCACATAATTATTTCACAACATTTCTACAACATTTGGGCATAATGCAAAAAGAGAGAGGCAAACGGACAGAAGCTTCCTACATAAATATTAAGATTGAAAAGCAAAATTCATCTTATACTTTCAGACCTTGTATAATTACTTGAAATCAGCTTATGTTTTCGCCCCATGCTTAACCTGTTTGTGCAAGATCCAGCCCAGAGTTATGACAAAACTTTCCAATTTGAAGAAGCGTTGAGCCACAACCTTGACAGAATACCATATTGTCTTTCAAATTCTAAAAATATATAAAAAACACCGTGCAAACCAACGAATATTCTAAAAATCTAAAAAAGCCATGCGGTATGACGCTATTTCGATCTTTGCTTGTTTGTACCCAGTCCCTCGCAGTCCCATGCGCGTGCATTGGTTTGGAACTTTCTACGGAAAGGCTCAAGATTTGTCGGAAGAGTTCGATGATTAAAACTTACTATTTTTACGGAAGAGCTCGGTATTGGTACGGAAAGTTCGATGATTGTACGGAAAAGCTTCATGTTTTTATAGAAGAACTCTATTTGTAGGGAAGAGCTCAAGATTTTTACGGAAACGTTCGATGATTTTACCGAAAAGGTTGATGTTAGATATGGGACAACTTGATGTTTTTTAAAGAAAAACTCAAGATCTGTACGGAAGAGCTCAGTATTGGTACGGAAGAGTTCGATGATTGTACAGAAAAGCTTTATGTTTTTATAGAGGAACTCTATTTGTAGGAAAAAGCTCGACAATTGTAGGGAAAAGCTCGACAATTGTAGGGAAAAGCTCAACAATTGTAGGGAAAAGCTCAATATTTGTACGGAACAGATGTCCCTTATGGGCCACCGTACAAACGTGACACTTTTGTGGCGCGTTGCCTCGATCGATGAATTTGATCTGAAACAGCCGCCATTTGAAGCAACGTTAACTGAAGCAAGCCAGTCAAACCAGCTAAAAGAGCAATAGATGCAGCGCCTCTTTCCTTATAATTACAGGTAGTTTTCTTAGTATTTTATACGTTATTGCAACATTTTCACTTTGTTTTGACTGTGTAATCAGGCCAACTAAATCTCGATCCCAGGCCAGAACCGCGCTAACTGTGCAAAAGTGAGAACGGCACCGGTGTTTACATGAGTCCGTTCGAAGCTTTCACTGCATCGGCCCCAAAGTGAGACCTACTTTTTTAGGTCCCAAACTTAAGAGGGCGTCTCTGTAACAGCGTGCCACTCGATCTGGGCTCGAAAAATAGATTTCTTTTATATTCCTATCATCGAAAGTACTATCTATCCTCGCTACAAAATTGCAGTTAGAATTGTTCTAAATTCTTTTTTCCACCCGCTATGCGAATTTTTGTCCATCGACCCCAAATCAGTGAAAGACGCCGATTTTCGAGGTCGGCCGAGGGCTATTTTCAAAGTCTGTTTTCTCGGGTTTCTCTGCACATAAAAGCTAATTTTTCTATCCAAAACTTTAGTCTAGGGTAACTTCTGCATAAAAACAGTAATAGTTTTTTTTGGAATGCGCGAATTCTGAAAAATAATTCTAACTGATCGAGACTACTGAAAGCGTGACATGGAAAGCTAAGATTATGAGACCTCGAATATTGCAAATTTCTCATTTGTGGCACCTAATCCAGCCCTAAAATATCATTCAACCTTGAGATAAGAAGCTATTTTATAGATGTGTGCAATAAAATTTGCGGCACATTGCGTTTCTACGAAATAAGCTGTTTCAAATTGTTCTATTTTCAGTTATTTCCTTGCGTGACACGACAGGCCGTTGGGTCTGTGACGGCTACTTCTTTGCTCATTATCCTCAATACCATTACCTAAAATATAATATGATGAATTAAACCTTAACTTTACAATATTTGTTCCATTATAAAAGATTTCAATAATCTACGTCTTCATTTAATAGTGCTTCTATAAGCTGTTTTGAAATTTCACCGCACAGTAATTTTTTTTATTTGAATATCTCGAGGTCGGGAGGTCAATCGCTATTTGTTTATTTAATTATGTTATTGATCAACTCTATACTTATATTAGTAGTACTTGGAATACTGAATCCATGTCTTTGTACTAAATACCAGTGAGTTAGACTAGGAAAAAATGAAATAAAATAAAACAAAATAACAATGCATAATATTTTTTTTAAATATACATCTTTTAAATATAATACAAATAACCATTATTACAAATACAAATATATATCTAAGAGCGAAATTCAGTCCGAGAGATATGAAACTATATACGATGGGCTCCGCCGAGAACCAGACGAAGCTTCTTATATATCACTTGTTCAAGAGACACCTTCAACACTTAGCATGAGTTGGGCTCTAAAACCAAGAACCGGATTGAGCTGCTCGTTTTACGGAAAATGTGCGGTCGTATTTGACAGCAAAGTTTAACCTGGGTGAGATGACTGGTAGAAAAGCAGACCCTGAGCAAGTTGCCGCGGAAATGCGGTACGCGAGAAATAAGAACGATGAAAGGCGCTTTGAAAGAGAAGAATGGCTATCCAAGACCCAGATTGCAGGAAACTCAATTAGACCCCCCCCCCCCCCCAACTCAATTAGCCCCCCCCCCCCCCTTTGCTGTTACAAGAAATTGATCATGAGTATAGCATATTGGCCTGCAACACCCCATTATGACACGTACGATCTTTGCGCCTACTATATCAAAGAAACAAGATCTCAGCCTTCAATGTTGCAATGCTGAAAAAAATACTTAATCACTTTGAAGTACAGTTTAGATCTAAAGACCTTAAAGCAGAGCTCTTGCGTTTGGTTGGGGAAGTCATTAAGGAATGCAAGTGTTCTCCGCAGTAGAATCAGTAGTGCTAGCTAGCTATACCGCAAACCGGTTGGCTCAGCTAGTTGGTTGAGCATCGGGACTTTCGTGCGGGAGGTCGTGGCTCGAGTCCCAGCTTGACCAACACTCAGGGTCTTAAGATAACTGAGAAGAAAGTGCTGCCTTTGTAATTACATCTGCAAATGGTTAGGCTTTCAAGTGGCTCGGATGACCACTTTAAATGGCGGTCTTGTCCCTCCACAATCATCATTACTAACCAACATCGGAGGGACGTAAAAGAACCACTGAGGACGTAAAGAAACCCTGGCAGTGACCACCCTCAGTGCCTACACTTCATACTAACCATCTCTCATGCTTGTAAATTGCATAAAAGCAATCTGTCATTAACAACTCAATGTAAAGCACCTTTGATTATATTCATATAGAAAAGGCGCTATATAAATTCATAAGATCATTGTAACATTTAATCTTAGTTCAGTGAGTACACGACAGGGGCGGCGGAAGCTGAACATTGTCCATTGGAGGACTTGGAGGAGCACGTCAAAACAGCCTGTACTGATTGACTGTTTTAAAATCGCCTTGAAAATAATGTTAGTTCCGAACCCATGAAGATAACCAAAGAATTTGTTTTTGTAATGAAGATGATGACGATGACGATGATAATGATAATGATTTATTAAATTATAATAATAATAACAATAATGATGATTATAATAATAATAATAATACAACAAAACAACAACAAAAGAAAAGGCCGTCCAATAAAAACATCAATAAGAACAATCTATCAAAGATTTCAGGAATATCAACCATCACAGATTTTGAAAGAATGCTTTAGACGCAACCATAATAGCTTGGCTTCAAAGTAGTTGAACGTACTCGAGTAGAGTGAGAGCTGAATGTTTCTCTAAGAGAAATGAGCAATACATTGATTCATTGATTAAATAATGGTAATAATAATAATGGTTTATTTGAAGCATATCTACAAGGTAGCTCTATGTCTTCAAAATTATTGGAGGAGCCAGTACCCGCAACCCCCACTTCCGAACCGCCGCCCCTGTATGATCATAATTTTCACAATCACTTGTTCTGTAGTTATGAATGAATTCATACGTTTGATTGCACCTGTTGCAAAAATCGTCATCTCAGCCGAAGAACAGTCAAGACTGCAAAGTATTTTTCGAAAAAATGATAGTATATGGAGTTCGAAAATATCGGAAGGACGAAATACCTTTTCACAATAGAAAATGTTGGATAATTTATAAAGGAAATAAACGTTGAGAATGTTAAATGACTAGTGACAAAGATATCAATGATATATTTTCTACAACTTAAAAAAAACTAGAAATATTCAGCTCTACAAACAAGAACAGTTCTTAGTTTTGGATCTTTTTAGGGTGTTTGGAGATACTACTAAGCGAGGATTTCTTTACAAAATTTACTATAATTAAATAAACAAATAGCGATTGACCTCCCGACCTCGAAATATTCAAATAAAAAAAATTACTGTGCGGTGAAATTTCAAAACAGCTTATAGAAGCACTATTAAATGAAGCCGTAGATTATTGAAATCTTTTATAATGGAACAAATATTGTAAAGTTAAGGTTTAATTCATCATATTATATTTTAGGTAATGGTATTGAGGATAATGAGCAAAGAAGTAGCCGTCACAGACCCAACGGCCTGTCGTGTCACGCAAGGAAATAACTAAAAATAGAACAATTTGAAACTTAGCTTATTTCGTAGAAACGCAATGTGCCGCAAATTTTATTGCACACATCTATAAAATAGCTTCTTATCTCAAGGTTGAATGATATTTTAGGGCTGGATTAGGTGCCACAAATGAGAAATTTGCAATATTCGAGGTCTCATAATCTTAGCTTTCCATGTCACGCTTTCAGTAGTCTCGATCAGTTAGAATTATTTTTCAGAATTCGCGCATTCCAAAAAAAACTATTACTGTTTTTATGCAGAAGTTACCCTAGACTAAAGTTTTGGATAGAAAAATTAGCTTTTATGTGCAGAGAAACCCGAGAAAACAGACTTTGAAAATAGCCCTCGGCCGACCTCGAAAATCGGCGTCTTTCACTGATTTGGGGTCGATGGACAAAAATTCGCATAGCGGGTGGAAAAAAGAATTTAGAACAATTCTAACTGCAATTTTGTAGCGAGGATAGATAGTACTTTCGATGATAGGAATATAAAAGAAATCTATTTTTCGAGCCCAGATCGAGTGGCACGCTGTTACAGAGATGCCCTCTTAAACACTTTGCTGGGCTCAGATCAGGACAGTAACAGAGGACTCGCGTGAACAGAAAGCCAAACTGTCCCAGTTTTCGGAAGGGACCCAAACTTGAACGGTCCCATGTGAACGAAGTCTAAGTCACAGAGACTTAATCGGGCACTACCAAACATGATGTGCCTAAGTCACACAGACTTAATCGCGCACTATCAAACATGATGTGATGACCATGATTCGTGAATTTAATTCTTTACCAACCTAAACCTCTTTGGTCCACCTGACACTCTGAAATTTCACCAGAGCTATTGTAATCCATGATTACATGGGATAGATAAGAGTTAAGAATGAAGACCATAAAACAGGCACGATGCGAACGCACGATAGATGTATTTTAATGATAGTTGAAAAGGTTTGTAGAAACCGTTAGTTAACGTGTACGGTTATGTAATTGTAGCGTGGTTCGAACTGGAATAGATACAAAAAATCCTAGGTTACGATATAAATTGTTAATGTAGTCTGAATTACAATACGTGGCTTTACAACGCTACTATCGAACATCAAGATTACAAACATGAAAAAATGGTCTAAAATTATTACACGACGAATTATCTATAGAAATGTTACTTGAATATTAACTAACTATAAATCAGTTACGGTCGCTAGATAGAGTTCTAGATAGAGTAGTTGTAAATCCTTCAATGCTGAGAGCTGGTGCGCAAATAGAGTATTGAATTACGGTACGTGGCAGTTCTTTCACGAATTAATCATTAACCGTAAGTAAACAAAAATAATTGAGCAAAATAAGAATAATTAAATAATTGTGAATAACAGCTATTATGGAATTAAAGCTGATTTTGTCTACGTTCCTGCCAAGAGTCCACCTTGTCGTGACGCAGATATGTACCAATTGACCCTTGCAGATTTGTCAACAGTGTACACTCCGAAAACTCTACCATTCCAAGTTTCATTATGTGGTCCACAAATCTTAATATCGTCGCTGGATTTTAAAAAGACTAGCACTTGAAGACAACTCTAAGGTTTCTCAAAATCGATGGGCAAGAAGTACACCAGTTAAGAGGGCTTGCATCATGTGGTCATTTGTAGTACCTCTAAATTTGTTCACAAGCAATTTATGAGGATTACTCAAGTAGAAAGAATGGTTGATCTTTATCTAACATGGAAGGGTCAAATTTGTACTTAGATTCTAATTTCAGCTGAGAAAGTGGACGAAGTATTCGCGAGTACAGCATTGATATTTGACTCGCATACGGCATCCAACGAGCGACAATTATGGATGGTAAGGCTACACAAAGTCATGCCAGGTCGGAAACCCTCTTGCGCAAACCCTAATTATAAATAACAAATTGAACCGGGAGACTTATGCATTGCTGTAGATGGTTTATATATTCGGCCAAACGATGACAAACGTTTTGCTGTTAAGCGCACTTATAGGTTTTGTATAAACAAAGGCTGTATCATCATACAGCCTAAACAAAGTAACTTGAAAGTGCCGCCATCAAAAGTTAGCCTGGATGAAAACCAATGCTGTACTCCAAATGAGTACCATGAAAACATCATTATGGTTGATACTTAGAGTGTTTTTCAAAAAGTACCGTGTATTAAAGCGTATTCATGTGTATGTTACCTTTAGTTTTTGTTATTCCTTTATACGACATGTTAAAAAACTAACTAGAGTGAAATAAATTTTATTACTGGTAAATACGCTAGTAATTGTTTCACGGGTTTATATGAAAACCACTGTACATACTGTGATGGCGCCAGCTCGCTTGAGAGGACCGCGGAACGAATAACGACGAAAGGGCCTTGATACCAAACAGAGAAAAGAGCAACGTCGAGTCACGTCTTTACCCGTCGAAATCTTGACGGCCTTTAATTCGGTCGTACAAATCATATACATTAAAATATCAGATTACAAACATTGATTGTTGCTATTAGCGCTTAATCCTTAATCAAATAAAGCCAGATATATAAAATTACAATAATTCGCTGAGAGACAATAAAACAAATAAATATAAAATCAAAATACAATCAAATGTAAACCGAAGCTGAGGGCGTACCAACGCCGTTACACTGCTTCCCTAAATGCTTGTCATTTATAGAATCAAAAATTATATGAAAATGGATATAAAAATGCTGAACATCGACTAAAGGTTAATTATAAACTAATTAAATGTCTCTTGCTATGGCTTGATAATTCCAAATAATCAGGTAGTCTCCGTATGACTAATATGTGGTGAACATAAACAATAACTCTTGTCTTGTTGTAGTATCTAATCAGTATACAAGTACGTTATATCAATATAGTGTCTCTCGTAAACTTATCAATTATTCTCTTGTTCTTCCTTTGATAGCACTAGTATCAGTTTATGGATAGGTCTTTCGTAGAACCTTCGCTGTCCATCTTGCGCAGTCTGGATTTCAACTTTGCGCACTATGCCGTCTTTACCGGGAAGGGTCTTCGTTACCCTGGCAAGAGGCCACTTGTTTCTTGGGCATTCGTCTTTGAGGAGGACAATGTCACCCACCTGATTGTTGCGCTTGGGGACAGTCCATTTTCGTCTACAGTTGAGGTGGTTGAGATACTCTTTCCTCCATCGTGTCCAGAACTGATCCGCAATATACTGGACACGACGCCATCGCTTTCTGCAATACACATCGGGACTCTCGAACTTTCCAGGAGGAGGTAGTACTACAGCTGACTTTCCGGTCAGGAGGTGGTTTGGAGTAAGGGGCTCTTCAGCTTTTGGGTCAGATAGGTCTGTCACTGTGAGGGGGCGGCTGTTGATGATGTTCTCCGCTTCTGTCATCAGCGTTCTGAAAGATTCGTCATCTAGCTGGCTACCCAGCTGGTTGAGTAGTGATGACAACACTGAACGGGTTGATCGTATCATGCGCTCCCACACACCGCCCATATGAGAGGCGTGGGGAACGTTGAATTTGAACTCAATGAGCTCACAGTCATTCTTCAATAAGAATTCTTTTACTTTGCCTTTTTCCACTTCAGATTCAGCAGCGATGAACTCGTTTTTGGCTCCAACAAAATTCGTGCCTTGGTCACAGCGTAATACCCGTACTTTTCCTCTGCGACTGAGGAAACGTCTAAGTGCATTAATGAATGAATCGCTGTCCATGGAGTTCAGCGTTTCCAGGTGAGCAGAACGTGAAGATAAGCATGTAAATATTATGCCGTATCTTCTGACAGTCTTGCGACCTTCTTTGATGTAGAACGGTCCGAAAACATCCATACCCGAATAAGTAAATGGTGGAGCAGGTGTCACACGCTCTTCTGGTAGATCTGCCATCTTCTGGTTTTGCAACTTGCCTCTTTCTTTGCGACACGTAACGCATTTGCTGATGTGAGATGTAACAGCAGATCTTCCGTTGGTGATCCAGAACCCTGACTGTCGTAGGGCATTGAGAGTTGTACTTCTACCTTGATGGTGGATGACTTCACTGTGATAGTGATTGATGATGAGAGTCGTCACATGACTTCTTTGGGGAAGGATTAGAGGGTGCTTCACTGCAAATGGTTCATCTGTCGTGGTGATCCGTCCTCCAACTCTGAGAAGACCATCTTGATCAATGAACGGGTCGAGGCGAAACAATGTGCTCTTTGCTTTCAACTTAGTATTTCGGGCTCTTGCGGCATTACGATCTTTGAAACGGTCTGCATTTCCTTGAAGCTGTTTAAGGATTGTCCTTTCCTCTTTAAAATGTTCTTCTTGTAGATTTCTGATTATAAGCTGTTCTGCGGTTTGCAGGTCCTTGACAGATGTATCTATGGGTAGACAGTTGACTTCTTTCTGCGAAATGTCGACTGATGGACTTTTCTTTTTCAATCTGTTGATACCTCTTCGTATCGTGGAGATCCATGACTTCGCTTTGTGCCAGTTTGAAAAACGTTCAATGTATTGAAGAACAGTTGGATGTTGATCTTTGGCCTTTGCAGTGATGAGGGTAGTGGCTTGCACTTCCTGATAATGGACCTTTACCTCGATGTCGTCATCAGCTACATTGAATCTGGAACCGGATTGGTTGATCAGAGGAACCTCTGCTTCCCAAAGGAACGCTGGGCCTTTGAGCCATCTAGGGTTGTCGAGAAGTTTTTGCGCTGACATCGATCTTGATGCTTCGTCTGCAGGATTTTGGCTGCCTTGGATGTGATGCAAACAATAGTTGCCTTCTTTGTTAATTTTCTCTGCAGTTTCATACAGGAATTTGATTGTCTTGTCTAATTTTGTGTCTGGATGCCTATATACCACGCCACAAACAATATTGTGTTGATGGGGGATCTCAAATTCAACCCATAAAGATTCAAATTCAGATTCTGTATGGCAAAGGTCATTTCTTATGGTGTAAGAATAGTTATTGTTGATATAGAATCCAACACCCCCTGCGTTAGAGTGAGCTGGCTGAAATATGAAACTATAGCCAGGAAGATCAGTGTTCGTATACGGATCCATCCCTACCTTAATCTTGATTTCTGGGAGACCAATAATCGAGAAGGAATCATTTAAATCATTCAATAAATGATTAAATTGATAAAAATTAGCTGCAAGACTTCTTATATTAAGGTGTAGAGCAGAAAAGGCACTGTCAAATGAAGATGAATTGATGGGGCCACGTGAAATTTGCACAATGACGTCACATGATGTCATCAAGGGTTTCTATTTAATATTTTTAAAACTAAAACTAGAGCAATTTCATTGAAAAGCACGGAACCTTGCCAAATTGATGAACTTGATACATAGAATATTCCTAGTTCTTTCTCAGTTATGCTATTACATATATGACGTCAAATATTACGTCATACCATGCTATCACGATTTTTTTAAGACAACCCTCTGCTGATGACAAAATTACAATAGATGTATTTAGCAAACGGGAGGCGGCGCAAAAACAGGTCATTAGATTAAGATTTTATCACACTTTTTCGTTAGGACTACCTCGAAAATGTCGTGGCACTATTTTCAGGAGGTCAATTCGACTGTTCTCGTGTTCATTTAGAACAAAATTCACGTGTGGCTTCCATTTTAATGTCGGGTCGTGTGTGAAATTAGGACCTTTCACAATCTCCATTGCATTTGCACAATGCAGTACAAGGTAGGTTGGATTTTATACACTTGCAGTTGGATTTGCAGCCTTTCTGGGGGTTGCACCCGCACTTTATAAGTAGATGGCAATCCTTTGACACTTCAGACAAAGTGGTCCAAAATGGTTGCCACTGGTCTTCATACTTTGCCCATCCCCATTCAGATGGTGAAGGCAACAAGGGGCTTTTACAGAGGGACTGAGCCCAAACGTAGCCTGCTTGATAGGCTGTTCGCTTGATGTGCTGAAGAAGGGCTGCTGATGTTGGTGGTAAAGAGTCCATGGGTCGTCCTTTCTTAGTAAAGAGCTCCTTTCTCGCCTCGTTGACACTTCTAGTAGTGCTGGTTCTTTCATAAAGAAGAATTACAAATCTCTCAAAATGTGGCAGGACATCCAGAATGGTGTTTGCTGCAGGCATGTTACTCAATGCTGTAAAGGATTGCGTGACTTCAGTGAGAACTTTCCAGGTTTCCCATGCTGTAATTTTTCCTTTTCCAGCAAAGAATGAAGTTTGGTCACAACCGGTGAAGGCGTGAAACACTGTTAAAGATTCAGCTTTTTCAGGTCCAAGAGATCTTGCAATATCGTGTACAGCTATGTATCGTGTATACTTTCCAGTTCCAAATTCCAACCACACTTCCTCTGCTCCGACTTTATGAAAGAGCGCAATGGCTATAACTAAAACATCAGTATCAACAGTTTTGATCATAACTTTCTTGTGACCAACTTTGCAGCAGTCCATAACATGGAGTAACATCCTTGTATCAGCTTCCTCATGTGTACAAGGTGAAATGCCACTGAAATCTCTTGGGCTAGATGACGTTACCTCTTTGTGATATGTAGATACAACTTCTTTAGGTGAGCATTCTATACTTGTTACTTGCTGAGCTAGATAAGCAAATAGTTCCGTCTTGTTCTTGTCGTCACGGAGAAAAGTAGACCAGTTCTTGGGTATTCTTGTACTTGGCAAGACGCGTCTTCTGATTCCTTGTCCACGCTTGCTCCTTGTTGCTGATTTGAGACTATCTTCGAGATACCTATCCCATACAATATCAATTCTGCTGACATTGATTAACTGTGATTTGAGGTACTTGATAAATACATCTTGAGCATATGCTTCAAAGGTCTTGCTGCCGCTTGGTTTCAAAATATTAACAATCGCAGCCCCATCTAAAACGAGCGCATCAACTTTAGGGCGAGTACTGTTTGAATTGGGTCCAAGTGCTTCAAGGCGATCCACGAGCGTCGACTTCGTTCCTGAGCGAAGGCTTCCATATTGTGATAATGATGGTGGATAACGGTGATTCTCATGAAAAAAGAAATTGGTTAGATCTCCACCTCTAATCTGGCAAGAAACATAAAGTTGTGCAAACAAAGCACAATCCTGTTTTAAAGAATTTATCTGCAGCTTCTGCTTTGATGTTTCCTTAACTGGTGGCGTGCTGAACAGTGGTAGCTTGTTCTTCTTAATTGTCTCAAAAAGTGGAATGTTCTTTTTTTCTAGACGTTTTTCTACAAATTCTTTGTATTGCTCTTCTCCGATCGATTCTATGTTTCTTACTGAAGCAACAACATCACTGCTCATGATCTCTTTGGTATCAACATTCAAAACATCTCCACTATCATCATTGAATGGATTGTTCATGTTGACAAAGGCTTCACATAGAGATTTTACATCTTTCAGGAACTTAGACTGCATTGCACTTGTTTGTTCATGATGCTTCAAGCTTGCAGTGTTGCTACTTGTGATGCCTACAAACTCTTGTGAAGTTTCAAATTCATTTATCATTCTTGATATTTCCGGACCTGAAATCATCCATCGCAATAACTCTGAAGTATTCTCCGTCAGTCCAATTGCCCCTCCATTACCTTTAACGCACTTATTGTTCTGTTCATGGGCATGGTCCAAGGGGATTTTAGAAAATTCTCTTAGTGATTTCTTAACAACAAAATTTCCATTTTGGAACTCGTTTGCTACAGCCGGACAGGTATCCTCTAAAGTTACCATATCACGGATATGGACTGGCAGCCAGCGTGCATAATGATGATGGTCTAGAGCAAAAAACCAGGGCGCTATTTCCTTCGCGAAGTGACTGTACCAAAGCTAAAATGCTCAATTCCAAATTAAGGGTGATTGACCAATACTTAAACTGTGGATTTGCAGCATTATTTTCAGAACGCCAGGATTCAAAAGAAAGAGGTGAGTCATTTTCTTCCAGTCCTTCAAGATATTGTTCATACGCCTTTTGCATCATAATGTATAAGCAGCAAGCGCTGACTTGGTGAGCATACCTTGTACGCGAAACGTGGGATGCCTTTAGAAATGAATCTGCCTTCCCAGAGGAGGCAACATTAGCATCAACCAGTACTGCTGTCCATCCACTATTTTCCAACCAGTCGCCGAGAGTTTTCCAAGCAGCCATCTCTATATGAAGTGCTCCTAACATGACGACAAACTTCTTTTCTCCATATATATCTGGCCAGTTCCATTGAATTGTCTTTGCCAAAGCATATAAAGGCTGGTCAAATGCTATTACTGGGGTTTGGCCATGATTAAGGAACTCCACATTACTCTTAATTATATTCATTGAATGGCTTTATCATTGCCGGAGATTGAGCTTCATCTTTGAAAAGTGGCAAAAGTGCTATGTTGTCAATGTTGGTAGACTGTTCTCTATATTCTGTGTTGCTTGCATGAAATGCAGCCCATGAGACCGGTGTAGTTTCTGTATCTTCAGTTGCTGCTTGTAAAGTTCCTACATTGGACTTCACATGACCAAGCTATCTGAAAAAGAAATACAAATGTACACGACTGCATATACGTAAAAAAAAATTCTGTATTTTCGATAAAAAGTCTGATCTTACTTTGTGTGATCCTGTTCAAATTCAGGAGCCATTTGGCTTTTGGTTACTGCACAACCATCAATCTTTGGTTCCTTTTCTTGTAGTGTTAGAGGCTTTACGCTAGCATATTCATCGGGAAGAGGTGCTATCGATTTCTTTCTTTCTCTCTGCTCAGCACAAATACGAACAGTGTCCCTTGGTATCCCTAATGAATTGGTAGTGTGTTGAAACAGAGATATTTCTGTTCCATGAAAGGAATCTTGTGCAGTGGTGGATGAAGGATTGTGATCTATATTGTCCACCGCACTTGTTGTAAAGAGGCCTTTACAGAGCTTGGGTGGACAAACGACCTTTTCATCTTCAAATCGTGAGGATACAGCGTTTCCTATGTCAGTAGAGATGCTTAGTACCCTGTCGTATGAAATCGATAATCCCAAGTTATACAACTTTTCAATGAGATTTCTTTTCCTTGTTTCTGCATGCAATAATAGCCCAAGATACACTGGAAGTGGAGGTTGTTTCTCGCGTTTATGGTACATACTGTTTGCCGTTGCACTGTGATTCTTGCAGGAACTGTTAAAGAATAACAGCTGAGAGCAACTAAGAGCAGCTTGACTTTCATTTATACTTGAGCTATGATTAGTGCCAGAGAGAATCATGGACACTGTTCTTATCAGTGACTGCGGCAAAGAGTTTTGTTGGCAGTTTTCTTCAAATGTCCCATTAAACTCAGAGAGTTTATGATTTAGAATATCTTTACGAATGATTTCAGCGGCCTTAGCAAGAATGACGGCCTCGTCATCATAGTTTCTGGATTTGCTTGCTTGTTGTAAAACACGGGCAATGTCTTTGTCAAAAGCCAGAAAAATATCTCTTCCTTCTTTATGCGATTGTAGATCAGGAATTTGATAAAGAATTCTGTTTTTTAAATCTGTTGAATGAATTCTGGTACCACTTGCAACACCAAGTTGTTGAAGATTTACTGAGTACATCTTAACCAGGTCAGACAGTTTGAATATTGTTGGGTTTCCTTCGATATTTTCTAACTTTTTACCTTCTAGATAAGAAACCAATTCAGCCAAAGCAAGTCCACGGAGGATATTCTCAGGAGTATCAGTTTGTTCACAATAAGAATTATTTACACTATTGGCCCTTTTGTATAAAGAGGCTAGACATTTTGAATGATATACAGCATCTTGAGCTATCATATCCCCATTGCTAAGTTTTGATAAAAGCTTGTTATCCTGAAGAAGTGAAGCGCACTTACAAACACGACGATCAAGTTCAAACGTTGACGCTCTGTGTAAGTCTCCAGTGCATTCATCACAAAAAAAGCACTTGGCCACACAGGTTTCACTTTTACCAAGTACACATGATTCGCGGCGGCGTTTAACTGGACTGTAGGGGTGTTCCACGTGGTCACTGGTGGTATTAGCTTGATCATGTTTTCGTTTTACTGCTCCTCTTTCTTCTCGCTGCAGTTTTGTGTTATTAAACGAATCCTTGCATCCTTTGTGCCACTTGGCTTGATTATCCTTCAGCTTCTGTTCAAGACTTTCATTGATTGGAAGCTTGAATTTTGTGGGAGGGCATCCAAGCTCATTAAACCGGATGAGGTTGCGTGCAAATGTTGCATATCCAACACCACTATCAGTTCTTTTGCTTTGAGCTGGACATTGTAGAGGTTCAGTCGATACCTTAATAGTGCAAGAAGAAGTAAACGAGAAAATAATAATGCTTTCTCTATTTATTTTAAGCTATACATTACAAGCATATGCATGCATTTATACATTCGACTGAAGTAGCCATACCTTTTGACAGACAATGCATTTCGTCCAATCTATACTGTCTACTGTTGCCTCACACATCCATCAAAAGTTAGCTAAATCTTAGGAGCACTGACTAATTGACAGTTGACAAATCTTATCTGAAACAAAACACAAGCTTGAACAAACATTTCTTCGATAACTCTACATTTGGTTCGATGGAAGTTTAATACCATTTTCTATAAATTTCACCAACTTTTTTAAGTTAAATGATGAAGAATTAATGTTATGTTAAGTAACAAAACGTTTTGTGAAAACATTTTGAGGCAAAAAGGTCAAAAAGAACTAAATTATGCATTCCAATACTAACCTTCCTGCCAGTGCATCCGCCATCTTGGATTCTATAGGTTTGCAAAGAACTCTGGGAAATAAGTTCTAAAACTTCTTTATTTTGCCCAGCTTTTGGCAGAAAAAAAATTGTTTTGAAGAAATCCATTCTTTTGTGTGTTATTTTAGAGAAAAAGACACTATGATGGGTTTGGTTTTATTTTTTAATAGATTAAATCGAAACTAATTTTTGCTGGTCAGCGGTTATTACCAAAAAAAAGAAAATGCTTAATTAAACCTAAAATATGTCTTTTTTTATATGGCCCCATATCAAATTTTATTGAGCATAATTGGATAAGTTGTTAGGGTAAAAATCGTGCTTTTAACCCAAATCCCACAATCTTGTGAGAAATCCGCCGGACTATAGTGAATAGCATCTATTTTTTTCTGTCTTTCCAAGGCTTCCTCTAGCACGTCAATTTCACCATCATCAACAAAAACATCACAATCGTTGAGTTCGCCGCATCTTTGAAGAACACTCAATCTTGAAAAATAGCTCTTCACCTGCTGTGCAGTTAACCAATCTGAACGTTCAAACAGTCTCTTTTTGCCATCATCGGTTTTAAGGATCTTCATTTTTGACGATACATTCGATGGGTCTGCTTTCCTTCCTGTCTCCTCCCCTTCCAAGAATAATTTCTTTAAATATTGTTTCAGATGTTCTGAATATCGACCTCTGGTTTTAGACTTCTTTAAAGCCCAGCCCATTTCTACATCTGACTTGACTACATGACTACATCCTTGAAGATTGTTATTATTATTGCTAGCGTTTGGGACAGTCCCTACTGATGTACAAGCTTTTGCCCATTTTCGTTTAATAGAATCATAGGCTGATTCATGGTGTGCTCGATATAAGTGTTTTCCAGCATCAAGATGTCGATGAAGGGCATCATTGGATACAAATACTTTGATACAGTTAATGTCTGGGCAGTTGAAACCTCTAGCTTCTCTGATATTCTCTGGAGGAGCGTCATCTGATTCCCCAGTCACCTGCTGTCTTGATGGCTTTTCTTTTGGTATTTTGGAAAACGTGCCTTTATCTACCGCTGGATCACGGAAGGTTTTGACAACATCGAGGCCTGTGTTTCTCTGTGGGTTTGCCATATCCTTGAGCATCTTGTTGTTCAGAAGTTTCCCTTTACCGATGCCAAACGCTTTCCAGACTCGTATTCCTGTACTAAGGAACGCAAAGTTGTTCAGTGTTTGTATTCCCCTCCACTTGTGATCAGTGATCCCCTGCTTTGATACGTTAACATCAACTACGGCTACCCTACAGCCTTTCACGCCACCACATGAATCGAGCGCTCTTTTCATATCTAATGCCGAACTTATATCGTTCCCTTCGTTAAGATACCGATGCATATGACTTTTCATGGCAGCAATGCGACGATCACAGATATCCTTTCCAGATTGCGGGTCGCTGAAGTCGTAGCGTTGAATCTTTATCCCAACTCTCTTCGATATGCCCTGAATAGTAAGCATAAGTTGTGCAGCATGGTAACATCCCGCATTATCCGACCTTATGAAAGCTTCTTTGATGTTTGGATTGCTCTTTCTGATGTTTGCCAGGACGTTTTCAATAATGGATGCAACAGCAAACCAATTCTGTGTACACTGGTTGAACACGTGCACATATGTTTGAACCTGTGTGTTATGGATTTATAGATTGATTTATTCGTGCTCTCGCTAGTACAAGTTCTGAATCACTGTTTACAAACTAGATCATTATATATCAGAGTACAGTCACGTGATCAGTATGACATTAACAATCAGATATATGACATCTCTCTTTTTCTAAAGGTTATCAATAAGAGATGATAGAATATGAAATTTGAGTATACAGTTTTGATATGGTTAAATCACGTAGTAATCAAGTCATAATAAACAAACCCATGATAATAGATAAATGTTCAATTGTTCAAGGAATGTCTAAAATTAAACATACAATTCGCTAGTTGTCAAATCCGTAACGTTTCACTGGTTTGACAATCCTTCCAGATCGCCGTGTTGTGGGTACACATGCGTCCGTATTCGTAGGAGGACTCATGTCATCCTGTTTGTTCTCTATAGCTAATTCAGCTTGTTCAAGATTTTCCGTCGGTGTTTAATCGGGTTCTGTAGAGAGTGGTGTAGGTAGCTCTTTGGTTTTCATGATGTGCTTTCTATTTCTTCGATATTCTGCACCATCGGCTGTTTGAAGTATATAGCTCCTTGGGGTATGGTGAGAATCCACAATTGTAGCGGGTTTCCAGATAGGTGATTCAGGAGTTTGCTTGAATCTTACGGTGTCCCCTTTTTTTAGGCTCTCTAAGGGTTTAGCTGACCTGTCATAGTAGAATTTCTGAGTCACCTGATCATCTTTCCTCTTCATGATGAACTCCTGGTGGTCGATCAGTTTAGGAGTTAGTGTTGAAGGTTTTGCCGGGATATCGGAGCGTAATTTTCTGCCCATTAGTGCTTGTGATGGCGTGACTCCATTAATGGGAGTGTTCATGTAGTCAAGCAGAGCCAGATACGGGTCTTGACCACTTAGCAGCGTTTTATTCAGAATAGCCTTTGCTGTTTGTACTGCTCTTTCGTGCATCCCGCCCGATTGCGGGTAGTGAGGGCTTGTTGTAGTGTGAGTAAACCCGTAGTCTGATGCGAATTTAGTGAACTCTTGGGACGCGTATTGTGGACCATTGTCTGATACGATTTCTTCGGGAATTCCGTGTCTACTGAATATAGATTTGCATTTGTTCATGACTGTTCGCGATTTAATGTCACGCAATTCAGCAATTTCAGGAAAACGGCTGTAGTAATCAACAATTACTATGTGAGGTTTACCCTTCCATTCAAATAGATCAGTCGCGACCCTTTGCCATGGCCGCTTGGGAAGCTCGTGTGGTTGTAATGGTTCCTTACAGTTAGTCCTCCTTTGCTCCAAGCATGTGGGACATTGCGATATCATATCCTCAATTTCTTTGCTCATCCCAGGCCAAAATATGCATTCACGTGCCAGGCGCTTTGTCTTGTTTAGGCCCTGGTGTGCGCGGTGTAACTTAGCCAGTGTTTCTGATCTCAGTTTCGCGGGAATAAGCACATTGTGTGCCTTAAAGACAAGTCCATCTTGTTCAGTTAATTCGTGTCTGTAAGGGTAATATTCTCGAATTTCCAATGGTACCAGATGTCGATACTCCGGCCAGCCATTCCTTATTTGATTGATCAATATTTGCGTCGTTTCATCTGTGTTTATTTCATTTTGAATCTCGTTCAGCTTGCGATCCGTCACGTAGCCCTCCGTAGACATTAGATGTATGAACTTTTCGGAATCCATTTCTTTCTCGAACTCTTCGTTTACTACGGTAGTAGGAAATGCCCGTGATAACGCGTCTGCCAGGTACATTTCAGTCCCCTTCTTGTATACGAGGGTTATATCGTAAGCTTGGAGTTGCATTAGTATCTTTTGCAACCTTGATGGCGCCTGTGATAACGGCTTCGTGAATATTGCTTCTAATGGCTTGTGATCAGATTCAACAAGAACAGATTTTCCGTAAATAAATTGGTGGAAGCGTTTGCAACCGAATAATACTGCTAGCAGCTCCTTTTCAATTTGCGCATATCGTTTCTGAGTTTCGTTTAATGCCTTTGAAGCATAAGCCACAGGACCATTGTCCTGGGTGAGTGCTGCACCGAGCCCATTCTGCGACGCGTCAACTTGCAAAGTGACAGGTTTAGACACGTCATAGTAGCGTAGAGTTTCCGGTTGCGTGAGCAGAGCCTTGAGATCCGAAAACGCTTGATCATGTATTTCTATCCAATGAAATTCTGTATCCTTCTTGAGCAGTTCCCTGAGTGGTGTAGTTACCTCAGAAATATGGGGTGCAAACTTCGCCACGAAATTGACCATGCCTAGAAGACGTTGAACGTCTTGTTTGCTTTCCGGTTTGGTATACTCGGTAATTGCCTTTATCTTGTTGTTGTCTGGTCTTAGCCCATCCTGTGTTAGTGTTACGCCAAGATAGGTTATCTCCTGGCGGCGAAGTTCACACTTGTCAATGCCCAGTGTGAAGTTGATTTCCTTCACCCGGTTAAGAACTCTTTCGAGGCGCGCGTCGTGCTCCTCTATTGTACGATCCCAGACCAGAATGTCGTCGATGTCTGTTTCGCATCCCTCTATGTCGTTGAACTTTTCATTGAGGGTTCGATGGAAGACTTCTTGAGCAAAGATAACGCCAAAAGGGACGACAGAAAATCTATATCTCCCGAAGGGCGTGTTGAAGGTTGTTAAGTAGGAACTTTCCGTGTCCAGCGGGATTTGCCAAAACCCCGATTTTGCGTCTAGTTTACTGAAGTATTTGGCGCCTGCCAGTCTGCCCATTATCTCTTGTAGAGTTGGTAGTTGATAATGCTCACGCTTGATTGCTTTGTTAAGATCACTCGGATCTATGCATATTCTCAGATCGCCATTCTTTTTCTCGTTGACTACCATCGAGTTGACCCATTGCGTTGGTTCCTCGACTTTAAGGATTACGCCTTGTTCTTCCATTTCATTTAGCTTGGTTTGCACCCTGTCTCGAAGCGCAGCTGGTAGTTTTCTTGGTGGGTGAATGACAGGTGTCACGGATTCGTCAATCTTAATGTGATATAGCTCCGAAATGGAGCCAAGCCCTTCAAAACAGCTTGAGTACTTCTGAAGTATTTGTTTTTCGGATAAACCAGAAATGCTAGATCCCGTCGTTTTGTCTTCGTTTTCTCCTTTCTCAGCTACCTTGTCGACGTTAGGGAATGTGATAAAGTTCATATTCTTACAGGTTTCGCATCCAAGGAGTGATTTTCCTTGTTCCACAACTTGAAACTCTAGAACTTGTTTGTTATTTTTGTTACGACACTGGAGATAGCACTTGCCCAGTACAGGTATTCTGTGGCCGCCATATGCTGTTAGCTTTGCGTTACTTGCTCTGAGCTTCTGTTTTCTTTGATGCTTAGGGACCGCATTATTAATAATAATCCTTAGTGAGGATATTTATCTCAGCTCCAGAGTCTAGCTTGATCATTATAGACTTCTCGTTTATTTTCAGTTTGCCATATTCCTCGCTTTTGCCGTTGGTTTCGCAGGAGTCAATTACCATATCCACGCCGTGATCGGAGCTTGATTCATCGCTCGAGTATTCAAGGTCTTGTACCGTTTTCGATCGGCAGAATTCCTTGAAATGGCCTAATTTATGACAGGAATTACAGCTTTTGTTGTATGCAAAGCATGCTTTCGGTGGGTGCACTCTGCCACAGTTTCCACAATTCTTGTTTCGTTTTGAGTCTCCATATTGTTGCCCATGCTGCCTGTTGTTTGGATTGGTGTGGTGTGGTTTGTTGTCTGAGTATTGTTTTTGATGTTTTGTTCCCTTGTGTTTCAGGGCATCCACACTAGTTGGCTTGTCGTCACTGATAGATCTCATTTGCTCTTTCGAAGCCTCCGTTGCTCGGCAAATGTCCATGGCTTTCTGTAGCGTTAGGTCAGTCTCGCGGAGTAGGCGTTCCTTTAAGCTTTGCATGCGAACACCGCACACAATCCTATCGCGGATTAGTCCTTCTTCCAGAGTGGAAAACTCACAAGTCGAAGCAAGTGTTCGAAGGACAGTAACGTACTGATCTATCTTTTCCCCTTCTTCTTGATTTCGGGTATTAAATTTGTGGCGTTCGTAAGTCACGTTCTTGCGAGGGTTGCAGTACTTCTGGAAGGCAGTAATCAAATCAGTAGTTTTTCTGGTCCAGACCGTGTCCCCATCTGTATCGGTAGTTGTCTCGGGCCTGTCGAAACTGAACGTTTTGTAAATCTCTCGACCCTGCTCCCCAATGCATAAAAGAAAGTACGAGCATTTCTCTTCCTCAGACTTTGTCCTCAACTCTGTCTTCTCGAATAGCTTCCAATGCTCCTCGAAGCGCCTCCAGGCTTCGCTAACGTTCCAATCGAATGATGGTGGTTTGGGGGCTGCCCATTGTAATCCCGCCATTGCTCTTTGGAGTTCTCAGAATCCCACTTCTGACGCCATGTTATGGATTTATAGATTGATTTATTCGTGCTCTCGCTAGTACAAGTTCTGAATCACTGTTTACAGACTAGATCATTATATATCAGAGTACAGTCACGTGATCAGTATGACATTAACAATCAGATATATGACACTGTGTTATTAAGAGTTGTACAATACTTCAGTATTGGGAAAGTAGGGGATCGTTTATTATTCAATGGAGGGGGTACGGGTGAGAAATAGGAGGGGGAGGGCTTGGTATTTTACTGCTCCTGAAAACGGGGTCTTTTGACTATACATACATACATTGGACATACTTTGGAGGGTTTGGACAGCATTTGTTTGTTTCCTATCAGTTTCTCACCAATACCCCGAACCTTCTAATAAATAATGAACGGTCCCGAACAGAAACGAATTACATTTATCTAGTACTTGAAAAAAGGCAACTGATTTAAAAGCATTTCCAATCGAATGTAAACTCACCTCCAACTCTCCATCTTCTCCGTTTTTCGTAATAACAGCAGAGGCATGCCATGGCCGACCCTTTTTTCCGTACCAATCTGCTTGGCTTTCTCTGTAGCAGGCTGGGATGAACTTCATTGCCCAATCTACTATTATCATGATCTGTGTCGACTTGAGGCCGTCTAATACAAAACTCTTAGCAGTTTCCTGGTGAACTGTTCTCAGTATGTGAGCCTTCCAAGCTTTAACTTTAACTGTCATGGATGATCTCTTCGTACTGGTCATTGCTAGTGATAAAAATGACAACTACATTTTTTAAAAAAACTGATATCGCGATCGGTTTAAGCGGACAACGTATACTAATGGAATATCAATACAAACCTTAATTTTATATCTGCCTCTATTTCTTCGAGCGATGTTTTTAGCATGTGAAATTGATCACATCTAACATCGTGTTTATGTTTACAGCTAGTTTGAAATTCTTTCTCAGAGGAAGACATTGCATATTTGCGACAATTATCTGCGCACCTGCTTTCAGACGCAATATGGATCTTGTAATCTGCCTTAAGGTAGTTTTTACTACACTTCAGTTGCTCTTGAACTTTCTTACTTGAGGATACCAAATAGAGTTGATCTTCCCAGCGGTTCGAAGTCTTTTTCATGGCAGAATGAGAAATACAGGTTAACAAGTCTGGAAGTCGTGACGGTCCGTATACCACATTAGGTATTTCAAATGCTTCTCCGTTGCTCAGTTTGATAGCTTTTGTCCCAAAGGCAACATCTTGTAAATAATTTGGGCTCGATATAAAATCGATGAAGTGATCAACTTTAACTGGGTTTAACCTCAGTCGGTGAACTTCGGGTACATCAATTGGTCTTCCTGGCCCAATAAGAGCAGCATGTTAGCGCGCCTCATCAATACGCCATTTAGACAGTCCTGGAATCATTGTCATCAATTGAGCTTTTGTATAATCCTGTACAAACAGCGAGAGTATCTCTCTTTTAGTGGACCATGAGGTTGATTCTTCGTAGAGCATGACTAACCTATTTATCAGTTCGCTTTCCGTGGAAGATGGAAATAATGGTGACGTATCATCTTTTTTTATAAGGTCAAGAAGTACATTTGATTGGCCAGGCGCAATACAATGCAACACAGCTTCACAGGACTCCAAAGCCTTTCTTTTATGATAGCGAATAGTTGAACCCGCCATATCATTGACAGATAAACTGCACTGTGATCTAATAGGACTTAATTCACGCCCATGGACAAGTCTTAAAAAGCTGTTTAAGGCTGAGAAATTTTTACTGACTTGGGGTGTAGATGTCCAGTCCTTGTCATCGGCGTTGTCAGGGCTTGCAAAATATTCATCGAAGTCTATGTCAGTTTGGATACTGAAGTCACGCTTTTCGTCCAGAGACTCCTTTAAAAAAGAAATCAGTAAGATACATTACTTGGGGCTTTCCTATTTGTAAGTCTGAAACTGTCCATGAATTACCTGCTTATCCGCATTCTCAAACGTGACCTCATTGAAAGAGCTTTCAGGATTATCAGGGAACTAAAAAAAGAAGAAAGAAATGAAGCAATTAGATTCGTGAACTTGCGAACATATTACATTTTATACTTACAAGATTTACAGCGACGTCGTGGTCTCTCACCTTGGGGCAAAATGACTTTTCTATGTGCTTTTTATGCTCCTCTCTGCATTGTCTACAAATTTCTAATATTAATATATTTATATCATATCAGTGTGAGTACGGTTAAAAAGGCCCCAATACAATAGTCTAATGCATGCACAATAAGGAGGCATTCCACTTTCCATAGATATTCAAGGGTGGATCCAGCCAAAACTTTAGGGGGGGGGGGGGCTAATTGAGTTTCTTGCGTCAACACAACGGAAAACGATATAAAAAAGCATCGTTTTTTTCTGCTGAAGGGGGGGGGGACTTCAGCCCCCCTTTGCCCCCCCGGATCCGCCCTTGCTATTACCCATTCTTGTTCTTCTCTCCCTTCCCCTCTAGATCTCTTTCTCTTTCTCTCTCTCTCCCTCTGTCTCTCCTTCTCAAATACATCACAAAGCGCTAAAGAAGAAGTGGGGAGAGCTTGATAAATAAGCATTTATCTGTGCTTGCATAAATTATTTTGTGAGACGCACGTTGCGCCTGGTAGATTTCAGTTCCATTGAAGTCGCACAATGTTATTATGTTTGCTCTGTCCAGTGATTATTTTACATAATTTTCAAGGATAGTAGTGATCTTACCTGATCCAATTTGAACAAGAACATCCCACTGTTCATTGATCTCTCTAGACATTTGCAAAGCGACTCCTCTATCACATTTTCCGGGCTTGCGCGATTTGTGCAAAGGATGTTGACAATGATGGACTGGCCGCCAGTAGATGCCGAGAACCTCTCTGTGCTTTGGACAAACAGTCATATTGTTCGAACCATTTACAAATAAACCAACTCTTAACAGTATGAGATCACCCTCTGATACTTGTTCTCTAGAAAGTTTCAAATTTCGCAAGTGCGTCATCGTGTTTCTTCTACACTCTGATACGACTATCACCTCCGTCTGACTGTGATATCTCGATGACAAACCACACTTTGTCTTATGTCTACGACCTATTGAACATGCTATCTGTTTTGGTGTTCGACAAAATGACATTTCTCCAAAAATATTCCGTAGCGGATGGGCGACAAAACACGAGTTTAAAATAATCTAAACATTGGTACAATGAAGGGTGTAACCGCTGATAAAATTATATGCGGCCGACTGATCAATACCAACCGGCGTCAGAAGGCCTGCACTTTTATACATGGACATTCTGTATGGTTTGGCCAATTTCTTAAGTATAAATTATTCGATAAACGAGCTGCAAGCTAGCAAATTAATTTAATTTTGTGTCTTATATTCCTGAAAACGAAGGAACAAAGCTATAACAAGTTATTTTAAAAAGCTGGACGATTAATATGCCCTACGACTGAATAATTATAATGAATATCCTGCTGTCTATAAACGAAGAAAGTCTTCAAGCTTTAAACCCCAAATAGCAGCAGTAAGGGGGACTCGCGGTCACCATTTGGGATTGCCCGGGAATTACCCGTGTTTACGTACTAGCGTCCCCCGCGGGAATTACCCGTGTTCTGTTATGTGTTGCGCGAAGATTCCCTTACTGCTGCTAAGTTTGCGAAGGTTAAAATATTTGTGTCGCAAATGAGGGTTAAGATATTCGTTAGATATAGATGGACGCCATCAAAAGCATTCAGAACAAGACTGTGCGCAAGCTCAGGACCCGGGTGTTGGATAATTTGGACGCCGACTTTGCCTTCACGACATTTATGGAGGGAGATACAGATGAAACTATGGATTACGAAAGGGCCAAAAAGATAATCGACGTAATGCCAGAAGGTAACTACCGGTTGGAATTGACGTTTATAAAGTATTTGGACGGCGAATGGGTAATAGAAAAGGGCAGGAATCCAATACGGGCGTCTGGTAAGAAGGACCTGTTCGTTTTAAACAAGGACACGCGACCGGGAGCACTTGAAGGAATAGACATGCTCTTCTACGAGGTTGCTTACCCGGTTACCGTGGTGATTTACGGTGCTTATGAAATTAAGGAGCCGGACGTTAAGAAGTTGAAGCCAATGCGACATCCTGGTAATTGTGTTGGGAAGTTGGTGAGAGAGTTCTTTGAGGATTCCTCTCGCGGTGGTAAGCTCACGTTGAAGAGAAGAGAAGCCATCAGGAAATGGGAGCATGCCACGCGTAGGGCTGGAGCAACGATAGACAACATCAAAAAGCTGGAGGTTGCTTTAGAAAGGCGCATACAAGTGAAAGATATCACCGACGGGTTTATTTACTCCGGGACGCATAAGTATGGTGGTCGTGGAGCGCCTATCGTAATTTACCAACATAACGCACATGCGTGGCGAGAACTCAGATTCCCTAAGAAGAAAGAAACCAAGGTTTACAAGGAGTCGCCGCTTGCAGAACTAATGCACGAGAATTCCATTTGGTTAATGGACGCGGAGGGAAGTCAATTTATGACCCAAGATGGTACTTTGTATCGTCCTGAAGTGGAACAGCTGCGCATTCGAAGCGCCTGCGAGACTTTAGGAGAAGACTTCTCTGACGAAGTGCTTAGCAGTCGTAGTTTGGACTTCTTAGCCGCAAAGAAAAGAAACGGGTGGAAATCCACACCGGAGGAGTTCAAAGATATAGCTAAAGCTTGCGTAGAACACGGTCATGGTGGTCTGTGGAACATGGAATACGATGAAGACGAATACGTGTCGCTGGATATGAAACATTGTTACCCCGCAAGCTTCAAAGGCCTAGGAGATTGTAAGGAATATTACGACCGTTACGGACATCCAGATTCACAGTTCTTTCGTGTTGCGTTGGATGGTCACTACGAGGCCCCAGCAACGGGGTTTGTACGGTTGACCACCTGGAAATTAGCAGCGGGTCTGCACCCCATAATCTATGCGTGGTATGGAAAGCACCTGCAGGAGAAAGAATGGATACCCATACCTCTATTGAAGTTCTTTGAAGAGCGCAAGCTTTTAAAATACACAGCGCATGAAGCCATACTTTGTCACAGCGTCTTCACGCAATGGTTACCGGAGCATAACCCCACAGCGCGTGTGGTCATAGGTAAATTCACGCAGGGCGCAAAAGAAGGTGAAAAACATATGCAGCGGCGCCTGATAACGGACGAAGGCGAGCTAAGCTTCCTCATCAAGCGCGCGCATGACAAAGGAACGATGGTGTCTGTAGAGAAATGGGACTACCTTGTCGACGATAAACTACACGAATGGAATGCGCTGTGTTATTACCAGGACCATCGACCGCAGTATTACCATCTGCGTGCCAGTATGCTTGCATATGCGCACATTAACCTTCTCGCAATGCTGTTAAGATTTGACAAAGAAGATATCCCCCGCGTAGCTACGGATTCTTTGTACGTTAAGCCGAGCGTATTGGAAAAGATGAAGGAATTCTACACTGCCGATGAACTCGCAGAAAGTGGCCAATGGCGCGTCAAAGATGAGGAGATAAGGTCTTGGAGGGCACGTGTAGAATATCACGGCGAGTACACCCAGGGCACCGTAACGCCTACCAAAGAGCCTCTACCTTCAGTTGCCGACCCCATTTCCTACCAACGCTTCTCTTACCTTTACGGTACGGGAGGTAGCGGTAAGACGACGCGTGTGTTAGAACTCTTTCCTAAGATAAAGGTGCTAACGCCAACGCACCGTTTGGAAAGAGAACTCTGCGAAATGGGCCACGACGCACAAACCTACCACAGCTTCTTCCGTTGGAATGGCCAAAAGTGGGTGCCGGAAGCTATCCGCGACGTACCACCAGTGATACTTTGGGATGAGATTTGCACCGTGCCTTTGGAAATCCTGCAGGAGTTCGTAGAATTCCTCCGTGGAAAGTGTCAAGTAATATTCGCCGGAGATCCCTGCCAGCCTCCTCCAATAGCCGGAGAGATGCCCCACGAATGGCTGAAAGATTTCGTAGACCATGCGGAGGAAATTAACGCCGACTACCGCAGCAAGGATCAAGTAAGATACCTGAAAGCGGAATTAAGGGACCTTAGTGACGCCGACCAATGCAAGACACTGCGCAAACGTGTACGAGCGAAGAAATACGAGGACTTCCTTTACACATGGCATCCTAAAGATCTGGTGCTGAGCAGCAAACGCGCAGCACAGTCTCGCATACAAAAGGATTTGCTAAATATACACCGAGAGCGCTTCCCTACGCATCACGTACCTGTTTGCTACAAACCCCACGACACCCGCATGCAAAAAAGAGACGTCTGGGTACCTGGTACCGACATCCAACTGCAGAACGCAGTAACGCACGATAAAGCCTGGGTGCCCATAGAAAAGGTGGAAAAAATAACCTCCCATCCAGACTGGCGCTTGGGCTATTGCATGACAGTCCATAGTGCGCAGGGGCTTACCATAAAAGAAACGCTGTGGATCATAGACCAGCGGCTGTGTTGGAGCAACCTTATGTACACCGCCGTAAGCCGCGTAGAATATGCCAAGCAGTTAAAAAGAGCCTGGGGTCCGCAACTGCGTTACGACCGCACCCCAGAAGACATAGCCAAAGAGAACATTGCTAAGAAACTCCTTCGCCACAAGCGGCACGACGAAGAAAAAAATATGACGTTCGACCTATGCGTGGACGACATCTATAAGAAAGGGGCACGGTGTGCCAAGTGTAACATACCTCTACTATGGAGGTTTGACCCAAATGACGATCAACAGTTCTCCGTGGATCGCATCAACAACAAGCGCGGCCATTGCAGAGGCAACGTAAGGTTGACATGCCTAGAGTGTAATCGGGCGCGTGGAGCAGCACTACTTTGAGTCTTTGGGAACTATGAGCAGCTCTTCCTTGACAAATCCACGACTTGGGCCATCTAGGTAATACAACACGGGTTGCCCTTCCTTGGTGACGGACTTCGAAATCTCATACGTTTCCAGGGACCAGTTAGGATCCGTGGCTCTCTTACTGCCACCTTCGAGTTCCCCCGGCTGATAGAGGTATCTGACCACTATGTCGCGGGGGAGCTTTTTTTCCTTCAGTCCGACCGCCCTTGAACTTCTGACGTAGGACTTGTGTTCCATGTGTTTCTTTTTTATGGCATCCCTGGGTTTTATTCCCGTAGCCCTGGCCGCCTCGTTGTTCAAGGCCGCGACGACCTGGGGGAGCCGCTGTGTCCATTCCCTGTTGCGTTTGGAGGGATCTTCCAGCTCTTTCCAATACTGGTATCCAAAGAGACGCTCGGCCAGGGTCTTATTGAATCTTTCAACGATGCTCTGACCCCTGTGGTACTCAGCTTCGGCTCTCCTAATCTTAGTGCTGTGGTCTTTCAGGGTCTTAGTAACGACGCCCATGAACTCCGTCCCGGCATCCACTTGCAGCAGCTTAGGCCATTTCAAGACGCGCTTATAAATCCTACCTAGGGCTTCTGCGACTTCCCCAGAATCCTTGCTGGTTATGGGTTCGGCGTCCTTGTATCTGCTTGCGATATCGACTACGGTCAAAGCGTATCTATAGGTCTTTTTTCTCACCTTATCGTGCGGTAAGAAAAGCAAATCCGCCTGATGAACCTCGTTGGGGGCATTTACGGTGAAGCTGGGCCTGGGAATGTACTTAGGCACGGGAAGATAAACCTGCCAGAGGGTTTGTTTTCTTAGCCAGTTCTTAGCCGTTTCTTCTGATACCCTGGCCGCGGTCGCGAGTTTCTTGATGGCCGACGCTCCTTTCCAATAGCCTTCAGGCCCATAGTAAATCCTTTTGAGTTTGTCCTCTACGCGGCCCATTATATGAATTCCAAAACAAGATTGATCTTACGTCCGTTAAAATCCACCGTCTTTCCGTCCACTTTAATGGTGATGTTTATGCTTTCTACCAAATTAGACAAATCATAGCTCAAAGAAATGGGAGTGTATTCTACTGGGTCAAATGGATTACCTTTGGGCAGAAACTTGGACATGAGAGAAGACTTTTCTCCATTGTTGTAACTATGGACCAAGTCGCAATAGACTTCATAAGAGGATGCGACTTTCCATTTCACGGGTACGGCTGTGTCGGTAATTGTCTTGCCCGAGGCACATAATAAAGATCCCAATGGGTCAAGCTTTCCAAAAGTTACTGAATAGTTTGGCATATTATGTTGGAGGGTCATTTCGTGCGGCAATCCTGTGGTGAGCGTATAACCGTGTTTTGCTAATTCCTTAGCAAGGGTGATTGGTGTGTAATGTCCATCGGGCAGCAATACGCCTTGATAATTGCCGCCGCCTTTATGCTCAGTGACCAAGGCATTGACTAAATTATACCAAGAATTGTACAAAGAGCAACTTATGAGCCGAACCTTATGGGCTTTAATGGGGGGATTTAAATAAGTGGTAAAGTCATTCTTGTCGCTTTCCAAAAAGACGATCATATATTTCAAGAAACACAGTTTCCTTCGTTAGAGCAGATACGCCAAAGCTACGCCTCCTGCCAGCCCTGCGATTCCTACGAAGATCAACTCACTATCTTTTTGTTTCTTAGAAGGCTGGTAGTAATTCTTGAACTGAGGCTTTCTCAATCCCATCGATGCCGCGGGGTGCGCCTGCGCATAGAGCTTAAAGGCGTAGTCCGCATCCTCGAAGTTCTTGTCCGCCTGCATCTTGTCTTGGTAGTTCTTATCCAACCAATCCCTGTAAGCTTGTCTTTTTTCATTCCAAGCCGCCACGTCTCGCTGATATTTCTCCAGCGCCAAGTCGTGCCTTTTCCTCTCAGCGGCTAAGTCTCCGCTTTTGTCGCCTCTAACTAATCTATCCAAATATTGACCACCATAATTAGCTCCAGTGAATGCTAAAGCTGCGACGACTCCACCTATGACCACGCTAGCCATCATATATTACGCCGTAGGGAGGTACTTTTCCTTTCGTAGGTAATCCTTTAGCATGATAGCCCCGCCTACGGCAGCGGTCATCTTAGCAAAATTAGCGAAGCTCTTGCTTGGGTCTTCAGTAAAGTCTTCTTTGAGCACTTTCTTACCCACCCAACCAATACCCGCAACGATGGAAGTAATGATAGCTGGCTTCTTCAACAGTTTTCAACAACGCGGTCGACATTATATTACAAAGCGAGAAGGTTATTCCATTTCAGGGATCTTACTTTTTCTAACAGCCGGTTCCACAGGTGCGCGATATGTTGCGGCCTCCCACTTTACTTTTGGCTTTGTAGCCCGCCATTGTAAGTAAAGGCTGCCTGCTGCTATAGCAATTCCTATCGCGCCAATGACGTACCCAGGATTAATAAAGGATTCGCTTTCGTCCTCCACCTTTTCTTCTTTTTTGGCTTTGTTCTTCTTGTTCATCTCCGCGAGCTTCTTCCCCGCGGCAACTCTGCCTGGAGATTTAGCCTTGGTAATCTTCTGCTCCTCCTGAGGTTGCTCTGCCTTCGACTCTGGTTCACTCATTTATATCTAAGGACTTGAAGGACTTGATAAGTACTTGAGAATGACTTAAGGACGACTTGACAATGACTTGACTAAGTACTTGACAATGACTTAAGGACGACTTGACTAAGTACTTGACAATGACTTAAGGACGACTTGACTAAGTACTTGACAACGACTTGACTAAGTACTTGACAACGACTTGACTAAGTACTTGAGGCGACTTGATCAGGTACCTCAGTAAGTGCTGCCTGAAAGACCTTTTCGACTTCTCTGTCCTTCTTGAAGTCCTTCCAAGACACCAGTACCTCCTTCAAGTCGACATGCTGAGCTACGTGCAAAGCCACAGAGGCGACTGCCATTAACTTACCGCACTTCAAAGACAACCACCCGCAGGTTATCTTAAGTTCTTGGGATATGACATAGTCATCTCTTATGTCCTTCTGTAGTTGCTCCACGTCGTCTATGGGCAGTGCAAGTCCAAGCAATTTAGTCGCAAGTCGGATAGCGGAGTCTGCTACGGCGTCCGTGGTCTTACTTGCAAGGGCGGCCTCGTACCTTTTATGGAACTTTTTGACTTCCTCTTCTGACAACTTATTAACCTGCTCATGGGTAAGTTCCTTACCTATCATTTCTTTGCACTTCCCCGAAGACACAAGGATGTTAAGTTGTTCCTTAAGGTTACTTTCATCTAACTGTGTGGGGACTTCATCTAAGAACTGCTCAATATCCATATACATTAGGAATCATAGATTCCAACCGTGTAGGGAAACCTCAAAGAGAAGATCATTTTGGAATGTTGGTGCGTCTTTAGATGCCGCATGTATTCGTGTAACTGTTCCTTGCTTATCTCGCCTCCATAGTCGCTTAAGATGGTTTCCAGGTCAGACTTACTTGGAGTATAAAATACGACAAGTGAACCTATGTTTTCCCTAAAAGGCTTAGAGACGCTGGTAAGCTGCTGCGAGAGCAACCAAACGCTGATATTGTCGTGTCTGCCGCTAAAGGCGAGTTTAACGAGCTCTGACGTGCGCTTTTTTACATCGTCCCCGCAGGCGATGTCGTCCAATATAAGGAGTGTCTGCGTATCTTTAGGGAATTGTTTGTGCCAGAACTTAAGATGGCTGGATAACTCGTTGGGGTCTAAGATATCTACAAAGAAGTCGTCATCTTTCACTCCTATGCCTTCCCAGGTGCGGTTATTCACGTAGGTGGGACAAAGCAGCACGATATAGTCGAAACGGTATCTAAAGGGTCCTAATAGCTGCTCCACTACGAACTGCGTTTTGCCGCAGCCGGTGGGTCCTACGATCAGAGCATTGCAGGGAATATGGTTCGGATCCATTATATATACGATGGACGCAGTAAGAAGGATTGCCGGCGACGCAAAAGATAAAAGAGACACCATAGAAATGCAAAGGGAGGAGATAGACCGGTTAAAAGAGCGCGTGCAGGAATTGTACGATGAAATGTGCAGTCTGAAGCGCGCGGAGAGGTTTGGTGCCTTGTTGACGATGGCCGGTTGGGCAAAAGAAAGCGTTAAGGACTTTATGCGATATCCGCTGTAGATCTGTTTAAAAGACACCTTAGAATGTTAAGTGTATGGTTGTTAAATTGTTAAAGATATATGTGCGTGTGCTGTTTAAAAGACACTTCAGAATGTTAAGTGTATGGTTGTTAAATTGTTAAAGATATATGTGCATGTGCTGTTTAAAAGACACCTAAGAATGTTAAGTATAAGGTTGTTAAATTGTTAAGGACTATTATCTTTTTTTTAAGAAAAGAAATATCCTTATTCTTGGGTATATTTTCTTAAAAAGAAATATCCTTATTCTTGGGTATATTTTCTTAAAAAGAAAAAGAAATAATAGTCCTTAACAATATGATAACCTTATATTTAACATTCTGAAGTGTCTTTTAAATGACTCATACGTATATCCTTAACAATATGATAACCTTATACTTAACATTCTAAGATGTCTTTTGAAAGTAACATGCATATCTTTAACAATATGATAACCTTATACTTAACATTCTGAAGTGCTGTTTAAAAGACTCATACGTATATCCTTAACAATTTAACAACCTTATACTTAACATTCTTAGGTGTCTTTTAAACGACTCATGCATATATCTTTAACAATTTAAGAGGGCATGTCAGTAAAAATCGAACAAGAAGCGGCCACGGTTGAAAAATCGATTTTGCTCAAATTTTGTCCAGATGTACTTTATTATATCACAAAATGCACTGCATAGTTTTTTAAGGAAAATATATTTTTATTTTTGAGAAAATGCCGTTTTAAAAAGTCCTCCCGAAATCGCCATTTTAGTGGCCAAAATTTGCGTTGAGTTTACCGAGCGAGTTCAGTACAAAAATCGATTCTGATCAACTTAAAACCCCTAAGACCGTGTTCTATGCTATCTAAATATCCGGTTACGTGACTTACAGGAAATTTGAGTTACTTTTTGTGACATAAATAATCTTAGTTTTAAGACTCGTGATTCTAGGTGATTGACGATATCCCCAAAACAAAATCGATTTTCACCATGCGATAAAGCTCCAAACCCAACAAGTTTCCGAGGGTTAGTTCTTTAAGAAACAAGCTTTCAATTGATGTAAACATTTCTTTGGGCAAACAAATATTCGTTACGCGACGGGTCATTCAAATCTTCAATTTTTGACCTTTCGAAGTCATACGCCATAACTTCCCATCACTCACAAAATCAAAAAATCTCGCCTGGCTAATCTCTTATTCTTACTATTTTACCCTTACAGACCAAAAAATACACTTGTTATAGCATTTCTTACCTTTTTAAGGCGAAAATCTGGTCTATTAACCTCGGTATTCGTTATAATGGTATCACAAGTCTTGACCATTATCTGTCAGTTGATAACTTCCGTTTACTATCCAATATGTCAACCGTCCAGCGCTTACTAAACGGCGTTTAAAACCCTTGTCGAACAGTCAAGATTGTTTTCCTTTTTATCTGAAGTTCTACGATATCATAATATATCAATATGATTTCAAAATTTATGGTACAGCTGAATTTCCGTATCGAATTTAGAGTACGTAAACAAATGGCCTGGGATTATATGCTAATCAGGTAGACTACGACTTTCTAGGGTAGGGACGGTATGTCCCATTTGCCTTTCTCTGACATCCCAGCGCTTACTAAAAGTTATTTAAAGCCTCTGATTAACTGTTAGATCAGTCGATGTTGTTAATATACCCCAATGATATATATCGTTTGCTGGATATCGTCATCATCAGGAACTGTAAAATAATATAATTTGCGTTTCTGTACTACACAGGGAGCCCGATTCGCTGGGAATCAAGTGCTTTTACAATACAATACGATACAATACGTCTTTATTCACATTTCCTCTTATGTTACATTACATTAAATTATGTATTTAGATCATTGAAAAGAAAATACTTATTTGGTCAAATAAACAAAGCTAAATATAGTTTGTAATGAGAGGAAATGCCTGGAGCCTAAATAAACCATATAGTTTCCTAGTTAGGCTTTAGTCATGTTTTGTGTCAGTTTGATGTAGACAACAAACACGAGGAAAAAGAAATGAAATAATATACAAACAGTAAACAAACAACGACAAAAAGATCGATTAATGATGTGACATGCATTTACAATCGAGTTGGGTATTACATATCGCGATCGAAAGATAAACAAAGATGAAATCAGTTTTAGATAATCTACGAACTCAAACATTTCAACAGCTTGTGAAATTGCTTTTTACTGCCGTCAGTGAAGAACATAAAAGGTACCGCCTGACTTTTTTTGATTGAAGGCAGCAGAAAAAAAAAACAAATTCCAGCTTGTGTTCATTGACTATCGAAAACCGCAGTTATTAATTAGCGATGGTTTAGTGCAGATGTTGTAAAGAAAATGGAAGCTGCGTGTTGTTCGTTTAGGTCTATCGTCGGTACTTCTTGTGGTTTTGATGCCAAAGATCGAAAGCGCCAAACCCAAATTGTACCATTGATGTCCTGTACAAAAGATACCGCAAGGCACTTGTCCACCCTGAGTTTTTCAGGTCCTGAAAATGAGGTAGATCTGATATTGTCTAGAGTAGCATTGTATGATAAGTCGAAGGAGAGCATCAAATCGATGACCATCTGCCCTTATCATCGCGCGACGCTTGGGATAAGCTGGACCAGAGGAGGAGGTACAAGATGTAGAGTTCCGCAGGAGATTTCAGACCATGGAAAGGGTAAAGGAACCTGGCCTAAAGGTGATCGAGGTTTAGGCAAGCAAGAATCATCTATTATATTACGCAATACTGGCGTGTTTGTCGCTCCTGGATCAGGTAAGTTTTTTTCAAAGAACATATATAACTAGTGACTGTTTATAAGTTACTCAGTACTGTCTCTTTACGTTAATATATACATCGATATTACTTCAGGTATTTGCAAGAAATGCCGATATCTCATTAAAACAATGGAAAGTAAAGATTCCTCAAAGTCGGATGTCATAGCTATGGGTGAACAGATAAAAGAGTTGACCTTGGTAAGACAATTTGTCATGCGATTATCATTTACACGTACATACTGCCAGGTAAAGAAGTGAGGCCATTTGAAGGTGCTTGAAGTAATTATTTACAAGTGCGGTATTTTACGGGTCAGTCGTCATTCTTCACATTAGTTTATCAGTACCAAGACTACACGCTTAAGATATATTTCATATGCAGGTACTTACGCCTTAGCTATTTAGAATTTTTCTTATTCATCTTATGAATCTGATGGCATGGCACAGGAAGCCCACCCAAACGACAAGAAAAGCTACACAAATTTTAAAACATCAATCCCCTCCTACTCACACAAACTTTAACATTTAGAACATTTAATTTACAGGAAGACGATGAGGTAACCTTTAAAGCCAGCGCACAAAGTCCAGCTTTTCAGAGCCCACCAAATACTACTATACCTGAAACACCATGCACAGCCTATGAACCCTCAGAACGCTCGCTATTAACAGAAACGGAGGACAAAGACAACTCAGAACCAATGTCAAGAGAACTGCTAAATTCATTTTTAGCCGCAAGGGACATAAGTCCTATTAGAAACCAGCTGACTACACCATGGGATGAAGCTTCGCAAAGAACTAAGCGACGCTATTCGCGTAAAGCAAAGCAGGTTGTCTTTGCAGCTTTAGAAGAAATTGCGCCTGAAAGCTCAGAAATGTTGTTCAGTGTATTACAGTCATCTGGGCAAAAGGATGAGAACGTTGATAAATCACTGATGGATGCTCTTGTTGAATGTTTCAATAACGCAAGTCATTGGAGCACAAGAAGGCAGATCTTGTCGATAATGGCAGATAAGATGCCCTATTCAGCGTTGAAAAACTGGATTCCCGGTCTCTCCAGATACAGGTTTAATGTGGCCCGCCACCACGCATTGCTTCATGGAAGAGGTACTCCCGTTACCATTACAAAGAGCCCGCGTATTTATGTGTCAACTGAGAAACTTGACCACTTTTTGACTTTTATCACAAGTGGTCAAGTGATCCAAGATTTGCCGTTTGGAGAAAAGACATTGAAGTTATCTAGCAATACAAAGATCACAGTCCCAAATGTTGTAAGGACATTAATACCTGAACAGGTGGTGCAGCAATACACTACCTATTGTCAAGAAACCTGTTTTGAACCAATGAGCCGTAGCAGTTTATGTAGAGTGTTGGGTGTATGTAGTGCTTCCGTAAGGAAGTCACTACAAGGGCTTGACTATTTTTCTGCCGATGGTGCTCAAGCCTTTGATGAAATGGAGGAAGTAGTCCAAAAGCTTGGAGATGAGTACGGAAAAGGTCATTCCTGGGCAAAGAATCAAATCAATAAATTGAAAATTGCAAAGCGCTATTTGAAAAGTGATTACAAGGTATGTAAATCATAGGCGGGTCCAGGATTTTGGTTGACGTTAAAACGACAACATCAAATCTTTGATATTTGCAGGTTCATGTGTCAAAAAGCTCACGAGTCCCCGACCACTGTAGAGCGCACGCTCTCAATCATGAAAGTGATTTGGATTTCACCACTAAATGTGACCATCAGCACGACCTAAAATGTGACCGGTGTGAGCTGATTCCATCTGTGTTTGATGAAGTTCATTCGGCTTTGGAGGATCTGGCCATTGACAATGAAGAGAAGAAAGAGATGATGTATGTCATCACCCAATCAAAGAAAAATATCCAAGCCTGGAAAGCCCACCTGCTGCGTGCTATCAATCAAGATGAAGCCCGGTTGAACGTTCTGCAGAGTCTGGGTCCAACCTCAGTGCTTGTAGTATTAGACTGGGCTATGAAGTTTCTCCCGAGGAAGTGCCGTGAAAGCCAATCTGATTGGTATGGAAAGAAAGGTATTTCTTGGCACATTGCAGTAGCTACAACAAAAAGAGAAGGTCAGTTGGAAATGTTGACATTCGTACATGTTTTCAAAAGCTGTACCCAGGACAGCTATTCAGTAATGGCTATCATTGATGATGTTGTGGGGCAACTGAAAACTGAAAGGCCTGAGCTCGAGGAAGTATTTCTAAGGCAGGACAATGCCGGCTGTTACCACAGCGCATTCAACTTACTGTCCATGAAAGAAATAGTCAAAAAACACAAAGTTAAATTAAGGGTCGATTTTTCAGACCCTCAGGGCGGTAAAGGGTCATGTGACCGAAAAGCTGCCACCATAAAGAACCACATCAAGGCATACTTAAACTCTGGAAAAGATGTCGAAACTGCAGAACAGATGAAAATAGCCATCGAATCATTGAGTGGTGTCAATGGAGTAAGAGCTATGCTATGCGACCCGCCTTCAGTCCCAAATTTAGTGCCTTTGAAATGGGATGGAGTTAGCTTCATCAACAACATCTCCTACAATAAGAATGGCATGAAAGTATGGAGAGAGTATGGCATTGGCGAGGGTAAGACCTTGAAATGGAGTGCATTTAGCCTGCCAAAAAGTATTCTTTTGCCAAAACTAAACGTCATTAAAGAAGCTACTCCCCCTAAAGCCACTTTTACAGAGGTACTGCAAGAAAGAGACCAGCGGCGAAATCTAAAAGTATCGAGACCCAGCCTACGCATACGGATGCTGAAAGCTCCAGCTCAGAAGATGAAGAGCAAACGACAAAGCTGTTTCCATGTCCCGACGACGGCTGCATTAAATCGTTCCAGCTTTTTTCATCTCTTCAACGCCATCTTGACGTCGGTAAGCATAAATATGTACTGGAACGCGAAACACTTCTAGACAAGGCGATGCTGTCATACGCCGTAAAACTTGACCAAGGAAATGCGTCATTGGAGAACCAGCCACTTGAAGAACCAAGTACTTCCCGCACATTGGCATATGGCGATGCTCTATCAAAAGGCTGGGCATTGAAGTCATCCACTGTCCAAAGGAAACGCTTGAACAAAGCTCAAAAGGACTATCTTACCAAGATGTTCGATCTTGGAGAGCAGACAGGGCACAAAGTGGATGCTAATACCGTATCTAATTCTATGAGAAAGGCAAGAAACCTTGATGGTTCTTTTATGTTTAATTCAAATGAGTACCTCACACCAAAGCAGATAAAAAGTTTTTTCTCACGTCTTGCTAAGAAAAGAAGGGAGGTTAAAGTGGATGACGTGGACTTAGAAGACGAGATGGAGGAAGATGAGGAGGCAAGGCTCGACGAGGAAGAGTTTGAAGAGCTTGCACACAACATAATTAAGGAAATCGGACTCGGTCATCCCATCATGTTTGAAGCTCACAATCTATGCGAACTAGCTACAAGCTCGAAGCTTTCAAAGTTCTCCATAGCAATGCTGCAAGAAATATGCACTTTTTATGAGCAGGATACCTCTTCAATCAAGGGAACAAGAAAACAGCAATATGTTGATTTGCTTATGGAGTTAATTGGCAATTGCAGCTGTAAAAGGTAATTATTTATTCAACCTGTCTTATTGTTTGTTTATGATAATAATAATAATAATCATCATCATTTCATAGCTTAACCTCCCCCCCTCCCCTCCCCAATTCCTTCCCCGCCGCCAATTGGGCTTCCTGTGTACACAGTTCCTGTAACTAATTCAAATTATATTATTTTGCAGATCATGAACTATGACTTTGACGATATAAGCCGAACACCCAACTCGTTCTTCGAAAAGCATATTAACAACATCGACTGATCTAACAGTTAATCAGAGGCTTTAAATAACTTTTAGTAAGCGCTGGGATGTCAGAGAAAGGCAAATGGGACATACCGTCCCTACCCTAGAAAGTCGTAGTCTACCTGATTAGCATATAATCCCAGGCCATTTGTTTACGTACTCTAAATTCGATACGGAAATTCAGCTGTACCATAAATTTTGAAATCATATTGATATATTATGATATCGTAGAACTTCAGATAAAAAGGAAAACAATCTTGACTGTTCGACAAGGGTTTTAAACGCCGTTTAGTAAGCGCTGGACGGTTGACATATTGGATAGTAAACGGAAGTTATCAACTGACAGATAATGGTCAAGACTTGTGATACCATTATAACGAATACCGAGGTTAATAGACCAGATTTTCGCCTTAAAAAGGTAATAAATGCTATAACAAGTGTATTTTTTGGCCTGTAAGGGTAAAATAGTAAGAATAAGAGATTAGCCAGGCGAGATTTTTTGATTTTGTGAGTGATGGGAAGTTATGGCGTATGACTTCGAAAGGTCAAAAATTGAAGATTTGAATGACCCGTCGCGTAACGAATATTTGTTTGCCCAAAGAAATGTTTACATCAATTGAAAGCTTGTTTCTTAAAGAACTAACCCTCGGAAACTTGTTGGGTTTGGAGCTTTATCGCATGGTGAAAATCGATTTTGTTTTGGGGATATCGTCAATCACCTAGAATCACGAGTCTTAAAACTAAGATTATTTATGTCACAAAAAGTAACTCAAATTTCCTGTAAGTCACGTAACCGGATATTTAGATAGCATAGAACACGGTCTTAGGGGTTTTAAGTTGATCAGAATCGATTTTTGTACTGAACTCGCTCGGTAAACTCAACGCAAATTTTGGCCACTAAAATGGCGATTTCGGGAGGACTTTTTAAAACGGCATTTTCTCAAAAATAAAAATATATTTTCCTTAAAAAACTATGCAGTGCATTTTGTGATATAATAAAGTACATCTGGACAAAATTTGAGCAAAATCGATTTTTCAACCGCGGCCGCGAAATATCGAATTTGTTTGATTTTTGCTGACATGCACTCTTAACAACCTTATCTTTAACATTCTAAGACATCTTTTAAACGCAGCTGTATGCTCCCGTAGACCTGTTTTAAAAGACACTTCATAATGTTAACAATAAAGTTAAAAATACGTTATATTGTGGTTAAGGTACACTTAAGTATAAATGAACTGTTCAATGTGTAAAAAGGTGTTCAGCACCAAGCAAAGACTACAATACCACGTTCGTCGTGGCGTTTGCACGAAGAAACCAATTAGTAAAGTTTGTAAGGATTGTGGTAAATAATTCAGTACCGTTCAAAAGATGCGACAACATCAAGACAAACGCATTTGTGGGCTTTGTAAGGGCTGTAATAAGGAATTCCCTAACACCTCCGAGCACCTGAAAAGGGGCGTCTGTGAACAAAGCAGACAGTGTAGTTTCTGTAATAAGATACTAAGCAGTCGTCAACGTTTACAGACGCATCGGAAAACACATGAAGTCAACTATCGATTTCTCTTTGGGAGCTACGACTTGGAAGGCGTGGATTGCTACCAATGTGCGGATATGATGAGTCGCTGCCCGCATAAAGAGGATTACTTAAGGAATCGCATAGATTACCATAAGAAGATAGTCCGTACTTTCCCCTCTTTCGAACGCGCAGAAGGCGTTCCGTGGACTAAAAGGGAGTATTGGAGGCAAGAGTGCGACCGCTGTGGTTGCATCAGAGAAGAGGAACATATCTTCAACTGCCTCGACAAATAAACGTCCTTAACAATATAACAACCTTATACTCAACATTCTGAGACCCTTTTAGAATGGGGTTTGCGCAAAGAGTCTCAAATCCCATTCTTATTTTTCTTGTTGTTTGTTAAGTATCATCAAAACCCCTTTTAAAGGTATATGCTAGCCTACTTTGTGGCATTTCTGGGAGGATTCCTAATCACCCTTTCAATATATGGACTGTATTACGTGTGAACTACCAGCCGATTGCATTACGACCCCCAAACCGCGTAAAAAGTACACCTGCCTTCATTGCGGCAGTGCATTTCTCAAAGAATCCTTTGTGGGGCATCGGTGCTCCGCGGATCCTAAAGCGCAGCGGACTTTAGCAGACATTACGAATGCAGAGGACTCTCAGGCTCATACTTGACTACGTCAAATACCCACCTGCCATCCTTCTTACCATGACTCATAACATGGGTAACGTCCTGCCCTTCGATGGCGTACCTTATCCTATCGGGCGCCCAAAGGGTGTATGTTCTTTTTTTATTCTTTAAGACCAAGCGCAGGCGGTCTAAATCCTCGAAGACCACGTAATTCTTTATCTCGTAGATTTCCCCCACCACCAAATCGCGCCAGTGCGTTTGTATGAACTTTAACTCGTTAAATTTATCCTTGTCCATATATTCTATGAAATATCTTTAAGTGTGTTGCCAAAGTCTCACTGGTCTTAAAGCCCTTACAACACCACCTGCAGGGAATTCGTAGGTGTTCAGCATACGCAGTGATCTCCCTGCAGATTTCGTCGTAGTCGCTGCTTATGAGCACCTTATGGCCGTTTTCTTCATACCTCTGTAAGAGTAGTTGCTGATCCTCAGATAACCTGCCATTGCCTTTCGGGGTCTTCAGCTCTATGCAGAATCCACAGTAATGTGTATGCGCATTCAAGATCATTAAGTCGGGTTGCCCCCGTTGATATCCTTTCTGCCAGCACTTTATACGTTTGCCGTCTGAATCCTGCAGTTCACCTAGACCAGGGGCTATGAGCATTTGGGGGTAAAACCTGCGGATGTAGTCCACTACCTTTTTATGCAGGTCAAACTCATTTTCTATTTTGAATACCAACTTGTTTGGACCGTCAAACCGCTTTTCTATTGCATATCGACCGTCCTTACGCAGCGCGGGTAGGACCTCTTCGAATACCCAATCCTGAAATGCTTCTGCCTTTGGCATCTTTGAACTACATATTAATTGATAAAACCCAGGTTCGGATATGAACACGGAATGTGGGTGAATAGTAGAAGGGATGCGATTCGTTACCCTTAACTCACTCAGCCTTTTCTTATGTTTTTCAGAGACGTGGTCACTAATAGCTTTTTTGGTGTTTTCGTATCCTAACGCAGACGCCACCTCCTTTGCTTTAAAGTAAGGCTTGTCGCCTTGCACTATGCATTGCAGTTTGGTTTCGTTGTTTTGAAATACGCGAAGCATATTATACGTAAGGAATATTTTAATAGGCAACGCTCTTTAGCTGATTCATCTCCACGCTTAACTGCGCATCAGACACCACGAAGACGTAGCAGTTTATCTTATCGCCGTCGCCTGCACTGGCGTTCTTGGTGCGTTTGATCTCCAATGTTATGCCATCCTGGGTGTTTACTAGACGTAAACCCTGACCATGTAGGTCTTCGTCGTTCGTTGTGCGCATGTCGATCCACAGCGCGTACTTATCATTAAAGAATTCCTCGGGACTTACCTGGTCGCCAAACTTACGCTTTACTTCTCTGTACACGTCTGCAGGCTTTATTCCCTGCGAGTAGACCTTGTTTGGAACGCCGTTAACGCTTACTCCTACGTTAGTAATGTTGGGGTTGTGAAAGGCCTCGGAGTCGCGCTTACCGGCTTCGTAGGGTTTGGCAAACACCAACATCAACCCCGTGAGACTTCTTCGGGGGAGGTTAATACTTTGGTTAATAACCTCATCCGTCTTATCCAAGAAGCTAAATGTCTTATACATAACTACGTGGTCGTAAAGGAATGCCTTTCCGGCACTATATTCCATACCGGCGCTACGGGCCAGCTCTTCGCTGTATACCGTTTCGTACTGTAGCTCTAAGTTGGTAATAGAGTATGGGGTTGTTGTGGTAAGTGCAGTGCTTAGCCCACCAATAATGTTATTAGCATCTGCTAAAGTTACTTCAAACTGTAGCTCGGATAACTGTCTTGGGTAATACGCGCCGTGATTCGTGATTACTTCAAAGTCCAGTGGTATGACATACTTGCTACCATAGGCTGTCTTTATTCGCTTTGCGTCTGCCACTGCGGTTTCTCCGCTGCCGTCAGTAGGTTGCGTTTTCGTAGGTGTGCGGACCTTACGTAGAATGATACTACCAATTCCTTGTTCTATCCTTTGCGCGCGGTCAAAGGCTGTCAACCATAAGTCTTTGTACGTGGTATACAGATCGTACCTATTTAAGTCCAGCAAGGATTCCCCGGCGAACTTTACGCGCATCTTAGAAACAATGTTGCGACCCACGTTGTTAACGATAATCCTTTCGTCTGTGGGGCTTGACTGCACCGCTAGGTCGAACCTTAACGCCAAGGTGCCAGGAACTAAGACTAGGTTATCCGTTAGGCGGGGCACGCCTACGTACAGGGTTTCCCCTGGCTTTGCGCTGGATGGCGTGAATGTGACCCGGTGAAAGGTGCGTTCTGCTTTCAGTCCGCCAACCTGCTTAGGTAATACGTTGGGATTTAACTTTGAGCTTATCATATATAATGAAAGTAGAAGGAACAGACCCCGACTTCGATCCCACCACTGAGGAAGGTCAGGCTGACATTAACGACGGTGATGAAGAACCGCTGCTTCCCACCCAACAAGTCGACGATTCCCTAAGGGATAGGATTGCAAAGGCCCTAAGACATCCCAAAGCACGCGAGTACACGTTTCCGCGTGAGCACATAGAGCTTCAAAACATGGGCGAGCCGGAAGCAGCCGCGCGGGAAACCGTAGAGTGGGCAGCGCGGGAGCTAGAGCTGCGCTACGACAACTTTGATGCTGACGACGTAAAGCTCACGGAAAAGGGAAACAAAGTCCTCATAAGCGTCCAAGACTTAAGATTTCCCGACAAAGACCGCTGGACAAAACCGCAAAACCTCTTTGATGAGGAGGGCAACGTTAGGGGTGACGTCTTGAGATTAAGAGGCTTTCAGCGTGCTACTAGAAGCCTGTTAGAAAGGCTGCACAACTTAACCGAAAGGACCAACGCGGAAAAACGTGCCGCGGATCTGCAAAGGGAGTTAAGAGAAAAAGATGTAGAATATGCAAAGCAAGGTCAGCTACTTGCCGATGCTGAAAAGAAGTCCGCCCATCAAGATGAAAGAATAAAAGAAATAGGAAATCAGGTGGATCAGGCCCTGCGCGAATTAGACAAAGCACGGGAGGACTTAGGAGAAGCCCAAAGCTCTGGCGCCTCAGTGGAAGCACTGCGGGAAACGCTGGAAGAAAGGGAGGAAGAATACATGAAGCAAAACCAGCGGCTTGCCGACGCGCATAGGAGGGAGGTCGAATTTAAAAATCAAGAAATAAGTGAGCTGGTAGACCAAAGAACCCGAATTCGGCGTGAAAGGAATCAAGCACAAAGGGCTCTTAACCTCGCCCTGCAAGAGTTGGATCTAATTAAAGACGATACCGATAACCTACAAACCACCATAGCCGGCTCTTTAGTGGAACGGCGACGGTTAATGGCTGAAATCAATACTAAGGAGGAGCAAATCCGGCAAAGAGATCAGGCTATCGAAGACCTGGAGGGGCAAATAGAGCGGCAGCAAGAAGTAATCGAGGACCAAACTCGTACCGAGGAAGAAAGGGAAGCAGCTCAAAAGGAAACAGAAGATCTAGAGGTGCGCCTTGCGGAATTGCGGGCTCAAAAGGAAAACCTGGAAAGAGAATTGGGACTTACCACCAAGGAAAAGGTAAAAAGAGCTCTGGTGAAGTATGGTATTCCGCTGGCATTTGCGGTTGCTATTTCGAGCGTAGTAGGAGTCATCCTTAACTCACTTAAGGCAACGGGCGCGGGCGTAAAGAAATTAGGCAATGGGCTGACGGACTTGGGAAAAAAGATGGCAGCCGGTCTTCCTGGGCTGCTGGGTTCGGTTGTTTCCTTGGCACTTAGGGCCGGCGGCGAACTGTTGAAGTTCGTGGGGAATAACATCTGGATATTAGTCATCGCTATTGGGGTGGTACTCCTGAAGAAGATGAAGGCTTAATCTTGTCCTCGTGTATTACTGGTGGTTTATCGTCGTCAGGCATCCGAGGCATCCTCGACTGGGGATAAGTAAAGATAGTATTCGCGCCGCCTTGATAATGCGGAACTAGCGGCAGCACGCTCATGGTGCTAATGGGCTTATGATTCCAGGTCGTGTCGGGGGTGGCAGCGCCGCCGACGTAATTTATCCTTACGCCGCCATCGTGGGGGAGAATTTGCAGCTTGGCATATTGGCAATTGGCTATCATATGAAAAGTAACCGGCGTTAAGTCTTCTCCACTCATTGGAGGGGGCTCCGACGAGAAATGAGCTGAATCCCTAGTATTATTCTTTGTCCTGTAAGGCAGCAATGGGTGGTTATTCTCGTCGACGAGCCTAAGCCCCGCGTTTGCACCCAATCCCGTGTTAATGCTAATAGTACATATTATTAATCCTAAACCCCCAACTTCAACCCACATTCCGATATCAAGCCACTCATCCCCTTCTTTATACACCTTTGGCTCTAAACAGTAAGCATGATGTGTTTCTTTTAAGTGCGGATTCATATATATTTAAAGACCAACCACCGTAAGAGTGCTAATGGTAGCGTGATTATAAGGTCGATCTCTTTGGTCATGTATGCTATTTATCGTTACTACGCCCGTGTCGTCTACTCTCATTTGCAGCTTTACCTTCCCATGGCAATCGGCAACCATATGAAAAGTCCAAACCGAAAGATTCTCAGCGCTGCCGGGGTTGGGTTCTACGGAGAAATGCGCAGGCTCCCTGTTATTATCCTTTACACGCATAGGCTGCAGTACGCCATTGTCATCCAGGAGCCTAAAGCCCACGTTGGCGTGACTGCTCGTGCCAATGCAAATGCTGCATATTATCAATTTCTTTCCCGAGTAGTTCAAGTCTACAGACATGCCCGTGACATCAACCCAAGATGCCTGGTTGTATTTTTTCTCGCCTGTGTAAGTCGTATAGACACAATCTACTCCAGCTACGTAGGGGTTGTTCATCGCCATATATAATAGCTCAGACCAATGCTTGCAGCTGCTAAGCCGGCCTTTAGTAAATTATGGTCATATTCCTCAGGTATCGCAGGCAGGACCTTCTTTGATGGTTTCTTAACTACGGGTAGCTTCGTTTCGTGTGACTTTTTTGGCTTCTCTACGAAGTGAGGAATGTTCCTAAGAGTGTCAGAGTTCACGTCATTCACCCCAAACTTCATATCCTTAGTAGCTCGTTGAAGTTTGTTGTTGTATCCTACTACAGAGCCAGTATTTATAGATAAATTACTAGGCATTAACCAACAACCCGGGGCTACTGCATAGTCCAACCTTGCCTTAGAATTTTGTATGGCTAGTTGGTAACGCTGTACGCCCTTGCTAATGTCGCCCTCCAAGATTGAACTTTCGAATAGAATCAAAGCTTCGGCTCGCGTTTCTTCTGCGGCGCCGGTATTTCCGATTATGCTGGATCGGGTATTTACTTGGGCTCCAAGGATAGAATACACGTAAGCTTCTATGCTGCGGTTCAAACGGGCAAGGCCGGCTTTGGTTAACCCTTTACCTTCTGGGAGTATGAAATTAAAGTATTGCTTCGTTTGCTCGTCGTTGGTAATCTTAATAATCAGCGGGTTAGCCCCTGCATACTTACCGCCCTCGTCTTTGAACAGAGGTCCGTCTCTGACTTCCTTAGTGGTCTTAGCGTTTGGTTCAAAGAAGGTGCTACTGTCGTGAGTTTCCTTATGATATCCCGTGTTCCATCGTAGATTCAATGCATGAACTTCCTTATCACTTAGCTCGTGTCCACCAATCCCCCAATAAGCCCAAATATGCCCCAAGCCATTGTTAGCACCGACAGTGCATCTAAAATCCTTCCCTACAACACCGAACTCCTTACAAAGCCTGTTATAGGCTGGAACGTTGTATTTATTATCTCTTGGATAAAACGTGGCATCTCCTGGTAATGCAGTAACGCCCATCTCATGCAGTATTCTTCTAACCGTAAAGTGAAAATGAAACATAAATATTGAATTCTTCATTAAGTTTGCACTTACACCACAGCCGCTAGTGGCACACCAAACCGCAAAGTTTAGTTGCTGCGGCCAATAACGCATGTTAGGACCACTTAACCATTCATGAGATTCCTTAGCGGTGGTATGAACAATGGGAACGTTTTTGAAGATATCTCGCACCTTTAACGGAAAGGAATGGTTGTTAGAGATCCGCATGTTCAACGTTAGGTCCAAGCTTGGATGTTCATTAAACGTAACTGCGGGTATCGGATAAGTACTGGTACCAAGCAATAATTCCTTTGACCAACCTTGCACGGGTTTAGGCTTAGGATGCTTCAGCTGAGAGTCTATCTGATCGACCAGCGTAGGTTTCAAATCCTCATTGCTGTACATCCTAGAGCCGTTATAGTAAATCCCATGAGGCCTCCTTTCGAACTTACTAGCATCCGCGTGCGGAAACATCTTCCTAAAGGCCCTCCAGTTCCAGTAATCCCGGTTGTCGTGATGTGGCTGCTCCTCAATATCATTCCCAAAAGCGTCGTACATTAGTATATATAATGGATGTTATACCATCAGCACCTAAGTTGTACCCAGATGTTCCCTATACTACACCTAACGAACTAAACGGCGAAAACTTTCGTCTGAATAAAGCAAACTTAATCCTGGCTTACTTGGAAGGGCAGACAAAACACTATGAAAAAGTTAGAAAAAAGTACGTCAGAGCCAGGAGTACGCTACATAAGATTGCGATAACTTCAGGATCCATATCTGTCGTGTTAACGGGCTCCGGCGTTGCTACTTCGCTTACTGGGCCGGGAATAATCGTTGGAGTTCCTTTGGCCGGCGTTGGGGCAGCCTGTGGTATTATCTCGGCTGTTGCTACGGGCATTATGAAACAGTTGTCAAGCAAAATATCAAAACACGACACGACAATAGCTCTGTCAAGGGCTAAAGTAAATACTATTACCGATCTTGTCTCAAAGGCCTTGCGTGACAGAAAGATAGACGACGTAGAATTCTCGCTTATTCTGACCGAAGAGGAAAAGTACGAGAAACTAAAGTCGGACATAAGGAACAAAAAAACAGTCGTAAAAGATCTTTCCGAGGAATCTCGCAAAAAGATCTACCAGGAGGCAAAAGAAGAGCTTCAAAGAAAGCTTGCTCAGTAAACATCTGCTTTGAAAAGAGCGTGACGGGATTCTATTTACGTATCGAACGTCAGTCTAGAAATTACGCGTAATATAAATTCAGTGAATTATTACGCGTAATATAAATTCAGTGAATTATTACGCGTAATATGAATTATTTGGCGAATTATTACGCGTAATACGAATTATTTGGCGAATTATTACGCGTAATATAAATTCAGTGAATTATTACGCGTAATATGAATTATTTGGCGAATTATTACGCGTAATACGAATTATTTGGCGAATTATTACGCGTAATATGAATCATTTAGCGAATTATTATGCGTAATATAAATTATTTGCATGACTTTATTTGGCAAATTATTACGCGTAATATAAATTCATCGTACGAATTACGCGTAATATGTTATTGTCGCCTCGGAATCCATCCTAACAGGGGGTGGCTGGGGTCTATTTCATAAAATATTTCGTAGATTACGTTAGGGTAATAAGGAATATCCTTATCCAGCCGACAAAACATCCACTCGGCTCTGCTCATATCAGAAACCTCGGGAATAGACTTACCGGTAATTTCAGACAAAAGATAGGGAATAGCTTTGTAATATTTCCCTAGTCTTAATTTTTTCAGCGTTTTCCGTAGACTTTGCGGGGTTGGCTCTTCTAAATGGTCTATGATTTTCTTCTTTACTTTGTTGTCTAAATATACCGGATGTAGACCTTGGATATGACTCATCCAGTCCCTAAAGTATTTTATTTTCTTATAAGGTGTTTTCTTACGACCTCCATTGGCGTAATACTGCTCTCTGGTAGCATTTGGTACGGCATTACGAATATTCTTACCACATTCGTAACACTGCGCTGACGTGTCGTCTTCTATTTGCATTTTCTTACCACAACACCAGAAACCCTTGGGCTTAGGTATGTTAACTTTGGATCTTAGGCAAATTATACAGAAGTCATTGGTGAACTTTTTACATTCATGCATATATAAGACAAATATCTTAACATTCGCGCAACATATAACGGGACACGGGTAATTCCCGCGGGGGACGCTAGTGCGTAAACACGGGTAATTCCCGGGCAATCCCAAATGGTGACCGCGAGTCCCCCTTACTGCTGCTCAAATACATGCTTTTTCCTTCATGTACATGGAAAATACGTTCTATTCGGGTGTTTAGTAAGTTGTTCCGGGGAATAATCCAAAATGCAACACGATTCACAATCATAATAAAGGGTAAGGAAAAAGTGCTAGTACACGTCTACACAAAAGTCTCCGCTTGAAGTTAATTTTGATGATCCTTGAAAATAACTTACATTGCAGAAGAATATAAACTATAATTGTTTATTAGAAGCCAATTTAAGGCTTTTTGGAGGATGTTTACCAGTTTTCCTGTTGCCTTGAATCTCATTGAATTTTGTGATATTGTTCAAATAGGGTTGAGCAAATCCGTCATATATTTTAAGGTTAACAAGTGCCCGCAAATTTTTTTCTTGTTTTATTAATTTAAGACATAGATTGAATTGCCTAACAGCCATTTTTGAGGTTTTCAGTATGAACATTGGAGATATTGACCTCTGAATCACAAGATATTACAGTAAATTCAATTTTGGCAATTTTTGGTCTCACAGATACTGTTGCCATGGCAACGGTTTAAAAGAAAAATACACCTCCTTGCCTGGTGACACTAACTGACCTCTCTATTTTATAGAGAAAAAAGTTTTACATCTCTGCAATCAATAATAAAGTTTTTCTGCTTCAGTAAAAATGAGGCAGATTTATATTGGTTTTTGGGTCAAAATGGGTATTTTTAGGGGGGTACCCTAACTCACCAACAAATGACGGATCCCACTAATACTCTAGTATAGTAAATAACTCGCCAAGACCTATAACTGTGCCAAGTTTCAGCAAGATCGGTGAACCCCCATGTAGCACCCCCTGCCTGGTTTTGCCTGGTCCTATCATGGACACACTCTTAAATAGAAAGGAAAACTTCCCCCCGTGCTGTATATCCAAATGGATAACTGCGGAAGAGAAAACAAAAATACAATGGTTTTGGCGTTTCTTAGTTTGCTGGTGCACTTAAATATTTTCCAAAAAGTAAGTAATAAATGGCATGCGTAAGAATTTCAACTTTAAAAAAATTATATCACTGAATATGATACACTAACAAAAAAACCTTGATTGTTTCGCAAACAGATTACAATCCCTCTCCAGTTGTACAGACCATCAAGTATATGCTCGATGTTAAGGAGTGGATGTCAGATAACACAGAGCAGTTACAGGGCCATTCGTTGCAACACCAATTTAAATTGGAGAAAACAGCGAAAGGCCGAGTCGAACTCGAGTACAGAAAATGGAGCACTAGCAAGGTGTGGCTGCCGGACACTGAAGTTGAGGAAGAGCGATTGTTTTTCTTGAAATCGACTCCAAAAGGCGAACCACTTCCTCTTCCCCTTAAATTGGACAACAACGTATTGACCAACTTGACCAAAGATATCGAAAACTATGGTAGCTTATTCGACTCCACTCAAACAGCTTGGTGGAAGGACTACCTAAATGAACTGAAGAAACGACAAAGTTCTGCCCCAGAGGGTCCTTTCCTTCTTAAAGATCTAAAAAAATGCAGTCTTGGCATACGACAAAGGGATTCCGAAGAATCTGCCTTAACTAAACAAGACCAGCAAGTCCAAACTGAACTTGAGAAGAGGTTTATGAAAGAGCGCGAAGCCACAAAGATATCGTTTCTATACTTTATACTTTAAACGCGATAGTACTAGTCGTCATTATCCATCTCATTCTCATTCTCGTCCTCATTCTTTTTCTTATTCTTGCTATCATTCTCAGCATTGTCATTCTCTTTCTCCTTCTCCTTCTTACTTTCATTGTGAGTGTTGTTTGTTGAAAAGTTCCTAACTGAGCATTCCTGTTGTAACAGGTGACCATAAAGGGAGCGAAAAGGAAGGGCAGATTTGATTCCAAAGGTAAAAAAAGAAAATCAAATCAAAAGGCTATTCCTCTTTCCGATAGAAATAAAAAAAGAAAGCTGAGATAGCCTTTTTAAAAGTTTAACTCTCTGTCCCTGCTTTTAACCGCGTGTTAACTCTCTGTCCGTAAGCCCTTACGTATAGGGCTAATTTACTAAGTACAGTGAGTTGATTAACTAATCAAATAACTAAAAAATGATGAAACTATACGGAAATGTACCTGTTCTTGATTTATCAAATCACAATTCACTGTTTTCGGTTATGAAAAAATCACAGCCAACAAAAAGTCTTGTTATGAAGTTTTGTACAACTCACTATTATTGAATCCGTAGTTCCAGTACTACATGAATTATTATAGTTCAAATTTCCTCATTGACTCAAGTTTTGTATAACTATTTGAATGGCGAAACAGTCATCGTCAGAAACCCCAAACAACAAACTTAATGACCCATTGTCACTTACCGTGATGTATAACAAATTGTTTACATTTTGAATCGTGTCACCACTGAAAAAACAATTCTAACCTTTTGAATAAACTCTTAAAAGAATGTAAAAGAATCATTGTTGTGCCTTAGTGCTATGTCCGAAAAGGATTTAATATTAAGTTATTATTCAATATATGAATCTTTGAATTTCATGGACCACGAAATTCATCTGTGACCGCGGTGCATCACGGTAAGTGGCAATGGGTCTTTAAGAATTCGGCCGCGTAGAACAATGAAAAATTAACGGTAGCTATTTAGCCATGGAATTTTGACTAGTAACGAGTTTTAGCTATTATATAAATCAGTTACAGTTCAATAAGGTCTCTACTTATCATGGCCAGCGATTCGTCGTCATTAGGGAGATCATCAGTACTTTACAAAAGATTTGTATTCTTTAATGACTAGAATGGCCATCTCGATGGTAGTTATAACGTGGGGCTTCCCTCGAGTATGCTGGATACGGTTTCATCTACCTGTAAATCTTCTTTACCGACTTCGGTAGAGATCTCAAATGCCGTGGTTAAATAACGTCGCTTGTTAAATGTGTACATCTCCTACCTTGAATTCACAGACTTTGGCACGGGCTCTGCAGATAACAAGGAAAATTTTACCTGTTTTGTCGGCGAGGAGAATTTCTCTTTTTTCCACTTTACTGGGATATTTGCCTACGATCTCTATGTCCTCGATGACTAACACCTTTGCGGTCAGTTCAATAAACCTGACGTTCTGTGTCTCCCCTTTTATGATTAGACTAATGGTGAATGGTGTGAGGTCAATCTTGAAAGCACTGGTTGATTCTTTAACAACTGTATTTTCTGTTATGACCATCTCGATGTCTTCATGTCCAAACCCTTTCTTCAACTTAAACTGTTCAAGGACATATGTTTTCAGTGGTTCAAATGCTTCGAACTTTTTTTCATTGAAGCATATTGTTCTTGCACTTGAAGTAAGGTCCTTGTCGCAAAGTTCCATTGAGAAAATTTGTCCTAGGCCATCCCTCGACGGTTTCAATGGACTATTCCTAAGCACCGTACATCTTACAGGTTTTCCGTATTTGTGCGGGGATGTGGTCACCTTTTCTTTTTTGAAATTTTGGATACTTGAAATTTGGGGAGCCTCTTGATTTGCCATGTTTGCTATGTAGTACAAGTAATAGCACCTTTTACCACGAGGGATGCGGCAAGAAGACTTTGAGCATAGTTTGTTTGTAACTATGCTTTGAGGAGCAAACTTGATTACAACAGAAATCAGCAGTGCAAAGGCAGTATGCAGAAATGAGTCCAGAAGATTTAGAGATGACAACCCAAAGGTCCCACGGTTTATCATAGACTTTCATCGAAGGCGTTACAGAAGATTTTATAACAACAAGATCATCTGAACGTGGAGGCAAGTAGGTGAGAATTTGATGGACATGGGAGCTCTTACAATAAGAATATGCTTTGCGTGCCTTGTACTGACCAATGTAATTTGTGTCGAATGCTTTTGTGGAAAGGACATAATGAAATATGTGACCTAGGTTAATGCTTGGCCATGACGTCAAGTCGTTACACCAAACCTTGTCATCTAACTGTTTTGGATCTTGTATTTTCTTCGAAAGAAAGGTGTCTACTCGGCTCTCGGCACGGGCATTGTTTTGGTAAAGCTAAACTTAATTCTGGCACACAAACAGTACAATTGTGTAGAAATACCACACAAAAAAACATTCCAGGGAAAGGCCCGGTGAAACCTAAAAGGATCCAAGGCAAAATTACTATGTATGACATGAAAAATTAAAGGAAAACAATACAAAAGCTCACCGAATTGACAACACGGGATTCAAGCGCGGCACACTACTTTGTGCACATGGTAAACACACACCGCGCAAAGGATTACGGGAAATCAACACATAAGCGTGAAACAGAGGAGGGTGATCAAGTGGCACGTGACCTAATCGACCAATCACAATCATGATCACAGGCAACAAAAAATATCACAAGAGTTTCATAGTCGTCGAAAAGAACCATTAATTTCCCCTTATATTACTTATCATAACCTCATATTTTTTAACTGTCGCATGGATTAATAGCAGTAATTCCTGTACACCAAGTTTCGTTTCCAGATAAGACGTATTTCTATGTAAATTTATAACGTTAAGATGGCCATCGCTTTCACTCGCTGACACTGAAGGTTGAAATATCGTGCATCTTTATCGCTTGTCCTCTGGTTTTACGATGGATAACATGTCTGTGTTTATAAATATTCTAAAGCTTTTATTCCTAATAATCAAAAATATCGAGGTGAACCCGTGTGAACCTCTTACCGTTTGCGAATTATTCTGAATGTTGTGCATGGTACTATGTCACCTATCAAGCATATCTTGTCAAGATGGCGGGAATCACCCGCGTAACGCTACTATCCTTTCACATGAAAACACGGCACCACTAAATCGTTTCAGATAAGAAATGAAATCGTAATTCTGTTATTGTTTTATTTTATTGATTTCCTATTGATTCAATTGGAAAATTTATCGGCAGAATACTGAGAATTGTCAGAATCTGAGACTTGTCATCGACCCCGGCTCAAAAGTCGACCGTTGTTATTATGATGAAAAGGTAAATTATACACCGTGAAAAGATGAAAAAACTTACTGACGTTTCGGACGCTAGTCCTTCGTCGGAGTAAAAGAGAAAGAAGTGGTAGAAAGGAGTGTATATGTGATAGAATAAGACAAAAGAAACCAATGAGAGCAAGGTAGGCAAGGAAACAAAAACAAACAATCAAAAGACAAAAGAAAAGGTTAGTTGAAAATAAAGCGTTCATTAATCCCGTTGGGACTAAGAGTGCCCAATGCAATAGGTGAATAAGCCGCATTTCTTTGGTCTTGCGACAATCATTGTTGCCGTTAAGCAAAGAAAGACCGAAAACAATGAAGTCAGAAAGAGAATGGTTAGCTAGATTAAAATGGCGGGAAACTGGTTTGGCGGGTCATTTCCCTTCCCTTCTCTTGTCACACACTCGTAAGGTGATAAATAAAATAGTGCATACTTTAATAAACCTAAGCCAACGTTTTGAATACTTTTTTTGAAGTTTACGACCATATTAGAAAAAAAATTCCAAGGCGGAACCTATGTATTGTCGTCGGATGTGCCAGTGCGTTGCGTGACATTCAAACTCTTCCTGTGGATTCCTGTGGATATGGCGCTACTCGCACCGGTGGCGTGCGCTACTAATGCACCGCCTCTCACCAATGCTGCCCGAGTTCGAGTCCTGTCGATTTCGATGTCGCATGTGAGTAGAGTTGTTTGTTGGTTCTCTCCTGTGCTTCGAGGGTTTTTCTCTGGGTTCTCCGGTTTTCCTCCCTCCTCAAAAATCAACTACTAAATTCTAATTCGATCTTTGGGCTTTCACCACGCTGTGATACAACAGCCGAAAGCTGTTAAAGCTAAAGCTAGTAGATATTACGCCACTGCTAAGTGTAAAATGTCAAAAGTCAGTCTTAGATGAACTGCAGGTGCACGGACCTTGAAAAAACGTAACTCGATAAACCAGAATTAATTTAAAATAAAAGGGGAAAGTACTCATCACGTGACTCTATAGGAATAATGACGCCAAAGACATTATTTACTTCCTTGACCATTCTTAAGGTAAAGGCTCGATCATCTTTGGCCCTCTCATGCTTTCCCTTGAGCTGGGGATGCTGGCATACTGTTCTTTCTCTCCACTAGAGACCAAGATTGCTACGATGTCTCGGGGACACTAGCATTTTCTCTATTTGCTGCGTTATATTTAGAAATCCCGCTCGCAACAAAATCAATTCGCATTCCGTGAGATGTTCCTTGGACAAGTGAAACCAAGTGAAACCAAGTTTACGACCATATTAGAAAAAAAAATTCCAAGGCGGAACCTATGTATTGTCGTCGGATGTGCCAGTGCGTTGCGTGACATTCAAACTCTTATTAAGCACCGCGCAAACACAGTCTAATATTAAGCAAAATTCAAGAAAATACAATGATATTTTTCGATAAAACTCTTTTTACATTTCACTTTTCACCAACTCAGACATTTCTAATCTGATTTTAAGGCACATTTCTAGCCAGAATTACCGTATATCATTTTAAGCGGACGTAAATTCGACGGCGTAATTTGTTAGAAATTATGCAAATTTTGTCGATCACGGACTTCGATAAATTTTCGTTCGCGACAAAACCAGCTCGATACCCGCAGGTTTCACTTCTGATCCTGTAAAAATAAGAGTATATTTTGAAAGCCAAGTATAATTTAGCTCAGTTTGAGGTCCCCTTTTCGAAATTTTACATCATATTTTTAGTGCATTTTTGACGCCTCGATGAAAGCTCGAAACAGGGATGTGCTTTAGGCAGTCCAATAAATTTATGTTTTAATCAAATGCTTTCAATCTTCTTTGAAGAGCAGATGAAAAGTATCTGAAGTTAACAGTGTAGCTAAAATTTGGAAATACACAATAGTTTTGAGTCGGCAGCTCTCTGAATTCTACCCAAATGCAACCATCGAGTGAGCTCTCCAAATAGCCAGACACGGGCAAAATAGATTTTGGCGTGTAACGAAGCCCAAAAATATAATTTCAAAAAAAAAACTTTATTTTTAGTTTATGTATACCAAAGGCTTTTCACTCACAAAAAATAAAAAGAATCGATTTTGCGAACCCAAATTCACCGGACAGCTCTTAGCGGGAGTACCACTTAACACTCCTCACATTTAGTTTTTATTACAGTTACTTTTCTATTTTTCTTAATTAAGAATTCATGAATAGAGAATAATTACCAATATCAGAATTTAATAACAAATGCATTTGTTATTAGTGTCTTTCAAAAACCCATGAAACAACTGTCAAATACCATTTACAGTTTAATAGTCCGTACCAAACAGAAGAAAACAAAGAGTTACGGTGCAATACACCTAATGGGCTAACGTGTTGCTATGTACGTTAACACCCAATTCAAACCTCCTGGGAATAGAAGCGTTTGTCTCTACGAATTCAACTCTCAAACTAAAATATAACGAACAATGAAACTTACTCCCATGTGGTTTGAATTGGGTGGAAACGTTTATAGCAACACGTTAGCCGATTAGGTCTATCATAGTGAAAAATACATTAGTATTTATTTCATGGGTTTATGAAAAGCACTCTACCATAGTCATGAAAAATGTAATAAATCCTGTGAGCATAATCAAATAAAAAATATGGCACCTAAGATATGGTACCTAAGTACAATAAAAATATATAACAGAATTAGCTTACTATTGATATCATGTTTTTGAAGAATTTTACCTTAAGGGGTAAACACTTTTCTTATTAAGCTCAGTGTTGAGAATTTGTGGACCGCGTAGCACTTATGAAATACAAGATATAGAAATATAGATAAGTTATAGTGCTTGGGAACGAGATTATTCCGGGCGAAAGACCCGCTGGGAATCGGACTCAGTGTTGTAGACTTTACTACCTCGAAGTGATGAGGCGATTATTGGTGGAATTTTATGTGCTGCCACTTCCAACTTTTTCAATGAGGATATAAATGTCATCTTTTCCACCAGATCAGACTTTAAAGTTTCTAAAAGACTTTCTAAAGTTTTAGGGATTCCTTCATTGTTATCATCCAGATCTTCGCAAATGGTTACCTTTAATAATAATGGTGATAATAATGATATGAATAGTAATAAGAAATTATGATATGATAACATAAAAACCACAACAAAATAATAACCATTATTTTACACAGCAACTTGATGGATAAATTATTAACCTACCCCATTTAAATTGCAGCATTTTTTTTTTCATTGCCATCACCAAAATAGACTTGACCAATGATACCACAGATGACACAGATAGCATTATCTAAATTTTGTGACAATACTTCAAAAGCAGAGAAGCCATTGTATAATATGCTGAAAACGTTTTTTTTTTTTTTTTTTTTTTGTCTACTTGAACCTGCAAAGTAATACAGCATAACGTGAAAATAGTCCTTTGATAGATATTGTCACTCAACTCCAGCTTTGATAGCATGTACTAAGTTACACATATTTTACAATGTGGGAAAAAAAGCACAAAAAATTGGATGTCAAAACAATTTTTACGCGCACAAATTGAGTGAGTTATGTGAAATAAAAGGATTTGTCTGAGTACATTTAATTTATTCACTACCCATACCTTTATAAAGACGTACAGATACCTGTGTGCTCTATATGCAAGTATAATTTGTGTGTGTAGACGAAGGGTAATCTTGTTAAAGTTATGATATAAATAAAACACATGTTTTGTTGAATTTAAGAATGCCCTAGGGTATGAGTGTGGCGAGACGGCCCTTACCAAAATAAAGCATGCTTTAAGTACATATTTAATTGTACTGAAAAGCATACTTGAAGAAAGTATAAATGGAGTATACTACAATTATACTGCCAAGGTGCTGAAATTGGGCCCCTTGAAAAGTATACTTAGCAAAAAGTATACTTGAGCAAAAAGTATACAATACTTCAGCAAAAAGTATACAGTCAATTCAAAAAACGTTGTCGTCGACTTGCTCAAGCCTACGCGACTGGACCGAAAGGAATATGGGTAAAAATCACTGAAGCGGTTAAATATTCGTTCTGAATTAATTGTTCCCGCTAGAAATAAGATAATAATGGCGAGAAAGAATCCATCAAATGCATGTCTTCGGGTTTAGGGAAAGAAAAACAGTAGAAGATAATATAAGATAATATAATATAATTGGAAAATTAAACGAGACTTACCTGTAAGTTGAAGTTTGATTGAGATTCTATCACATTACATTGGAAGGAAGGAGATCACATGAGATAGCACAGCGCTTGCGCAAGTCATTCTTTAAAACGATGTTTGTTGCATCAACATAAAATCCAGAAATACATACATTTATATACCCCAGCTGATATAATGTATAAATAGACAAGGGCGGGAAGAGGCGGGCATGTGATCTCCTTCCTTCCAATGTCATGTGATAGAATCTCAATCAAACTTCAACTTACAGGTAAGTCTCGTTTAATTTTCCAATTCTATCACATGACAGGAAGTCAGGTGATCCCATGAGACTTTAAAGCTGTTGATGCATCAAACATTACTGGCACACATTCCAGTTAAGAGTGTATAAATATGTCTTATAGACCAACGATACAAGATGGTGTAAACACAAAGTGTTGATTTATTAATTTCCACGAAAGAATTACTCGAACTTAAACAACTGTATATGTATATGTGTATATAGGTAGATATGGTTTCAAATCTTCAAAACCACATCCGTGATGCTAGTACTAGATTGAACTGGTTTATTGTAAAATTTGTAAAACGTTTCCGCTGACTTCCAGCCAGCATTAGCCATTATTTGATCTATTGGTACGTTTCCTCTGCTGGCCTTTGATGTCGACGCTGCTCTAGTACTATGTGCTTTATAGACGTTAGTATCGACGCCACTTTTATCAAGGACAGTCTTTGTCCATCTGGAGATCGTGTCTCTAGATACGGGCTTAAACGGTTTCACATAGCTGATGAATAACTTGGTTTCGCTTCCTCTAAGCTGCTTAGTTTTGTTTATGTATTCCTTAAGACATGCTAAAGGACAATTATTTGGGTAAATGTCATAGGCACAAATCTGAAGTATGTCGTAAGGCTTTCCTGGTTTACTGGTTTTTGTATGGTCGAGTACATGAAAAACATATTTGTCCTCTGAAGTAACTAGATTATTTATGTCCAGTAAATGAATTGTCTGACCTCTTTGGCTTGATACTAGTAACAATAACATAAGTAATTTAAGTGTCAAATCCTTAAGTGTTAATGATTCATAAGGGTAGAGTCCTGACAGATAACGTAAAACGATTGACACATCCCATATTTCTGTGTATTTAGGCGTGGGTTTACGCAACTCAAAAATTCCTTTCATAAATCTGGTAACAACTGGGTTGTTACCGAAGTCTTTTATATTAACTACGGTAGACAAAGCGGAGCGTGCAGTGTTAAGCGTTGAGTAACTGACGCCCTCTTGATAAAGTTTCATGAGGAATTTAAGAGTGTCGTTTACCGTTGGTGAATGGTAATTAACCTTTCCTTGATTACAAAACGCCATCCACCTCCGGAGGTACGTGTTGTACTGTTTTTGAGTGGATGGTCTCCAAGAGGCCAAGAGCACTTCGGTAACGTTTGCTGGAATGCCCAAGTTTCCATAGTGTTCCCTGATAAGGGACATACCATCAGGCATAGTTTCCGACACAGTGGATGTGGTTCGTTGCGTGACGGGTGTCGTAGTAGGTCCATTCTCGGAGCGTAGATCCACGGTTGTCTCTATAACTGCTGCAGTAGTGTTGGGAACCATGTCTGAGTTGGCCATAATGGAGTAATAAGTATTCCATGAGCTTTGTCTTGTGTTATCTTGGATAGGCATTTCGGGATTAGGCTGAATGGAGGAAAGGCATAAAATTCATAATTATTCCAATTAAGTGAAAACGCATCTACATGGCTACTGCCAGGGTCTGGCTTCCACGAGCAATATACGTCAAGCATATTGTTTAGCCGGCTAGCAAACATATCAATGTTAACTGTAGGGAACAATTCGATAATCTCGTTGAAACATTGTTCGTTAATCCGCCACTCATGTTTGTCATTAAACTTTCGCGACTTTTCATCCGCTTCGATGTTGAGTTTTCCTGCGATATGCACCGCAGAAACCCACAGGTTCCTAGCGATACACCAATCCCACACTTTAATGGCAAGGGAGTTAAGAACAACAGATTTAGAACCTCCCATATTATTAATGTAGGATACTGCTGTGGTGTTATCGATAAAGATACGTACATGTTGATTGTTTAAGTTAGAGCAAAAGCATTTCAGTGCAAAAAAGGCCGCCTTTAATTCCAGAACGTTGATGTGCAGCGTGGCCTCAGAGGACATCCATCGCCCTCCCGCTTTTTGCTCTCCGTATATAGCACCCCAACCAAGGTTAGAAGCATCCGATTTAATAACAATGTCAGGATTGCCCCGCACAATGTCACATTTGAGATTTTGTACATTATCTAACCACCATCTTATCTCAGAGACAGCACGCGTTGATAAACTCATGGGCCCGACATAGTTTCCTTTAGACAGAACAAGGGCAAAATATTTTTCTTGTTCGAGTTCTTTATAGTGTAATGGTCCAAATTCAGCCCCGGGGAAGTTGGAAACGAGTGTTCCTATTAACTCAGCGACTTCTCTAATTGAGGGATTAGGTTTAGCTAAAACCACAGAACAAACAGAGATAATTTTCTCTTTCTTTTCATCAGTAGGCACAACTGTCATCGTGTTCGAGTTTAAAATAAATCCTAGAAAAACCAGTTGTTGCGTTGGTGTAAATACTGATTTGTCGGGGTGTACACAAAACCCCAATGAAGAAAACAGCCGCACAGTGTCAACAACATTGTTATAACATTCTCTGAAACTATCACCTTGCAAATAAGAGTCGTCGATATATGCTGAGCTAACATGCCCCATGCTGCGGAGTGTCGAATAAACTGGCTTTAGTAGCTTAGTAAATAAGCGCGGCGCACTAGCTAACCCATTTGGTAAGCAAGTGTACTGGTAGAATTTGCCATCAAACCAGAAATTTAGATATTTCTGATGCAAACTATAAATAGGTACTGTGTAGTATGCGTCTTTAAGATCTACCGACGCCATGTAACACCCTGGTTTCATAAGTTGGATGGCATGCTCCAATGTATCCATCTTAAAATGATGATACACAACATACTCATTGAATTGTTTTAAATTGAGAATCATACGATGCGTGCCGTCCTTCTTGGGTCGTAAAAATATAGTGGATATAAAGTCATCTGTTTCTTTAGATGTTTCTATAATCACATTCTTCTTAATTAGCTTATCAATTTCCTGTTCAACAATGACATGTTCATTGTGATTGAAGACACTAGGTCTGGCATTAGGTCGAGCAATCATATCACTACGGTAAATCATTTCAATTTTAACCCCTTTGACTATGTTAAGTATAGATGGGTCATTTGTTAATTCAGACCATTGATCAAGGTATTCAGTTAGCCTCCCCGCTGTAAACTCAGCAGGTTTAAGTAACCATGATAATATGTCATTGTCTATATCATAGCACATATGGACATCAGGGCATACCTTTATTGGCGTTGGTTGCTTGTCCCCTCCTTTTTCTTCCTGTATTTGTGGAGGGATGGCCTCTGTCTAAAAAAGAACTGTTTTTACTTCTGCCATACGGCTGGAATCGGCGATTCCCTTTGTAGCCATAGCTCTGGTGGCCGCCATGATGACCCCCACGTGTTGTTGTAGAGGTGGGACGAACCCTCTTTGTCAGCTTGTTTGCCTCGGCGATGTCTTTGGTTATTTTGGACAAGTCGCCAAAGAGAAATTCCGAATCACCATCCCCTGCGGGTGAAACATTACAGAGAGACGCGTAATCCTTGTGGAGCTCTTTTTTCATGGCCATTCTCCTTGATAGGTTGACCTCATGATTAAACTGTAAGCCCATGGCTACACTGTCGGTGATGATCTTTAACAGATCCCGGTCACCAGGATACTTTTTCATCACCAGATCTGCCGCTTTGATGGATGCCATGGTGGATCCCATCAAAATGCCTTGCAACTTTTGTGATTTTGAGTCCTGCGATCGCATGCTGGACGACAACTGGTTCCAAACTAGTGGATTAACCTTAGGGACCCGTAGGTCCTTTATGTTTTCTGGACGAACATATTTGTCCATTTTTTCCTTCAGCTTTTCTTCGCTCATCTTTGACTTGACAAGGGTATTGAATATGCCCGCCAGTCCCTCATGAATAGCAGGATCCGTCTTTTCGTTTACATTTAGATCGGCTGCTATGTCCTGTAAGACATCGGGTTCTGGCGTTTTTACCCCATTCTGACTGTTGATGAGTGTCTGTAGGGCTTCGTCGACTATATCACCCTGTCCCGCTTCATGATCATGGCGACTGGACTCCTGGTCACTGTCCTCTTCGGCTTCTCCTGAACAGAAAGAAGCGAAGTTTTGGTTCATTGCTTGCATCTGTCCAAGCAATGCGGCAAACATGCCATTCACATCATGATCACCATTAGGTGGCGTGTCTCTGGCCGTCACAATCGAGCCTTCACCGGCCTCGTCGCCCATATTGTACCAGTGTACGTCGGTTCCTAACCACGTTAGGACCTTACAACAACGTTTAGGTATCAACTACGTTGATCCCAGCTGGATTTCTTGCTAGACTAACTGCGTTAGACTAATCCAGAATCGTTTGAAGACTTTAACAAAAATTATAAGAACAACTTGCTTTGAACGCAATCCGTGCAATGACTTGCGCAAGCGCTGTGCTATCTCATGGGATCACCTGACTTCCTGTCATGTGATAGAATATAGTATAATATAGTAGAAGATAAAACAAAGTAGTTATGATTCAGTTCACAATTCCGAAAGTATGAAGGCATTTAAAAAACGTCTCCTTCAACACTTCCCGCTCGCCTACGAAGGTTTGTGCTGTAAACCAGGCATAACTAGTCAGATAGAATTATGGAGTCAACTCGGCTTCAATGATTGCTACCCAGAGTTCCTTTCGGTCCAGTCGCGTAGACTTGAGTTGGTTGACGACAACATTTTTTGAATTGACTGTATGCAAAAAGGGTTAGGCAAAAAGTATACGTTATATATTTCAACATGAAGTATGCTTACCTTCACCAAAGTAATTCTTTATCATTTTTAGCATAAATGATAAAGGAAATGATACTTCAGCAGGAAGTATGTTTCACCAAAAAGTAGAATATATATACTCTTGATATACCGGTACACATTTTATCACACACATTTTTTTTTTTTTAAATATGATTTAATCACTTGATTGTAGAATAATGTTAAAAAGCACAATGAATTGGCCATCATATAAATTGTTCATACAAGATGTTGCATGGTTTTCGAAGAATATAATGTTCAGGAATCTGGTTTTGGGAATTGGGAACCCTTTGTTTCGCGCGACCGGGATTCCTGTGTGTAATAATCCAATCATGCCCCAGGGGAGGGAGAACGAAGACGTAGAAAAGACGTAGGGGACTACGATGTTTTACAAAATTATGGAATCTACCGTTAATAAGAAAATTCTACGTTGTAATTATGAAAGATAACGAGGATTAAAGGAAGATTTGTGTAGGAACAGCCCCGATCTTAATAGTCTAGGTCCAAACGGACACATATAATGATACCTAAGAGCAACAACAAAATGTCACAAACCAAAAGAAAACATCAAATTGACAAGCTTACCTCAATTTTTGCTACTATTTTTCTCCGTGTCTTGCGATGTTAACTTGTTCCACATTGCTCTCTTGATGTCCGACTCTTTTATGGCTGTGTTTCTTTTTCTTGCCATAGTCAGTGAAAACCCTTAAAATTAAAGAGATATAAGGAGAAGTTTAAAACATAGACGCTCGACGAGCGCATGTGGCTACTACAGAATTGCGAAACTGGGATTTAGTTCATTTATTTTTACTGGAATGCTTTAACTAACATGTTTTTAACGGGTTTGCTGAGGAAGCAAGTGTAGTCTATATATTTTTGTCCGTGTTGAGGGGTATACCCAGGATTTTCTCCGAGGCATGCCATGCTGTTTTATTGCTTTTGTATATATATATATATACACACCTACTTGCAAGAAGGTTGTCACAGGAAAAAAGAACATTTGTAGTTTAGTGGGATAGGAATAAATTAGAATGAAAAGAGAAGATCACTGAAGGCGAACTCATCCTTTTGTATTCAGAATTCAGCTTCATTGATCTTCTTTTGTCTTTTAATTTAGTTTCTCACTAAATTACTTATGTCGTGTTTTTCTGTGACACATTTTTGCAAGTAGATTTATATATTTATAGATTTCCCTCCACCTTATTGGAACGCATGTGCGTAATAATGGCATACAACTAGGTACACTACTGTGGTTGTTGTTTTCATATTATGGCTCGCCCTGGCACTAGTTTCCTGTCTTTGTGTTTGGTAGTTTTCGGCCGGGCTAGGAGCTGAATGTTTTGGAGGGAGACGTCAAAAGAGCTGTTTTGAGCTTTCCCAAATTTCGTTGAAAATGTCCAAATATTATTTTCTGTTTGTTGTGGTCGCTACATCAATTTTTTTTTTTTTTTTTTTTTTTTTTTTGAGTGGGCAGAGTGTAACAGTGCCAGCTTTATGTTGAGAAACCTGTAGAATGTAGAACGAAGCAGACCATTTAACGTATATATATATATACACAATTTATTAAAATAAAAAGTAGTTCAAGGTATTTTACAACTTCTTTCTTTGTTAATGAGGGGTTATCAGGCTGCGTGACATTTTAAAATTTAATCCAACATAAACGAAAAATAGTATTCGAAAAGAACATGCCAAAATTAGTAAAAGAGGCTCAATTATCCTCCAAAGAGGCTCAATTATCCTCCGAAGAGGTTCAATTATCCTCCAAAGAGGCTCAATCATCCTCCGAAGAAGCTTTTGCTTTCCCAATAAAGGATTTTTTATCTGCATACAAAGCTCATTGTCTGTGTTCAGCCAGATTTGTCTTCATTGTCCTGCCTGGTAATTTCGCCGTAAAAATCGGCCTAGAATTTGAGTAACACTTGCAAAACCTTTTGTTTAATAGTACAGAAAAACCAAATAAAGTTGTGATAAATAAAAATGAAACATTTTTATAAAAACATTTCACTTACTTGAACTTTGAACAATCAACCATTAACAGTCGAGTCTCCCACCACGAGGTTCCAAGGCCGTCATCGGTTGTCATCCCCTTCGGCAATAATCGGAGAACAGCGAGATTTTGTTGTTCAAGCGTTGATTGGTTCCGAAGTTTATTCATTGTTTCGTATCGAATTGTTTATTATTGATGATAATTGCTGATTGGTTCCGAAGTTAATCACATTGCCTCGAAACCCTTTCGATTAATTTCGAACGTTTGCCGAGTCACACTCACTCTCTTACGGACGGACACAACTCGATGACATAGTGGCTTTGCCTCTTCGAGGTAGTAGCCACAAAAATCAATTCCATTTAATTATTATATTATACTGTAAATTATTTTAGCAGCCTTACACGGCAAACTGTTTTTGATCCATTCAATCAGGAAGCTAATTACATGTTCTCTTATTACCTATAATGGCCTGAACAATGTCTGTGTCAAGACATTTTTTTCCCATTTGCTCCAGTTAGGTTGCACTCTCTCCTCTCCTCTCTTGTCCAAAATACAGTCATTAGCTGCAAAGCAGCAGCTGTAGGGCTTTTTTTGGATGACACTGTTGCCATTTGGTGGAAATAAAGATATACCCCAGAACCTTGAAGCAGTTCCACCATCCAAAAGCATAGTCAAAAAAATGCACTTTTTCTGATAGCAATATTTTCATGTCTTCATAATAATCAATTAGTTTTCATACTTTGTAAAAGTATGCTCTTCAAATTATTTTATTTCCTTTAAGTTTTTATAGGCATAAGTACAAATGAAGTACAACATTTAAGTGTAGAGCTGATCATATAAAAAGGACAACTGCAGTACTTATTGTGTACTCCAATGAGTTTAAATTAATTACAACCTGCAATTTCGATTTTGTACTTCATATGTACTTAATTCTGTAAAACTGTAGGATAAAAAGAGCCAGTTTAATTGCGGTATATACTTCACATAGACTTCAATTGAGAAGTACTTTCTACGTACTAGAAGTACAAGTGAAGTAGTTATGCTTGTAAGCTTCATGTACTGTTGATGTATACTTACAACATACTTCATTTGATAAAAGTATACTCAATGTGTACTTAAAGCATACTTCATTTTGGTGAGGGGGGACCTGCAATTTAACGTCCTTATGCGCGAAGTATGTAGTCCATAGGCGATTGAACACTTGGTTAGTTGCTATTAAATCGTTGATAACTACAGTAAATAAAATTGGGAAATAGGAGTGTTGCACTGTAAGTAGGAAGAATATGCACGCACGAAGTCTCTGATTTTTCTAATGGCTCCTATACCCGACGTAACTTTTTTAGCTATGCTATCAACATGCTCATCCCAAGAACCTTACTTTGGGCAACTTGTTTTATGGATTCTTGACCGATCTCTACATTAGGCTGATCAGTGATAGTGCGCACGTTATAGTGAGACCCAATAACCAGAAATTCGATTTTCACTACATTAAGGCTCAATTTGTTAACTAACAACCAGTTCTTAACGCACTGAAGGTCACAATTTATGGCACTTTCAACTTCCTCTATTGATCTACCAGTTGCTGTCAGATTAATATCATCAGCAAACATACCAGGTATTCTCTCAGACACTCTGGTAAATCATTTATGTACAAGAGAAAGAAGAGCGGACCAAGAATGGAACGCTGAGCAAATACCGCAGCCAATCTGGCTCTCTGAAGACAACACTCCATTTACCTGGCATACCTGTTTACGACCCACTAGATATGATTTTAAAAGATTTAATGCATTCCCGGTTATACCATATATTTCCATTTTACACAATAGAATTTCATGGTTTACCGTATCGAATGCCTCTTTCAGGTCAAGAAATACAACCAAATTAATCGTCCTCTAATAGTCCCTTTCACAGTTCCCTGCGCCATCTTGAAAGGTAGCCGTGCCTTTGCATCGAAGCGAGACAAACGCTGAGCTTGCAATGATAGAGACCTTTTTTTAACGCCTTGAACAATTATTCGCATGTCTCTATCATTGCAAGCTCACCGTTCGTCTCACGTTCACAGTGTATGGCAGAGGGGGGGGGACAGGTGAAATTGAGGGGGGGTCGGGAAAATTTTGGTAGGAAAAAGGGGGGTGTGCAAATTTTTATCACAAAAATGGGAAGGATGCACAATTGTTGGAAGAAGCTACAAGTCTTGCTTGGGGGGATCGTATTTCGTTGCATGACTTTAAGGGGGTGTTAAGAATTATTTTGGACATTTCAAATTTTCACCTCCCCCCCCTCCATCTCCTATGCCATACATTATAAACGCAGTCTTGGTCTTCGGTCGAACCTCTTCTGTATATTTAAGTCTAAATTTATACTAAATATATATGATTGCCCTATTTCATAATGAAGTGACATCAAAACCATATATTGATTGATAGTTAAGGACCATGGTCGCCAGAGAAGACGAAATAGCAGCAACAAAAATGAATTGTTTATGAGTTGGTGAAAAGTAAGAACGACTAGATATTACACCAAAAATGTTAAAGAAAAAAATTCCCCTTAATTCCTATTGTTTTTACCCATGGAAACAAACCCTGACATTAATTTCGGAAGCACGGATGGCGTAGCGGTGTGAGCTCTCGCCTCTCATCAATGCGACCCGAGTTCGAGTCCCGCCGGGTTCGGTGTTGTATATAAGTAGAGTTGTTTGTTGGTTCTCTCCTGTTTCGAGGGTTTTTCGGGTTCTCTGGTTTTCCTCCCTCCGTAAAAATCAACTCCTAAATTCCAATTACTTCTCAATTGGCACGGTTTTCTTTGTTATTCACAAAGCTTTATTTTTGTTATAGCCCTCATTATAAATGCGAGGTCAATATATAGTTATTAACCCGGTTGATAACTATATATAGACCGTTCGCATTTATAATGAGCAACATTTGATAGAAAACCTTCTCAATTGATAAATAAAATACTTAATTACCTCGAACGTCGGCAATAAGCCTATAAATCCCTCGGGCCGGCGGCCCTCGGGATGCATAAGGCTTATTGCCTCCGTTCTCGGTAATTAACTCTTACTTCGATCACGAAATGAGGGCCACAGGTTTGTTAGCAAATGGCTTTTAAGTGCTACCCTCTTGAAAAAGGACCTTTTTACCGTTGAGCGTTGTTTGCATAGAATATTGATTGTAGTGGTAGTGCGTGTGAGCGAAAAGTGTCCCCAATTAGTGCGAAAGGGCTCAAACGACTAGACACTTGAATAAAGTTTTTTTTTTTAATTAGAGTTTGAAGAACACTGAGTAGAGGTGGACCCAGGAGGGTGTCCTGCAGTACGCCGGACACCCCCAAAGTCGCATGTGAAGACGCTGGTGACGACCATCTTCAGTGCCCGTTAATCAGTTAACAAAAGTACTGTCACGTGACACCCTCATTAAATAAAGTCTTCCATCAATCAATCAATCCCCCACTCCTCGCAAAAAAAAAGAGGGCCCTACGCAGGCTAAAATTTATCCTACGTGCAGGTTTTGTAACTCTTCTTTTACTGTCAAGGAGCAATAAAGTTTAGTATAATCGATCGTGTGAACGTGTTTCAGTTAATCTTCGTTGGTTTACCAAAGTTTGGAATGAATATTAAGAAGTCACGTAGAACAAGTGTTGACGGCGCATGCGTGGTGACAAAGAAAAAACAAGATGAAAGCAAAAAATACATTAACATGATTTATGCATTTTAGGTTCGACGTTTGACCCCAAGTCGATCTACAGTCATTCTTCCCGACTGACCAAGTCGTGAAGATCTACTTAGTTGGTCCAAATTCAATCGGTCGAAGTTAATTGGGTCAAACGTCAACTTGACAAGAGCTCATTGCGCACAATTAAGAGTGGCTCGTGTGAAGTTCGACGTTTGACCTGAGCCTGAGCTATTAGTTAAAATCAAGTTAACACGTAATAGTAAAACCGAATACCGTAAAATCCCGGTTACCCAACCCCCTTACCCCCATCCCACCCAGTAATAAGAATATCAAGCTCCTAATACAGATATCCTTCAAGTTAGCGCCCAATCTAGTCTATTTGGAGGCGCTGACGGCTTTTTATTAAGATACCAATGTACTTGAGTGTATTTGATCAGTGTACCACCTGGCCAAACTGAAATTACATTTCAGGATTTCTGAATTTGGAAATTATTTTCCGGATTATGAAATTATTTTTCTGAATTTGGAAATTATTTTCTAGATATCAAAACTATTTTCTGGATATTTTCTGGATATTTTCCGAATTGGGATATAAATTTCTGAATTCGCTAAATTATTTATAATATTGAAGTTGGATATTATTTTTCGAAATCTAAATAGTACAATGACACTTTTTTATTTGGTACCTTTACAACGTAATTACGTTAGAATATACGATAGTATATAGTTTAGTATATTAAGGTGTCAGTTGACTTGAATTATGACCTGTACGGGCTACACCAAGCTAGTCAGCTAGCTATCTATTATATAATTACAAATGTTTGGGTCAAAGTTTTCAGGAAACACTTCTAAAATGTTCTCATATGACCTCAAAAAATCAAAGGGAAATCGTTACTCATAATTTCCGAATACGGAAACGCTTTTCGAAAAATAAAATTTTGAAAAGTAGAAGCAAAGAAAAAGCAAATGACAAACAATGCTGGAGAACATTAAAATCAAAACTCTTACTTGGCCAAGTGTAGCACTTATTAGGGACCTTAAGCTGCAGGACGGCAACGTGGGCGACAACGTCGGCGAGATATCGTAGCGCACTGATTCTAAAAATAGCTTAAAGATTCGGACAAATATTGCATTCTGTTTAACCGCTACGAGGATTATACGAACCGATTTTATTATTTTTACTTAAAGTTACAATAAAAACCCATGTAAACTAAGATCAACTGCGATCGGATGTGAAAATTATCTGCTGAAAGTAAACTTGTAAGTTTGTTTGTCCGAATTTTGCCTTTGTCTTCGTTTTTATGACGTCATGACTGCGCTGCGCTATTATTTTTCGAGTGAAATATCGTATTTTGTGAGCGCTTTACTTATAACGAAAATCAGCAAAGTTAAGCTTTTGGCGTAGTCGTTCTCTTTAGTAAGTAAAAATAGGACATTTCACGTCTTACTATCAGCATAAGACGGCAATGATGCATAGTATTTCGTACATTAAAACGAGTATCTATTGAATAGCGCAATTAGTGCTATTGTATGTTTGCCGTCGTCGTCGTCGTTGCCGTCCTACAGCTTAAGGTCCCATTTGTATTTGACCAGTGAGCGCGAGCTGGTGTTTTAAGTACTCGGCCTTATTTTCTCAGATTGATTATTGACGTGTGGGGTTAAGCCGTCAACTGGATGTCAACAGATATCACACGCATGCTTCGCTTTCTTTTAAAATCCAAATTCGACTCGGAGCATTTGTTTCATGGTTTTTGTTTCATGGCGAATGCGGGGAAGGACCATTGAAAACATAATTTTTCAATTCACAATCCACTCCACTTCTCCACTTATTCTTACACTTAAATTATTTAATCAAAAAATTTGAAATATAGCTTTTAATTGATTAATGCTCACTATTTTATATTTTCTGTGTGTTTGTGTTTTGTTTTTTCTTTTTTTCTTTTTTTTTTTGTTTTGTTTTTTTTTGTTTTTATTTATTTATTCTTATGCAATTAGTTCATGTTCACAAGTACTCTAATCTTGTTAGCATTTGCGTGAGGAAACAAGGTGTTACTAGGTTTATTCCCAGAACGATAAGATGCCCAAATTGGTATTTTCAAAGGTTGAAGTTGAATTTAAGTCGAGCAAGGCCCCAATCTATGGTTTATAAAACACCATATAAGACATACGAGAGAGAGAGAGAGAGAGAGAAAATAAAATTGCTTTTCTTTTCTTTTCTTTTCTCTTCTCTTCTCTTCTCTTCTCTTCTCTTCTCTTCTCGTTTCGTTTCTTTTCGTTTCGTTTCGTTTCTTTCCTTTCCTTTCCTTTCCTTTCCTTTCCTTTCCTTTCCTTTCCTTTCCTTTCCTTTCCTTCCCAAAATCCAATTTCTAAGGTCATGCTTAATATTTTACTCTTAAATTTCGGCTGTGAAATATTACATTTTGCAGAGTTATACTCGGTCTCAGATTTCAGTTTTCAGATCTCCGAACAACAACAAGTGCTAGTCTTACGAAAATAACACCGTCCCTGGAAATTGTACCATATAAAACTAGATACACGTATGTAATATAGCTTACTGTCCAAATTCTTTTTCGATACAAGACTGGGAAGATGCTGTATTTAACCAGTAAAGTTTGGCCGTTTGAGTCCGCCATTAAGCGATTGCGTTCCTGGCAACTTTCAGTGATTCGAAGGAAGTGACGTCATACGTGCAACCCTTCAAAATTCGCGGCTTTTCACAATGTGTAATTGCAAGCAAATTTCAAAATCTTTGATTTAAAAACAAGCCTTAAACCAAGTCATGCCTTCTTACAGAGAATACTGTAGAGTCAGTGCGAATAAAGAGGATGCCAGTTGCGCTTATGACGTCACACATAAATTAAAATGCAACCACAAAATCGCTGCTCATAGAAATGGCGGACGAGCTTTTAACAATTTTCAGAAGGAGAATTCAGACGGGAAAAGTTTCTTTTTCGAAGCAATTATTGTTTATTGGTGAGCATCATAACCTATTTGAGCATATAGAAATTCGGGGATTTTTTTGTGTCATTATTGTTTTCGTAAGACTAGCACTTTAAATAGATATATACATTATTTTTACAATCGCTGGAAGATTCTTAACAATACAATAAACTTTATTAGGTTACCAATATGGGATCTTCATCCCTGATTTACATCATAATTAATTTTAAAAAATACCTGAATAAAGAAATATATATATAAATATAATAAGATAAACACCTAATTCAAAAAACGTCATCGTCAAAGGCGATAGGCGAAAGGTCATTCCGACATGGAAATGGTTTCGTTGAATACAAAGAACATCGAATCAGTCTCAGCACGAAGGTCCATGTTCTTGGCGAGAAGAAGAAGAAGAAACACAAGTCATTCCAGCTATTCTTGGATCTTGGAATGACATATATCCTATCGCTTTTCGCCTATCGCCTATTGCCTATCGCCTTTGGCGATGACAACGTTTTTGGAATTAGGTGCATAATGCAAGTGAGAAATCTAATCAAAGACTAAGTACTAAGGACTAAGAGTGTAACCAACGTTTAAGATAGTGAGACTTCTTTCGAAAACAGACACTGATGCAGAATTTGTGATTTCATTAGGGAGGAAATTCCAAACAGAAACTCCTCTATAAAGAAAAAAGAATTTTGGTCCTGCGGCACTTTGGGATATCGAGGTCATTGCTGTTTCTGGTGTTATTGTATTTCGTCTTTTTCGTACTCGAGTATTTCGTCTTCTTAACCGGCATTGGAATCTTTCGACGTTCCAACTTTAAAATTTAATAACTTTTTAAAGAAGGAAAATATCGCTCACACGCTGTGGTCGTTTATCTTTTGCTTATTTCACATAGTAAAATTCTTTTGCTATAAGCGCTAAATCCATGTCCATTAATTCACCTCTACTGAACGTGCCCGATTTGTGTTTAAGGCTCCGGCATTGTTTCAAATTAAAAAATCGCTTTCAAATAATATTATTTTCTGAATCTCTATTATATGACCTTTAAAACGATATATAGTTTAATGGGGTTTTGTTTAAAGTGTTGCGAAGAGATTAAACGAAACATACCCCTGAAGGTTTCCAGTAACCTTAACTTTATTCTCTCGATATATTATGTTTTATGAATAGTGATCTGAATGAATCTATAATTGCAATATAAGCACGACTATGGCGTATGTTTGAGCAGCAATCGCCTGCTTGTGGTAATTACGACATTTAGGAACAATTGATGACAATCCGCCCTCTAAATATTACAATGACTTACTTAAGCAGCCATTGATTACGATTTATACGAAGCAATCAATAAACTAATCCAATATACTTGTATCTTAAAGTGTAAATAAACTCAAAAATCGCTTAGAGAAGAAAAACAAACTAATCATTCAAAAAGTTTATTCATCTGTAAAGTGTTTTGTTTTATGTTGAAGGACATTTTGAAGTAATTTACTTTGTATTCTCTGTTTTTTGTTTTTTGAGTTACGTGAAGTTGTACGCGTGTTATTTCAGGTGTTGTGATGTGTGTCGTTCGTTAGTGATGTATGCACACCTTGTCATCAAATGAATAGCTTATTGAACGACCGTTTATGTATAAAACTAGTGAATTGGGCAGTATTCTACATTGGTACATCGTCGCCAACATGTGGCTCAAGGTACTACTTTTAGTCTTTAGCATCGCTGCCGCGGCTGAAGGTAATAAAATAGATAATAGATCCTTTTTCTTATTCGCCAAATACCGCTTTGTTTTATGACTTAAGACTCGCCTATACACAGGCTTAGCCCTGTCTAAGAGCAAACCATTTGCAAAAGACGACTGCAAAGCAAAGAATTGAAGAATACTCAACAATACAAAGGCTTTGAAATCTCACGGACTTTTAATGGTATCTGTGATGAATAGGTTATATACGAGGCTAAGCCTGTGGAAATGAGTCTGTGGTCTTCAAAAAAAGCGGTATATATCGAATGCGAAACCGACACATTGTATGAGAAAGAGGTCACATTAGTAAGTAGTAAGTTCCGAGTGCGTAGTTATTTTTATCGTATTCACGAACATGTTTATCAAGTATTTTATAGTTCTGGTAATTCCTGGAATATTTCATGTTTTTTTTCTTTAATTCTTTTTCAGATTATGAAGAAAGGGATCAAGAAAAAGCCCTCCCCAGCCCAGATGGTAAGTGTTGTTAAATATCTAAAACGTTCTAACACAGTATGAAACGAGAAACCAAACGAATATAAAGTAAACTTTTTTCTATGTTTTTATCCACATTTAACTTTGTATAGAGTAAAGAACTCTTAATCCATTTTGTAGATATATTTTCTTTTCCATTGTACTTTTTCTATATATATGTTTTTTTTCTTCTTGCTAATATGTTAAACTTATTTTTCTTTTTCTTTTTCCTAAAAACTCCAAAAACATCGTAATTATGTTCTGTGTAATTTCCCACGATGAGCTTAGCTCTTGGAGCGAACACAGAGAGTTAATATGTTTAAATAAAAATAAATAAACGAATATACAGCTAATTACAAGAACGTTCTCATATAAAATAAAATAACAAACAAGAAATAATCATTTTTTAAAGCAAAACTTGTGTAATACTGATATTACCTTGCTGGTATGTACTAAAACAGTTAATTTTTTTATTAATGAAGGGGGCTTTAGAATCAAAACACATTAATTTTTAGCTTTTCTTTTTTTTTTTTTTTTTTTTTTTTTTTTTTTGTTGTTGTTGTTGTTTTCTTTGTTTTTTTGTTTTGTTTTGTTTTGTGTTTTTTTGTTTTTGGTTTTTTTTTTGGCTTTGTTTTGTTTTAATTTCTAGTCGTTAGTCGTTATCTATTTCATGAAAAATTCTTGCAATTATTGGTAAACCTCACTGTATATTGAGTTAAATAAATTTAAAACAGTTTTCCATGTTTGATACTCTGAACAAAACTGTAGGGATGCTGAGGGAACAAAGCGGACTCGAATGGCCTCTCGGTATTCCAAGTATTTTGATCAGAGTATCAAACAAGGAAAACTGTTTTGTAATTCTTTTTTTAAATAACAAGCGTACAAATTAACGGTAAATATTTATTTCTTATTTATCCAATGCATCGGTCATGACGTAATGTGAAAACTCTTTTAAGCAACTGATTCTTTTTTGACTGATTATTTTTAGCCATGGCGAACAACTTTAACTCGTTCGGAGCATGGCAACAACAAATAAATGACAAGTTTGATTGGACAATCAGAAGGGGTTGTACGCCTTCCTCGGCGACAGGACCGTGCACTGACCATACTGGATCAGGTGAGTACTGACAACAAGCTGCGCCATCTTTTTTTTTTCTTTTTTTTTTCATTCAACAACATAAAAAAGCATGTGTAATGGTAATGAGGCTCAAGCCAGAGGCTTATGGGGCATTGCAGGACGTATAAAATTAATATATAGTCAGCAAGTAAAAAAATTAGTAGATTAACAAGGAAAAATGAAAAAAATAAAAGTAATGTAATGTAATGATCACGATGGATCAGGTTAGTAGATATGATATACATCACTAGAAAATATCAGTAGAGCAACTTATTTTTATATGTTATGAAGTCACAGACAAACAGACAAGCAATCCCCGCTGCCTGTCCAAACTTGGATGCTCACTGTCAAGGACCGCGAAGTATCAGATGAGGATCAACTAGTATCCCAAGTGCCCGTGCACGCTTATTGTTGTTTTCTTTGGCTTTAACCGGTTTATTTGATTTTTTTGGCAGTGATACTTCTACCACTAATATTACAAATACTAAGGTGTTTTTTTGTACTCTATTGACATTTTTGTATTTCATTAACATTTTTATGTTAAAATATGATATACTTACACTCGTTTAACAATAGGATAGACAAGTACAAAAAATAAAATAAAATACCCGAGACAAAGTATAAGAGAGAAAGAAAAGGAAAAAAATAATAATAGTAGGGGTAATAGTAATACTAAGGTGTTGCTTTAACATTTGATAAAGACAGTGTTCGACTAATTTGGCATATAAGAGTAGCCAGTTGTAGGATCTGTACTGAACCTGAAATTACTCAAAGAGTATTTCAGTATTTTGAAGAGTAACTTTAAATCTCTTGAAGAATTTAGAAATAGATATCGCTAATAGGTATGACATAAACTCTACGTAAGCACAATCGAATTTTAGCGGGTTAAGTAGTAGGACGTTATGTCTCACTCGCAATGCATTCTTGGATACAAGTGGATCCTCCTCTGGCGGAGCATCTTCAAAAAGGGGCGGGGGATTGGATAATATGATTATGACAATTATGTAAAAGAGTAAAAGAGGGGTGTTGGTGAGATTGATGAATTAGTGGACGTTAGCAAGAAACGGCAGTTACGGCTCCTCTTTCTCATGATTGAAATTACTATGATTTTATATACGAAAAAGATTTTACAATTTTATCATACGAAAGTGTTACTTCAAAAATATGTGCAACATTTTTCCAACATTGGGAAGCACCGGTGGCGTGCGCTGCTAATGCGCCGCTTCTCACAAATGCGGCCCGAGTTCGAGTCCTGCCGATCTCGATGTCGTATGTGAGTAGAGTTGTTTGTTGGTCAGTCTTTCCTGTGCTTCGAGGGTTTTTCTCCGGGTTCTCCGGTTTTCCTCCCTCCTCAAAGATCAACTACTAAATTCTAATTCGATCTTTGGGCTTTCACCTAGTTTGGAGCCTAGCTCTGTTGTGATTGTCCCACGCCGTGATACAACAGCGAAAGGCTTTGTAGATTGTAGATTGTAGATTTTAGATTTTTCAAACTCTACGAACTACGTAAGCATAGAAAGCTGTCAAAAATAAGCCATATTTAAATGAAAAAAATATTTTGATCGTCCCCATTTTTCACAGAAAAGAACATAATAATTAGTAATCATTTACTAGAATTTGGGTTGGATAACAAATATAAAATATTATTAGGCTACAAATTTTGCTTAAAAAAACACTGGAATGACGTCATCACGATGAGAGTGCGCACGCTAAATTCATGCGCAGAAAGGATGCGCGAGAACAATGCCCATGAACATCCTCCATTTTCTTTATGTCAGGTTTCTATGCGTACATCGAAACGTCATCTCCGCGCGTTCAAGGTGATTCTGCCAGACTTAATTTCAAAGCTTCCAACAGTAATGACCTGTGCATGACGTTCTATTACCACATGTACGGGCAAACCGTGGGCACGCTTAATGTGTTCAACGACAACAAGAAAGTCTTTAGCAAGTCTGGTGACTTGGGTAACGCATGGCATGTTTCACATATCGATCTTACTGGGGATCTAGATGTAAGTCACATTAATTAATCTCGCTGTTACGGATTTGTACAGTCCCAAAAAGCAATTTCAATTGTGTATAACGATCGCTTTATACTACGTTTAACGAACGCTTAATAATAACCGCTTCTTCTATAATTGATTGTTTTTTGGTATACAGTGTACTACTGCTTTTTCTTTGTGGTAATTCTATTACTAATTGAAATTGCCCTATTTCACTATGGCGTCACTGATTGTTTATGTGGGGGATAGAATCGCCAAATCCAATAGAAAATTCAACAAAATCTGTTCCTAGCGATTCAGATATAATATGTGTTAATATGTACTAAAAACTATTCTGAGAGTTTGCTGGCTATTCTACTTCTCTTTGTGGATTGATACGGGTTTTAGAACAATTTTCGGTGAATTTGCGTTGATCTGACCCCCTCCGACGACCATGATCCTTTGCGTTTAAACAATAGATTATTTCAATGTGACGTCATAGTGAAATAGGGATTTTCTACAACACAATGGCACACGTATCCAATAAAATGTACGTCATCATTCATTACAAACACGCCTGCTATAACAGAAACTCGCTATTACGGACACCAAGTGGCGGTCCCGATTATGTCCACAATAACCAGAGTGGACTGTATTTCGCTATTTCGATTGCAGCACTCGCTCCACATGAGACACCAAACGTGTTTTAAAGATAAAATTATTTTCCCTTCCAGATTGTAATAGAAGGAATACGTGGGGCGTCTTACACAGGAGATATTGCTATTGACGACATCTCTGTTGCCAGGGGACGTTGCAGTAACCCAACTTCTTCTCCTCCTATAAACACTGTTCTTCCCCATACAGGTATACAGCTGAATCTATATATCAGACAATAAAGGATCATTGCAGGTTGTATTAGAGCGGATGCAATAGACCCTTTGCAGCTAAACAATCACGTGCTGATTAATTCACTGAGAGCAAATGAATGAACATTTTGATTCCCAAGGGTGAAATTTACTGGACTGCAAACAAATTTTCTACAACCTGTATCGAGAGATCGTAATAAAACTGCATTTCGTAACACACTGGATACACATGTTTTCATTCAGTTCTTTACAAGTAGCTAAAAAGAATCATCAATTTAATATAAAAACAGTAGTCCAGCAGTCCAGTACAGACACGTGAACGTTAACTGCAAAGGGCCTATTAAACCGCGAAATGAAATCAAACTAAATACTAACTAATAGTATCTATTAAGTGACTAATAGTTGCCATCACTCAACCAGAACATTCATCATACAAAGACAAATACACGAGAGACCATTTGTGTCTTTTGTTTAATAAATGTTCTGGTTGAGTAATAGTGACTATTAGTCACTAAATAGATACTATTAGTTAGTATTTGGTTTGATTTTATTTCACTGTTTAATTGCATCCGCTCTAGTTTTGCTGCAATGATGGATAAATTCTAAATCACATTGCTCTGTCCTTATTTTATTGTCGTGGTAATAAGTTTCAAAATAATTACTAACTTCACACAAACGACAGAATGATTTAAAGAAAGTAAATTTTTGTTCCAAATGTTGTATAATAAAACATATTTAAAATACAGGATTAACAGTGGCAAAGTGGCTCTATATCCACTGGTATTTCAATTGAAATTTAGAATATGAGTTTTAATTATTTAATTATGTATTAATTAATACAATACACGATTTGATTCTTATTATCAAAATAACAATAACTTTGAGTTTGTATCTCATCGTCTACAGTGAACTACTTTAAATATACGGCGGCCATCTTGCCAGGGGGTAAAACAACAAAAAAATATCGAAAATATATAGCTTCGTTTGTTTGTCTTTCTTTTATGAGTAAAGGTGATCGATGTACCATGTTAATTAATCTTTTTGTTGCATTCTCTTGTTGTGAGATGTTAATGTCAATCGACGTCATAACTGTAAGAAAGCTCTATTTGCACCCTGGACGCCACATAATGTCTTACAATCCAAGATGGCTGCCGTATCGTCAAAATAGTCATTTGTAAATTCCTTTTTCTGATTCAACATTGTATAGCATATTTTGATCCTTCGTAGGAGAATGTGGAAAGCGTCCAGTAACGTCCCGTATCGTGGGAGGCACTCAAGCACAAGTCAACAGTTGGCCCTGGCAAGCTATGCTTACAACTTCTTCAGGTCGTCAGTTCTGTGGAGGATCCTTGGTTCATCCTCGGTTCGTTATCACTGCTTCACATTGTGTCGTGGGAAAATCAGCATCTCAGATTAAGATCAGGTAGCAATCAAAGCCTTTAAAGCCAAAACAACAGTACTTTGCAATTTTAAAATTGGTTTTTTTTTCAGAATGGGCGCTCATTACCGTGTAAGTGGATCTGTAGGAACAGAGCAAGACATTGCTGTCGCTCAAATCATCACCCATCCAAACTACCACAGCCCACTTCGATACAGTAATGACATCGCAGTCATTAAGCTGGCTAGACCTGCTGTCTTGGGCAAAGGCGTGTCTACTGTTTGTCTGCCGCGTGATGACCTGCCTCTACCTCTTGACGATCCTGGCAAGAAATGTTACATCACTGGATGGGGTACCCTGGCATCAGGAGGCTCACAACCAAACCATTTGATGCAAGCTTCTGTTCCTCTAGTGTCCAAAGCTCGTTGCCTGACTGGTTATCCTGGTAAAATCCACGATTCCATGTTATGCGCAGGTCTTGATCAAGGTGGTGTTGATGCATGCCAAGGTGACTCTGGAGGACCGCTGGTTTGTGAGTACAACGGGCGCTGGCATCTCGAGGGAGCCACCAGCTGGGGCTATGGATGTGCTGCGCCCATGAAATATGGAGTTTATGCCCTTGTTCGTTATAACAGAGCTTGGGTACGACAAGTCATGGGATTACCAAGTAAGTTCGCTTTAGAAACTGGTGCGCGCGGTCTATCGCTAGTAGACCAATAGTGCAGGATTTGCAGTAGTGTTAGATTAAAAATGATTAGCTTTTCAAGTGGCTCGACTGATCATTTAAAAAGGCGCACAGTCCCTCAACACTTCATTATCACTCACCCATGAATATCGAACTGGCGCAAATAACATGGTAAAGAGTATGTAATGAAACCCTGACCGTAACCACCCTACTCATTCTATCCACCTTTGCCGGATAATTAGAAATGCATAAAAGCAAACTAAAATCTATAAACTTATTTAAAGTGCCTGTGAGAATATATATATTTATTATATAGTTAGGATAGTACGTGCGCGCCTATTGGTCGAAAACTGCGCTTTATTAGTAAACGAAGCATAGTGCTGACGCCATCCGTGCGCTCGAAGTGCTGCTAGATCCTGCGACCGTCTTTCTTTTTGCGTAATTAAATTCAATACCGAAAAAAATTAGCAACTATATAATAAAACGAATAAGACAGTTTCTTCCTTAGCTCCATTCAGTAATAAAGCACATAGGAAATGCTGTAAGCACTCAAGAAGTGTGAGAAGCACTCACCTACTGCTCGTGTTTCTCATTACATTTCTTTTGTGCTTACGTCACTTTCTGCGTGCTTTATTACTGAACGGAGCACAGAAAAAGCTGGGTTTTTTTGCTAAATAAAAAGGGTACTTTAGAAATCAGTATCATAATCACTTTAACACATCTCATTTTCCAACATTGTTTGTGGTTGCATTGTTCCACAGATCCTTCTCCACAGACTCCTGCTCCACCAACTCCACCACCCCCACAAACACCGCCTCCACCTCCACCTCCATCTACACCACCACTGCCCCCTCAGACGCCTAAACCACCAAGTAAGTGAATTACACTAGTCCGGCATTTTAGTAATATATAATTATTTCAATAAAGTTTGCCACCAAAAACCTAGAAAGCTGAGACTACTCAGGATCATGGTAAAATTTCTTATCATTTGATTCTGCAAAGAACGTGCGTAATACGGGAAAAGACCATGTCTGATATGAGACCGTATCAGCACTTCTCATCTGCTGGCGATCGGGTACGATATAGTTTAGAGGGATTTTGAGCATTTCTTTGCATAATTAAATGTTGAACAGCTTTTGTGTTTTGGCTCGTCTATAGGCTCTCAAAAAAATATCCCGTGACTCTTAAAATACACAGCCGTATCAGATGCTTAGCCGATCGATAACCTCTATAGATCAACCAAGTAAAGCTTTTTGATACCAACTGCAACTTGATGAGCTCACAGGAGGTTTACTGTACCTTATAAAAGATATCAAATCAATTTTCAAAATAATGCTTATAATATTTCTACAGCACCTCCTGGTCAGTGTGGAGTGTCTTCAGTCACTAGAGTGATTGCTGGAGTCGATGCTCAGCCAGGTTCATGGCCATGGCAGGTAATCTATGAATTAACCACTGTTAGAATACAGTATTTATTCTTTTAAGCGCCTCGGCGTTGATTATTTTTTGGGGGTTGGATATGCAATGTTTATTCAGGGGCGGCACATTTATTCGAGGGCGGCGTTCAAAAAAATGTTTTTACCATTCACATGATGTTTAACAATTAAATTAATAGAAAGTGAATATATACCTTTAAATTCCAAAATACTAATGTTTTTTCTGTATATTTATGACATATTTATCCCTTTTCAGATTGGTCTTCATCGTAACGGTGGATTCATCTGTGGTGGTACTTTAATCAAGAGGGACTGGGTGGTAACAGCAGCTCACTGTGTAACGAACAAGTATGAATATCTATTTTCTAGTTTGACTAAAAATATCCTACAAGAATCTAAAAACTACACAAGTAAAGAAAAATGGTTTTGTATTTGTTTTTAGTAACCCGTCGGCGTACTTTGTTCGTCTCGGTGATCACAACCGTCGCGTACAAGAAGGAACAGAACAAGACATTAAAGTCATTAGAATCATATCTCATCCGAACTACAACAATCCCCGACTAAGTAATGATATTGCCTTGCTACAACTGGAAAAACAGGCTACACTGAACAGTCGTGTAGGACTTGCATGCTTGCCTGATCACGACTACGATTTGCCTGCAGGATCCAACTGCTACATCACTGGTAAGTTGGACTGAATCACTGTTATCAGCAAGAGATCCTTGGCCCATTTTCTACTTACAAATATTCAGGTAACTCTCTATTTACCATTCAAAACATGCTCTTAAATTTTTGTGTTGTTGACAGGTTGGGGTAAGATAAGACACCCTGGAAGCTCTCATCACATCCTGCAACAAGCACACATGCCTTCAATCAGCCACGCCGAATGCAAGAGAAAGAATGGCAATATTGGTATAACTATCACTGATGTCATGCTTTGTGGTGGCAAGGCTAATACTCAGATCAGCGGTTGTCATGGTGACAGCGGTGGACCTTATGTATGTAAGAACTCCGCTGGCCGATGGGTACTGCAGGGAGATGTGAGCTGGGGTAATCCTCAATGTGATTCCTCACAGAAGTACACAGTATTCGGAAGAGTTGCTAAGTTTAGAAACTGGATCGACATGCACACACTAGGAGGTAAGCACCAAAACCCTTTAGAAGAATTTCTTTCCAATCAAGAAATGGCTAAAATATTAATACATCATTTTGCTTGACTGTGTTACCCTGTGCCGGTTCAGCACCACTCTAACAGCGTTATCTTCATATTCTATCCCTAGTTTAAATAACTGTAATTAGAAAAACGTAACATGTAGCTTTTCGTTGTTCAAAGGCACTCAACCACCAACACAGCCGCCTACCCCACCATCAGTCCAAGGTAAGCTAACATTTTACTTTGACAAAGAGACTTTTTTCAGATTTCTTTTCTTGTTTTTTTTCTTCAAATCGCTATGCACTTATCGTATTCACAAGAAAGAGCAAACCTTTTCATTTAGACATGAACAACGATTTCAACACTTTGGGGGCCTGGAGACAATCAACAAGTGACCAGTTTGATTGGACACTTCAGTCTGGATGTACGCCATCAACAGCAACAGGACCATGCACTGACCATACTGGATCAGGTAAGTACTGAGAACAAGCTGAGCTATCAATTTTTTTTCATTCAACAACATAAAAAAGCATGTGCAATGATAATGAGGCTCAAGCCAGAGGCTTATGGGGCATTGCAGGACGTATAAAATTAATATATAGTCGGCAAGTATAAAATTAATAGATTAGAGTGAAAATGAAAAAAATAAAAGTAAATGGTAATAATATATACACATACATTAATATTTAGATAGACAGATAACGAGCATGAAAAAACCCAAATGGACACTAACTGGCCTCTAGGTCTAAATATAGGAAATATGTTTTAGGATTAAAAGATTTTAGGGTTTAACGAGGAGATAAAATTAAACAAGCTGAGTTGTCGTTGGTTAGTCTTCATTGACTTAATTGAGCTAAAGTCAACGGCGTTTGATTTTTCACCAAACGTTTTTTAATCACCTGAATGTTTATTTTAGGAAAGTATGCATACATCGAGACTTCCAGTCCTCGTGTATCAGGAGACATGGCAAGACTTACTTTCAATGGAAATTATGATGGAGACTTGTGTATGACATTCTACTATCACATGTATGGTAGCTCGATTGGATCACTTAAGATTTACGACAATGGTGTTGTGGTGCTGAGTAAAGCAGGTGACCATGGAAACCAATGGATGAAGGAACAAGTAGACCTGAGCAGTAACAGAAATGTAAGGGATTCCATACTTGCCGTTTAAACAAGTTCTAAGTTTTTTGCCGTCAAATATCAAATGTTGTATGGTAAATGTTAGGCGCTTCATCAGCAAGAATGAATCATTTTTTCATTGTTAATCAGTCTTTGATTTACGACATAGCAAAAGTATGATATTATCAAAAAGTAGATGACGAGGCATTGATAATGGACACACTTTAAGGTTATATTTGTACTTTCAGGTTGCAATAGAAGGTGTAAGAGGGTCATCTTACCAAGGAGACATTGCTATTGACGATATATCCGTTACCAAAGGACGATGTGCCAGCACAGGTTAGAAAATATACGTACAAGTCTTTTTTGTGCTCACACTAAAAATATGCTTCTTTTTATATATTTTCGTTGCTCCACCAACACCATATAGGAATACTTTTACTTGTAAAAACTGTGCCTTCACTAAGTCCATATGACTACACTGCACTTTGCTCATTCAGTAGTTTAAGACAGCAAGACATTTATCATAGAGTAAATGAACGCTTTACTCTAATTTTGTTTTTGAGCATCTTTTAATAGTTCAAGTGACACCAGATAAAAACGTCTGCGCATGCTCTAAGTACGTATGCAAATTAGTCAACACGTTTAAATATAGTGAAATACTGCTGATAGTAACATATCAACATTTTAAAATTATGCGTATGCAAAATATTCACTTGCAGGTATTCAGGCTTAATATTCTCCTAACGGAGATTAGTTATCCCTTTAAAGGGCTCAAATATTGTCATTGTAATCGCATCGCGGGTTCTGTAACAATCGTTCATGAAGCTACATTGTTGACATGCTTCGCGTAGCACAAACACGCCAATTCAATGGTCGTTTCTTGCGATAAATTCTTTCTAGATATTGCAAATACCTGAAAGCACTTTAATTAAACAACAATTGACACATTCGATGAAACCTGTGTGCCTAGCTTGTTGCAAAAAAAATCCAGATAAAATTCATGACAAAACTGGCTGCGCTAACTTGTAGAAATCACTGAATCCTACCGAGTCATGGTTTGGAACGTTGGTCCAACGTTTCCCAGTCGATAAAAAGTCGTAAGCAGTCGCAAACAGAGCAGCCAAGTTGACTAGCCAGTACGCGAAACTTCGGATAATATCGGCTATCCTCGCCGTGCGCCGCTAGCTGTGCACGTGGGATCCGAAAGTAATCCGAAGTTTTACATTACTTACACCGGGATGAATTTTATGTCAGTTCTATGACATGTCATTTAACTAAATTTTTTCGCTAATTAAATAGGATATGAAGTATATCCGGGTAAACTCGAGTGTCTACACACACACACACACAATGAATAACTTGACTCTCAAAAATGTCTGAAAAGTAGACTTTACAAAATCTCAAAACTTAGAGTCAGTGCTTGCGGAAACATATGGCTAATTTCATATTGTCTTGTTAATACAGTATCTTGGTGCCGGTCACAAAAGTATACTCGCGAAATTGTTTGTATACTCGGATAAAACGTTTATTTCCTCACTAAAACTCTTCTAAATTCTTAGAAACAATGCCTAGAGGCACGTATGCGCTAACTTTTTCCCCCTAGTTTCAGTATCAAGCTGTACTTAGAGCATTTTGTGATAGTTCTTTTGCATCATCTTTGCAATTTTGTAAAGTACTTAGAAAGTCGACCGGTAAAAAAGTTGTCTTCCGCATCAGAAGGTTAGTTTTCTATGCGTTTCACTTCATGATGATGATGTAAGGGAGTTAGGATCGCTTGTTAGAAGACCCAAATGCCAATAACATCCTTTTAGCATGCACCTACACAAACGGACCGATTAAGCAAAAGATTTGGATAGTATTACTCTTTTTTCAAACATGCTTTTCCATGTAAGAATTCTAATATGAAAAACGTCAGTTTTATTATTATTTCCTATTTTGATTTTCAAACCCAAAATTGCACTTGGAAAAGGTTAACATGTAGCTTTTCGTTTCAAAGGCACTCAACCACCAACTCAGCCACCAACTCAGCCACCTACACCACAACCACCTACCCAACCACCGAGTCAAGGTAAGCTTACTATTTGCTTTAACTAAGAAGCTTTTCTTCAGTTCTCTTAAAACTTTGAACACAAAATTGCAATCCCATATCTGTTGATGTTCTCTTATGCTGAAACCACGTTAAAGGATCTAAAGAATAAAACAAAATAGAAGAAAACTACACTGAACCTGCTCAAATCTCTATGCACTTATCATTGTTACAATAATGAGCAAAACTATTCATTTAGGCATGAACACCGATTTCAACACTTTGGGGGCCTGGAGACAAACAACCAATGACAAATTTGATTGGACACTTCATTCTGGATGTACGACATCATCAGCAACAGGACCATGCGCTGACCATTCTGGATCAGGTGAGTACTGACATCATCCATAGCCGTTGGTTGGTCTTTACTTTCTTTTGCCGAAGTAAATGGCGTTTAATTTTTTACCAACGTTTATTAATCACCTGAGTATTTATTTTAGGAAAGTATGCATACATCGAGACTTCCAGTCCTCGTGTATCAGGAGACAATGCAAGACTTACTTTTAGTGGAAATTATGATGGAGACTTGTGTATGACATTCTACTATCACATGTATGGTAGCTCGATTGGATCACTTAAGATTTACGACAATGGTGTTGTGGTGCTGAGTAAAGCAGGTGACCATGGAAACCAATGGATGAAGGAACAAGTAGGCCTGAGCAGTAACAGAAATGTGAGTATACAATAGCAAGTTAAGAAGTAAATCTACAACGCGATGACATACAAAATGTGTTTTTACAATCAATAAAAGTGTGAAAATAAAGCAAGCACAAAGAAATATTCTCTTTTTGCAAGTTATGTTGCATAATGAAAATGGATTTTGTTGTTGTTTTTTGCGAAGGAAGTGAAACCTGTGATGGGAATTACTCTTCAAATCTTCAAATCAAAAGAAAGAGCATAGGAAAAAGTATTTGCACTTACTGATATGACTATTGTAATAGTGAAAGGAGGCAACATGATAGCATCGATGTACCATCATCGCCAAGATAGAGATAGAAATAGAACATCAAATTCCATAAAATAGCATTTCTAAAAATAACCTAATTGAAAAAAGATAGTCGGGTTCGAGAAGGTCATATCATCGAAGCTAAGACCGAAAAGGAATTTGGGTACTATGTATGTGTATAATATTTTCATATAGATATGTAAAAATGCACAGTAGAGCAAAGTCGGTCGACCTAAATGATGCATAAAATGTGCACAGTAAGGGAAAACTGCAATACGCATGAAATTAGCATAATTGTTTGTCTTCCCATGCTCCCTTTCGGTCTTAGCTTTGATGATATAACCTTTGTTGATCCCGAAAACGTTTTTTCAATCAGATGTATACTAAGTATGCTAACAAGCTGCACTTTAGCTTATAGGTTAAGTGAATTGCTTTATCCACCTCGGAATTTGATCAAGACTTTCTTTGAATTTTCAGGTGGCAATAGAAGGTGTAAGAGGATCATCTTACCAGGGAGACATTGCTATTGACGATATATCTGTCACCAAAGGACGATGTGCCAGCACAGGTAAGAAAACAACTACACAACACTTTATTGGTAACTCGCCAACGAGCTCACTTCTTTTTGCATATTCTTGCAGCTCCCCCGACCCCTCCAAAACCATCAACCCCGCCACTACCTACACAATCACCAGGTAAGACTATCTTTACTCGTAAAATCTGTGCCTAACTGGTTTGCAATGATAGGGACCTATGAATAATTGTCCAAGGTGTTAAAAAAAGGTATCTATCATTGCAAGCTCACCGTTCGTCTCGCTTCGATGCAAAGGCCCGGCTACCTTTCAAGATGGCGCAGGGAACCGTGAAGGGGACTATTATACCTATCACCTATCACCTCTGGGATCTCAGGTACGAATCTCGGACTCGACATGCCATGGAGTTACAGAGATTTTGGGTGTCTTTTTTGATTCAAGGGCGTTTTTCAAGGTTTTTCGGTTTTTAGTCTCACTGCGAAGCGCATTTGCGATAAGCTACATTCAAATTCGCACTGCGAATTAGCCATGCTCTGATATAGATAAGCCGAGAGGTTAATCCAAGGTTCAAAAAAGTATTTTTTGCAATTTCGCACAGCACAAGCAGTTAAGTAATATATACAGTATGAGTGGCCGTGTTGTATCAGATATACAACCACGAGCCGAAGGCGAGTGATTGTATATCTGATAAAACACGGACATGAATATTGTATATTACTTATGAAACGTCTAGGTGTATACATTCATGTTCTACTTTAATTTTAAAGGTAAAATTGAATTTGGCAGATATACAGATATATCAGTTATACAACCTCCTCCACGGACAATGATTTCTATTGTGTTTTCAACATTAATTATTCATGAGTTTTATAAAAGGTTAAACAATTAGAATATTAAAAACACGGATCAACAGCATGGACCCCATCGCAAATCACCCAGTTCTGAATAAATGTATCGCTCTACTGACCCTTGCAATGAATATATTTTGTAGGTCAATGTGGAGTATCATCAGTTACTAGGGTAATTGCTGGAGTCGACGCTCAACCAGGATCATGGCCATGGCAGGTATTTCAAATATAATTCTAATATAATATCGTAGTTCGTGCAATTTAATTAATTACTTCTTAATGCCAACAGCATCATCATCACGTGGTTCTAAACCTTGAAATCATCATCATACTAGTAAAATAGTAAAAAGGATTTACCGTCACATCGTTAACCTTTAATATGTTATTATTAATATTTCATCACATTAGTAATACAAATTAAATGATACTTGCGAAAGATAATTTAAACCAACATTTAAATACGCGTTCCCGATTACCAACGGCACACTGAAGAAGTTCCGTTGTGACGCATCGAAACGTGTGTAAAAAAACCTTTAAAACATTTCAAGTCAGAAACAAACATTTTAAGTATTACTATTCTTTACTCTTAAAACTATTACGCTGTTCAACTCATCATGTTTAATTCTTATCACTGTTTTTACCTTTTCTTCAGATTGGTCTTCATCGTAACGGTGGGTTCATCTGTGGTGGTACTTTAATCAAGAGGGACTGGGTGGTAACAGCAGCTCACTGTGTAACAAACAAGTATGAATATCTATTTTCTAATTTGACTAAAGTTATCCTCTATCTTGTAGAGGTATCTCACTTACTACAAGAATCACAAACCTAGTTTCAAAGTAAAGAAAAATTATTTTGTATTTTTTTTAGTAACCCGTCGGCGTACTTTGTTCGTCTCGGTGATCACAACCGTCGCGTACAAGAAGGAACAGAACAAGACATTAAAGTCATTAGAATCATATCTCATCCGAACTACAACAATCCCCGACTAAGTAATGATATTGCCTTGCTACAACTGGAAAAACAGGCTACACTGAACAGTCGTGTAGGCCTTGCATGCTTGCCTGCTCACAACTACGATCTACCTGCAGGATCCAACTGCTACATCACTGGTAAGTTGAACTGAATCACTGCTATCAGCAAGAGATCCTTGGCCCATTTTCTACTTACAAATATTCAGGTTACTGATTATTGATGAAGAGAAGATACGGTTATTTACCATTCAAAACATGCTCTTGTATATTTGTGTTGTTGACAGGTTGGGGTAAGATAAGACACCCTGGAAGCTCTCATCACATCCTCCAACAAGCACACATGCCTTCAATCAGCCACGCCGAATGCAAGAGAAAGAATGGCAATATTGGTATAACTATCACTGATGTCATGCTTTGTGGTGGCAAGGCTAATACTCAGATTAGCGGTTGTCATGGTGACAGCGGTGGACCTTATGTGTGTAAGAATTCCGCTGGCCGATGGGTACTGCAGGGAGATGTGAGCTGGGGTAATTCTCGATGTGATTCCTCACAGATGTACACAGTATTCGGAAGAGTTGCAAAGTTTAGAAACTGGATCGACATGCACACACTAGGAGGTAAGCACCAAAACCCTTTAGAAGAATTTCTTTCCAATCAAGAAATGGTTAAAATATTAATACATCATTTTGCTTGACTGTGTTACCCTTGCCGGTTCAGCACTACTCAACTGTAATTGGAAAAACTTGACATGTAGATTTTCTTTTCATAGGCACTCAACCACCAACACAGCCACCTCAACCACCTACCCAACCACCAGTCCAAGGTAAGCTAGCAATTTAGTCGATGACTGGGACTATTTTCATGTCTCTTGCCTTGAATCTTTACTCAAATCCCTATGCACTTATCGTAGTTATAATAATAAAGAAATCTATTCATTTAGGCATGAACACCGATTTCAACACTTTGGGGGCCTGGAGACAAGCAACCAATGACAAATTTGATTGGACACTTCATTCTGGATGTACGGCATCATCAGCAACAGGACCATGCGCTGACCATTCTGGATCAGGTTAGTACTGAGATCATCGTTAGCCATTGTTGGTAGGTCTTTACTTTCTTTCTTTTTTATCCTTAACCATTGTTGGTTGGTCTTTACTTTCTTTTGCCGAAGTAAATGGCGTTTGATTTTTCACCAAACGTTTATCAATCACCTGAATATTTATTTTAGGAAAGTATGCATACATCGAGACTTCCAGTCCTCGTGTATCAGGAGACAATGCAAGACTTACTTTCAATGGAAATTATGATGGAGACTTGTGTATGACATTCTACTATCACATGTATGGTAGCTCGATTGGATCACTTAAGATTTACGACAATGGTGTTGTGGTGCTGAGTAAAGCAGGGGACCATGGAAACCAATGGATGAAGGAACAAGTAGACCTGAGCAGTAACAGAAATGTAAGGAATTCCATACTTGTCGTTTAAACAAGTTCAAAGTTTTGTGCCGTCAAATATCCAATGTTTCGAAGTTGTATGGTAAATGTTAGGCGCTTCATCAGGAAGAATTAATCATATTTTTTCATTGTTAATCAGTCTTTGATTTACGACATAGCAAAAGTATGATATTATCAAAAACTAGGTGACGAGTCATTAATAGTGGACAAACTTTAAGACTATAGTTTTACTTTCAGGTTGCAATAGAAGGTGTAAGAGGGTCATCTTACCAAGGAGACATTGCTATTGACGATATATCCGTTACCAAAGGACGATGTGCCAGCACAGGTTAGAAAATATATATACAAGTTTATTTTCTGCTCTCACTAAAAATATGCTCACTTCTTTTTGTATATTTTCGTAGCTCCACCGACCCCTCCACCACCAGGAACTCCACCACTACCAACCCAAACACCAAGTAAGAATACCTTATCTTGTAAAAACTAGACAATGAAAGTTTTACTTCGTGATATTCCTTACAAACGTTTTATTCAGTACATATTCTCTGATTTAGGTTGGTTTAATGCCCTCTATTGAATTGTGTTTGTTTCAGATCTCTCTTGTGGAAAACGTCCAGTAACGTCCCGCATCGTGGGAGGCACTCAAGCACAAATCAACAGTTGGCCCTGGCAAGCTATGCTTACAACTTCTTCAGGTCGTCAGTTCTGTGGAGGATCCTTGGTTCATCCTCGGTTCGTTATCACTGCTTCACATTGTGTCGTGGGAAAATCAGCATCTCAGATTAAGATCAGGTAGCAATCAAAGTCTTTAAGGCCAAAACAACCGTACTTTGCAAATTTAAAAACTGTTTTTAATTTATTTTCAGAATGGGCGCTCATTACCGTGTAAGTGGATCTGTAGGAACAGAGCAAGACATTGCTGTCGCTCAAATCATCACCCATCCAAACTACCACAGCCCACTTCGATACAGTAATGACATCGCAGTCATCAAGCTGGCTAGACCTGCTGTCTTGGGCAAAGGCGTGTCTACTGTTTGTCTGCCGCGTGATGACCTGCCTCTACCTCTTGACGATCCTGGCAAGAAATGTTACATCACTGGATGGGGTACCCTGGCATCAGGAGGATCACAACCAAACCATTTGATGCAAGCTTCTGTTCCTCTAGTGTCCAAAGCTCGTTGCCTGACTGGTTATCCTGGTAAAATCCACGATTCCATGTTATGCGCAGGTCTTGATCAAGGTGGTGTTGATGCATGCCAAGGTGACTCTGGAGGACCGCTGGTTTGTGAGTACAACGGGCGCTGGCATCTCGAGGGAGCCACCAGCTGGGGCTATGGATGTGCTGCGCCCATGAAATATGGAGTGTATGCCCTTGTTCGTTATAACAGAGCATGGGTACGACAAATCATGGGAGTTTGAACACTCTAGGATTACCGAATGAAAAGTGGAATAAAATACACCATAAACATTGATTTTTGGAGATAAAAATAGCTTAGCAAGAGAGAAACAGATGTATTAACTGAATCAATAGATTGTCAAATAAAACGTGCATATTTACTCGTGTATCTAGCTTATGTCTCCATCAAAAAGTATTGTTTGGGGGGAGGGGGAGACTGGATTTGTACGAATTACCTGGACAAATTAATATGTACAAACCAGAGTGCAAACAATATAACCGTGAAACTTTAGTAATACTAAATAGCACAATTTCATGCAAATTCCATTGTTTTCTATTGTTTAACTAACACAATTTTGTACTATTTAGTAATTAGTGTTTCACGGATTAATTGTTCGCACTCTAGCTACAACTGTAGAAATAATTTAAATCCGATCCCAAATTTTAAAATTACGACGTTCGTTTCATAAATGCAAGTTTCAAAGCAAGATGGAAATCAAACTTCGAATAATAAACTGAATGTTTGAACCTGGATGGGAACGCATGAGGTGGTTTGACTGTATTACATACAGAATACTTCATGGAAAGTGCGCACAAACTTTTGTTTACTTGTTTGTTTGTTTTGTTTTTTGTTGTTTTTGTTTTTTCTTTCTTGTTTTTAAAGTTATTTTTTATTTGACTATGAGAAATATACAGGGCAGAAAAACGGGTTCTACTTTCGACGTTTATGCGTTAATAAGCTTTATATTTCATAAACAGGCTCTTTTGGGGCTGATTAACAAAATACCAAAATTTGGGGATATTTAAGGAATGCGTATTTGAGATATAACGCCCTGAACGTAGGGAAAGAGAATATTTTGATCAGCACGAAAACTAACATTTTCGCTAATACCTCGAAGTAGAATTGCTCGAGGTTAGCAGAAAAGTTTAAAGCACAAGAGACACGAATGAAACACTAAACATTTTTTAGCATGAATGAGAGAGAAAGAAAAAATTGCGAAAGTAGCAGCCTTGTCATTTTTCTGCTCTGTCTGAGAAATAACGAGTGAATAAAAATCGTACAAGTACTTTTCATGGTGTTTTCTGTTTAGTATACTCATTCTGATACTCATCGTTGTGGCATAAATTCCAGTGAACTTCTCATTTTTCTTTTTTAGCCGTCAGATACTTCTTTTGTAATTTTACGTCTCTTTTGTTTTCTTCTTACCTATTTTTTTCCTGTAGGCTCTCTATTCAATCATATATTTTTCTAGACTGTGGATTAACTTCTGCAGCACTATTTACAGAACAACATCGATCTTATTCAGTGACTGAAGCGAGACTGAAAAACCAGTTCACTATCGTGAAAAACCATCGTGTGAAAAGCGTCGTTCACGATCTCTGATTGGATAGGACTCATTTCCGTACGGAAAATTTACGGTATGGCTTTCCGCTTAATTTTTGGTTAATTTTCACGAGTATTTTCAAAACTTTGAAATCACAAGTGAAATTAATCCTTAAATATACAACAAAAAATCCATTGATCCTGAACTATCAAATCAAATGTAGTTATGGTTCAAACGAATTTTATTCAGAATTCAAACATAAAAGATCGAGTCAAACACTATAAAACATGCATAAAACTAGATTCCTACTAACAAAGTTCTTAATTTAAATCAGAATCTAAAGGAAGAAGCCGATTAAAAAGGCGTTTTGGCTGATTAAGTCCAGACCAAGTTGAATGTGCCGAATTATTTAATCCCAGCGTTGCCGTTCAAAATCACAGTGAATTTGTACACATTTCGGATTACTTGAGTGGTCTTTCCGAGATCCATTTACGGAAAACATTAATCCAGACACTTGCACATATTTTAGTGTTCTCATTTTTGCTTGAACTTTCTTTCGCCTGCCAAATTATGCAAAGCATGGAGCCATTTTGGCTTGCAAAATAAAGAGTTTAAGGTTTGCAAATGGTTTGAACCCTGGTGTTTGAGTTTGTTGTGAAATGTTATCGTCCGGGTGAGTATAGTCTTGAGAAAGACTGTTGTTGGTGGTGACTGACAGCAGGTATATTATGAATTCAATTAAGAAACCTTTCAATTTGTGACAGTTTTTTGATTGGTTACCCCCCCCCCCCCCCAAAGACGCAAGGCATTATAGGGATGTGAAAGTAGAGAATGGCATTATCCCTCGTCTCTGTCTTCAAGTAACTTCCTTTTACACTTCCCTGTTAAATTTTACGCACGGTTCGCTTATTAAGTTTACCTCTTCGTCCATCGCTTTAGCTAATTAATACTATACAAACATCAATGAAGCTCAATTTGAATTACAAATTCAGAAATAATTGAATAGAAGCCAATGCATGTTTACAGAGCCGACAAAAAAAACAGCTACAGTTTGACAGTAGATTCGCCCATAAATTACCTCTAAATCCCCTCATAACCGTTGAGTTGAATTCTACGTTAGCGGAGCACTAAAAAACTGCTTATCTGTTCACCAAGAAGCTTACAATTTGAAGGTAAAAAGTATTTCAAACTTTTCATAAAAACTCTATAGTTAGTTAAAGATTATAACCCCAACAGTATTAACTTGAGATTACAGAAAGCAGATGGTATTGGTTGTCGAGACAAGCTGTTTTTCTCTTTTTTCTTCTAATATCTACGCGCAAAACTTTTACCCGAACTCAGATCCTGATAAATACATATTTTGTCTTGTTACTTCCATCGCGATTATGTTTTAACAGCTACAATCGTCACCGATTCATATAACTATTCAATTTACATTTATGGGGTATACTGAATGTTTGTTTTCTTTGTACTGTCCTTGGCAACAGTAACAGTAGTTGCGGTTACACTTAGACCTTGGAATTGGATTACCATGGTAAATTTGCCTAGGTCGAATTACCTTGGGATTTAACTTATCTCGTTGACAGTGGTTACATCAGACCAATTCCCCACGGTGAAACATTGACCGGTTGACCTTAACATTTGGCGCGCAAAACAAATGCTTTGCCGCGAATACAGTCATGGATCTCTCTCGAGATTCAGCAGGCAAGATTTCTTTTCTGTTGCTACTCTTTTCTCGCCGACCGTCCGCTTCATACCTACCTATTCAGTATTACTTAATAAGGAGGTCATTGCGTAGACGTCAAATGTATAATTTTCTTTGTATGTTGGAAGTCCAGCTAATAATTCATCAACAAAATCGACAACTTACAAGAGCCCCAAGAAGTGTTTGGGTACTTCCCCGGCCGCAGAATTGGTTCCAAGAACTCCTAAATAACGGTGCCCTCGATTACTGGTGGAAAGAAAACTTCCGTGTATCAAGAGAGACTTTTGAATATATCTGCCAGCTAGTCGGACCAGCAATTCACCGACAAAATACGAGGCTACGAAACCCGATCGTAGTAGAGAAGAGGGTGGCAGTAAGTTTATGGAGACTAGCTACAGGAGAGTGCTATCGTTCTTGCGGTTTGATGATGGGGCTTTCAAAGGCCTCAGCAGTATATTGCACACATGAATTTGTACAAGAACTATGTCGCCTGAAGAACGAGTTTATAAAATTTCCAACTTCCAGAGCTGAGGTTCAAAAAAAACATTGAAGGCTTTTCACACAAGAGTGAAGTCCCCAATGTCATGGCAGCTGTTGATGGTAGTCATATCCCAATCAAAGCTCCAAAGACAAATCACGAGGACTATTTTAACCGCAAGCATTTTTATAGTTATGTTGTCCAAGGAGTTGTAGATTCCTCCCAACTCTACTTGTCTGTTTCTACGGGATACCCTGGGAGCATGCATGATGCTAGAGTTTTGAGATTAACAGAGCTGTTTGACGCAGCAGAGAACGAGGATATCCTCATGGAGCCAACACTAGATGTAAATGGTACCGTCATTCGTCCACTTATCGTTGGCGACTCTGCGTATCCATTAAAAACTTGGTTACTTAGGCCCTTTAAAGACAATGGTACACTCGATCAACACCAAAGATATTTCAACAAAGAGCTTTCTAAAGCTAGAGTAGTGTCTGAACATGCCTTTGGTTCTACGAAAAATCAATGGCGAGTCCTACAGAAAAGGCTAGATGAGCAGTCAGACCGAGTTCCTGATACGATATTTGCATGCTGTGTGCTACACAACATTTGTATTTTGAGAGGAAACCAGTACAAAGATGGTAGTGATGATGAAGATGATGATAGTGATGATGATGCCGATGATAGACCCCCCTCTCGTGCTGCTAATAATATTGTACAAGCTGTAGTGGATTACTTAGCAAACCAGTAAATTGAGGCTAGTAATTATTATTGAGAATTGAATTTATTTCGTATCTAGAAAATATCAATGCATTTTTGTGCAAACAATTTTGTTCGTTTTATCTAATGTTCGTTCATTACTAGAGGTCGTACTTATCTTTATGTTCAGTTCAATTATATCAAATACAAAAGCTTTATGATTGACAATTAAGCATCCACTACTCGTGAAATACGAGCATGTAAATGAAACAGTAACAATAAATTCCTCTACTCAAAACATAACAGTTCAAACCTATTTTTTTGAGAAGATATCTCCTAACTTCCCTAGTACGGATACCATAAACTCTTGGTGCCTCCTTTCAGCATCATTTTGGAACTGAAGCAGTGATTCTAGCGCTTTCCTATCATTTTCTTCTGACTTTTGAAGGGCTTCTTTCTGCGTTTGCAACAATTCCATCAGTTTTTCACTTTCTTCCTTTCCCTTCTCCTCCTTTGTCTTCTTCCTTTTTTTTGGGCGCTCAATACTGTCATCCGATTTCTTGGTTTCTTTCTTCTCTTGCTTGCCATCTGTTTCATCTGCTACTTCAGAACTAGTGTCCCCCGGACTGTCCTCCTCGTTTGTATCATCCTGATCATTAATAATTGCAGTTTCTTTCACGAACTTCGGATTTACCTTGTCCGACGGCCCCATAAATTCATCTATGGCTTCAAAGTATTCGAAATCCATTCTTCCACGTCCCGTCCTTTGGTTGTTGTCACAGACGGCCTTGTACTTATCAAAGAGCGCCCTCCATTTTTCTTTGGCCTGGACTAAGGTCTTAGTGGTTTTGATTTTGGCATCATTGCAAAGCTGAATGTAATCGTCATAAATAATTTCCCCAAGCACTTTTCTTCCCGCGACTACTCTTTGCGCTTTTTAGGCGATCATGATTCTCCTTGTAAGCTTCTATTAGGAGCTTCACCTCTAAATCTTCCCAACGCTTTCCTGCTGTTTTGGATGCAGATTCACCTTTTGATGTGGCGTCTGATGTACTCGGTTGGTCTTCAGTCAAGGGCATGCCCGGTGGTGGAGATCCAGAGGGCACAAAAACAAATTGTCCTGTAGAAGCTGGCGGGTAATATGGTTCTTGACCTGCAAAATGCACTGTATTAGACTGGCTGGGAAATGTGCCGTACGTACCATGTTGAGCCACGCGGTTCATTCTCTGGCGTTGAAATAAATAACCATTGTGAAGACCATCTCCAGAACTCCTAAAAAAAATTTCATCAGTTGATTCCGCATAAACTACCCTTATTTAAATACTGAAAATGAATTTTAAATGATCATTAAAATACTCACTGCGAGTCATAAAATCCTGCCATGATGCTCGAAGTTACACGCGTACGAGTTTCTCGTTTTACACGATGTGTTTTAACTCAACTCAGTACTCACAGCATGCAGTTTCCGGGATTAACCTCACAAAGCAATCTGACTGGTCGCTTTATCTTGGGACGGAGAAAGACCCAGCTCTTTAGTTAGGTAAATGTCACGGTCGGTTCTTCTGTTCTTTTTGATGTATCTATGGTGATTCACCGCGGTATATTTACCACGGGAAATGTCGGTTACACTACAAAAATCGGTTTACCGAGGGATTTAAGCCTTTTACCACGGGAAAAGGTCTAAGTGTAACCACAACTAGTATTTGAACTCATTTTGAACTAAATAGTTCTCTAAATGGGGTTTTTAAGTGACGCGAAAATTAAGTGGAATAAGGTATAGCAGATAGTATATTGTAAAAATTGTATAAATATACTGGGCTACTTTTACCATCATATTCTCAAATGACTTTATTAGCGCTTTTTCGCTCCTTCTAACTACAGTAATTTTCTTCATTTCATTATCGTTCGTTCGCATTGTTAGTTGATAAAACTTAGGGTTAATAATTTAAAATAGTTTTTTTTTTTTTTGAGAGAGAAATAAATGCCAAAAACAACTTCGCAGCTTTCGTCTTCATCATTTTGCTTACGAAAAAATATATTTGAATTATTTTCATTTATGAGGTTAACATGTTATTGTACGTAGTTATATCTCGGGTTTACATATCTTCGGTATACACAGGACTGAAACTGGAAAATATGTATGTATGAGACAAATATTGTACAAGAAAACAAAATGGCTGCTTGAAAACTTCGCATAAAAACAGTTTAGTACAAACATTGAAAACGTTGTGCATACGACAAGAATAACCCTTAGGAATAGCGCAGCGCAACCGTGACGTCATAAAAACAAAGACAAAGTGTAAACTTCGGACAAACAAACCTACAAGTTTACTTTCAGCAGATAATTTTCACAGCCGATCGCAGTTAATCTTAGTTTACATGGGTTATTATTGTCAGTAACTTTAAGTAAAAATAATAAAATCGGTTCGTATAATCCTCGTAGCGGTTAAACAGAATGCAATGTTTGTCCGAATCTTTAAGCTATTTTTTGAATCAGTGCGCTGCGCTATTGGTTACAGTACGAAGACACTGGAACCGATATTTTTATTGCATTATTATATGCATTATTCTAAATTATCCGTTGAGCCAATCGATTGGAAATAAGATTGATTTTCATCAGTCGGTTTATTCGAACTCAATGCTTCATTCTAAAGGGTTTCAAACAGTATAGATCAGGAAATGACGTGGAAAAAACTGGGCTGGTTCATGGTTTTCTTAAAGGGGCACTTGGATGAAAATGGATAAAAATTGGAAACGACTTAAAACTTAATAGACCTTATTCGTGGTGTGACAATGTTTTCCCAATTCAGCGTGACAAACCTCCAGAGGATTCATTTTCTTTTGTTTTTATTCTTCAAAAAATTCATGAGTATCCCAAAGGATACGAAAGGAATAACGATGATATCCCGACGAGTCGCAAAACAATAGCTCTTCCTTCCTCTAGAGGTTTGTCACGTTGAAATGGGAAAACATTGTCACACCACGAATAAGGTCTATTAAACTTATCTATATGGCCCCAATCGTAGCCAAACAACATATTTTCTTTACAGTAAGATGTCTCAGATAAAAATTATCAATTTTATTTTGCATCTAAATTTTGAGTAAATGACGTCATTTTTTCAACCACATTGTTCTTTTCTCTTTTAACCCAAAATATTTCAACTGCAATTGGCTCCCAAGCGAAAATTTTCACTAATCTGGTTTACATAATCATACTTGAGTCAAATTGTCCTCAAATCATTCAATTATTCGGACTTTGAAAAATAGGGGAGTTTTCATCCAAGTGCCCCTTTAACTTTCAAGAAATGAGCTTAACGTTTTTAATTTTTGTAACTGATTTTGAGGCTATTTTACTAAACCATAAGAGTATGTTTTTATAGGAAGCAGGTAGCCTGCGTTGCCGGCGGTCTGGTCGTCTTGGGGGGAAGGGGGAGGGGGGAAAGGAGGAAACACCGTCTGCCCGAAAACCTTAGCATTTTGAGTATCCGCCTACTGACCTGCTTATCGTATCAGAACGCCGACCACCGGCAACGTAGGCTAGGAATAAAGTAAATTAAGCCACAGTTATAATTCTCACTTTGGTTAATCTATTCTCTACTTTCACATCCCCATAATGCCTTGCGTCTTTGGGGGGTAACCAATCAAAAAACTGCCCCAAATTGAAAGGTTTCTTAATTGAATTTATACTATACCTGCTTTTATCTGTACAATACTGATTATCAGTTTATTCCAAGTTATTTTTGCGTGTACAGATCATCAAGAGTTTTGGTCTTACAGAAAATGCATTGACTTACGAAAAAATGTTTAAAATTTACCTTAAACGTCTTCAACCTTCTATCTTTTTCTGTTTTTTTTCTTCTTCATTATATTTTTGGATACCAAACAAGGTATTGTCAACATTGTCTGATCAGCCTTCAGCAAAATGAGTGGGTTTTTACCCTCTGGTTACCCCCCAAAGATGCAAAGTGTTATGGGGATGTGAAAGTAAAGAATAGGGGAATCAGTGAATTACACTGTTTTCATGGTACAAGTATTGATTTCAAATACTCTAAAATCATAAAAAATGAAATTTCACCTTCACAAACCCTAATGGAGTCACGATGTGGCCAACGCATGCGCCAAGACAATTCAATAGGTCCCACAAGTATTTCGCGATTATTGTGCAATATCTACAGATGAATTGTAAAATTGTTACTGAGTCAATGCGTTACACTTGTGCTACCTATGACTGTTAAATAAGGGACCATGATTCATGACTATTGATGAAGAAATATTAGGGTTGAATATTCCCTCATTATGGATTTATTAGGGACTATTAGGACTGATACTTCCTCATAATCATTAACGATAATTTTTAATCGTACCTCGTTATTTTTCATTAAGAGTTATTTAGCGGTATCAGGGCGGTTTCAAATTTGAAATTCCACGAGGATTTTGAAACCCCGATAGAATAAAGTGACGAGTATTTGACACGACATCTTATACTCTTTTTGCTATGTTTGTTTTTATATCAAAGTCCGAGTAGTAGGACTTTGAAATATTTCAAAGTACTAGAACTTTGAAATGAGTGCGGTCGTATTTGATGGGGGTTTCAAACTACTGCACGTGGTACAAATAAGAAACCCTGGTTTGTCGATGAGCTAATGAATACTTAATGAGTATAAGATATATTTTAATTATAACAGAATAAGGATGCCCCACCCATTGATTCGTCAACACGTCGAACAAATCCTGGACCGAATCCAAGTACAGAAAGGAGTACTAGGGCTGATCATCGTGAATCAAGATGGCATGCCTATCAGGTCAACACTTGATAACTCTAGCACGTTACAATATGTCAATATGTGTAAATCACTGTGTGGGATAGCCAAAGGTGTGGTAAGAGATACAGATCCAACTAATGATCTCGTCATTCTAAGGGTGCGTACGAAGAAGCATGAGGTGATCATGGCACCGGATAATGGACAGTATTTGATTGTGATACAGTCTGACAACCAACAGCAAGGACCAATCCCTAATATACTGGACTAGAATGAATGACAAAAAAATAAAGGCAAAAAAACGACAAACCCGCTACTTTCACGATTTTTTTTATCTAAATGAGTTAAATACTCCAAATTTTTAAGCGTTTCATTCGTGTCACTGCTTATCTACAAAATATGTTTGTTTTCTGCGACCCAGTATATCGTACATGTCCAATACACACGAAATGAGACGGATCGTCATGAAAAATTGACGATCCGTCTAACCGGATGTCATTTCGTGAAAGATCACAGGAAGCCCATTTCAGCGATTCACAACTAGAGTTGTTCTAGCATTTGGTTGCCTGTGGTATCGACAACACGTCTTACCGGAAGTCATTTCGTTAATATGCAAATCAACAGGGATTCAACTTAACGTTTACATTGGGTTCCCTGTGGTCACTGAAGCTGTTTCTACCGAAACCGCGCACAAATTATTTGAAACGTAGTTTCAGTTTAATACGATGGAGCAGCTTTATGGAACAGCCTTCCGTCTGATGTAAGAATGCTGATTCCTTTCCTTTGTTAAGGCGTAAACTTAATTAATGAATATGTCTAATTATGCAGGCTCACACGGCAATCATGGAAAACAGTTTTCTATTCATTGTAATGTATATTTGTATTGATGATTTTACCGTGTTAAAATAAACTTTGTATGTATGTATATGTATGCTACTCGAAACTTGTGAATTAGAGTAAATCTACTTATTAGTATTCCGTCAAATGTCAGTTCTTCTGCCGATCAAAATATCACCTCTCCCAAAGTACACAGCTTTATATCTCAAGTACGCATTCAATAAATTTTGGTCGCATTTGATATTTTGCTATTTGGCTCCAAAAGAACGTGTTTACAAAATATTGAGCTTAAATGAGTAATGTTGTCCTTATGGCGAAAAGCCAAAAACCGTTTCACTGTCCTGTCAGAATGAATAGTTTAATATACAGTCAATTCAAAAAACGTTGTCGTCGACCGGCTCAAGCCTACGCGACTGGATCGAAAGGAATATGGGTAAAAATCACTGAAGCGGTTAAATATTCGTTCTGAATTAATTGTTCCCGCTAGTAATAAGATTATGATGGCGAGAAACAATCCATCAAATGCAAGTCTTCGGGTTTAGTGAAAGAAAAACAAAGTAGTTATGAGTCAGTTTACAATTTCGAAAATATGAAGGCATTAAAAATACGTCTCCTTCAACACTTCCCGCTCGCCTACGAAGGTTCGTGCTGTAAACCAGGCATAACTAGTCAGATAAAATTATGGAGTCAACTCGGCTTCAAAGATTACTACCCAGAGTTCCTTTCGGTCCAATCGCGTATCTTGAGTTGGTCGACGACAACATTTTTTGAATTGACTGTACTGTAGACATCAAAGACTTACCCCTTTGCATCTGCCACTGTCGTTGTCTTTCTCTTTCGATCTACTTTTTCCCTTTCTTCATCTCCTCATTCAGAATACATCAGACTCACTCACGAATAGCTAGAACCAATACCATTTTACAAGTTATTTGAATATTATAAACTTGTAGAATATCTTATTAATGACTAAGCTCTTCTTTATATGCAGATCAACTCATAATTTCTCCTAAGCCTGCGCCAACGCAGTAAACGAGCAGTCAGTAAAATGAAAACGCTTTTTACGTTAAGGCCCCGTCCACACGTGTCCGGAAATTTTTGTGTCCGTATCTGCAAATTTTACGAAAACGGATACGTGTGGACGGTGAAAACGATTCGAATACGCTGCGTGTGGACGCAAACGTTTTCGTATCCGCAAAAAATAATTTGCGGATACAAAAATTTCCGGATACGTGTGGACAGGGCCTTAGTTGTACAGCGCAAAGGGAAGCATCGTAATTTGGGCTTTCTTAACTTGTTCATAGTAGTCAGCTAATCAGTTTAATAAATAGACACCACAACTTTGACAATGTGATGACGCAATTTATCAATAAAAGGACAGACACATAAAAACTGATGTCTATTTGTTTTTTAAAATCACAAAAACAAGATGTTCTCATTTTTAGCGATCAAAACTTAATAGAGGGGAATGGTTAGGAAACCCCTTTGTTATAAGTCTTTGTTCACTTTTTCCAAGCGTGACCGTGCACAATCCTTGTTTTACCATTGTTTTACGAATGTTGGCAATGGCTGAGCTAGTGAACAGACCAAAATCTTTCTTTTGGCTGCTAGTTCAAAACCCTTAAATAAGAGATATTTGAATACTCCTTACAACAATCCCATATAGAAAGTTTATCTTTACTTATTTTGCAATTTTGGATGAGCATAAATCAAACACACTGTCAAGACCGGTTCAACATCAAAAGCCAACGAAGACCTATAACAATAGGTTTTCTAACCATTCCCCTCTATTGACTATGGCTTAACATGTTTGTAGTCTATCTTATACTGAAGGTTTATGGCCACAATGCACCATATTCTCTAACTCAGAAAAGGTCGATGTGAAACCATCTTCTCACGATCATCTGCTCTCTCAAATTGAATACAGCTATTTCAAAAAATATTCCCCTCTATTAACTATGAAACAACCAACGAAAAGAGGGCGCTCGTTGACGTCAGCTTTATCTGTCTGTCCTCTTATTGATGATAAAAAATGACCAATCAGCGCGCGAGATTTGTAAGTTATCGTAAAATATAAGCTGACTACAGTATTCCTTATTAAACTTACACCCTTTATTAAGCGGAAACTAGTTCTGGTCCCTAAATTTGTTCCTCCCATATTTACTGTCAAATGGGACTCTATTCAGCGGACACTTCTATTAAGCGGACGCGGACACTCAAATATGACGAGCCCATTTGGCTTTTTCTATTTTCAAGAATTTTTTTTAGGCGAAATAACGAACACCAGATACCGTGTTTGGGTTCGACACAAATCTGTACGCGAAAAAAGAGGGAGTCTCCCACTTTAAATTCCCTTCCAAATAGAACCCTTGCACATGAAAAAAAAATTCCAATCTCCTGAAAATTGAAACCTATTACTACGGATCTCACCGAACTGTGGCGACACGTCAAAAATTTGTCTCGCTACCACACCCTAATTCGTCTCCTGACACGCCTACTTTTGTTACAGCAGTGCGTTCGAGCGTAAAATTGTAGAAACATGGAGATGAATAAATTTGGCGGAAAAGTGCTTTCAGATGAGTTTCGCTCGCTAATAATCGATGAAATCGTCGAAAACGGTGGAGATATTACCACTGGTTTCTTTCCAGGAAAATATTAACACATCTGTATTGTACTTTGATTTTAAATTCAAATTTCTCCATCATTCATACATTACAGTGAATACCTTACTGGCAATGTGCTAGATCCGAGACAGTAACAAAAGTAGGCGTGTCAGTAGACGAATTAGGGTGTGGATCCGTAGTATTTTGTCCCCCAGATTGAGCTGCATTCTGAAGCGCTGCAAGGGGTCTATTTGCCAATTTTTGGAAGGTTCCCAGGGAGTTCGCTACATAACGTACTACTGTGTGAGTGTGTGTACAAGATGTAAATTGAATTAAACTTTAACTTTAACCTTATTTTAGCTTTATTTTCATATGTATTGAATTCACAATAACGAGTGTGAAGATTCTTCTGTTGGGACACAACTAATAGTAGAAAGTGTTCTCAAGACTCACTTGCAAATTATAAACTGAAGTAGAAAGAGCTTCCGCTCTTCATCTGAAGCGCTGGATCAATTACCCTATTTCACTATGACGTCACATCCAAATAATCTATCGTTTAAACGCAAAGGATCATGTCGTCCGGAGGGGATCAAATCAACGCAAATTCACCGAAAATTAGCCTAAAACCCATATCAATCCATGAAGAGAAGTAGAATAGCCAGCAAACGCTCAGAATAGTTTTTAGTACATATTAACACATATTATATCTGAAAACCAGTCCATTTTAGATTAAACTGTTTCGCTAGGAGCAAATTTTGTTGAATTTTCTATTGGATCTGGCAATTCTATCACCCACATAAACAAGCAGTGACATGATAGTGAAAAGGGGAAATTGACAAATGTCACAACCTGTTAAGCTAGCTGTAACTTCATTCTGACTAATTTCATTGCGGCATATAATACATCATCTAAACCCACGTGTAATCGATGCGAAAGGGGCATGTCCAATGATACATTGCGGGATATACACTTATTTTAAAAAACGTCAGTTAGATATCTGAAATCAGAAATCTTAGACTGATAGACCAAATTCAAAACTCGCACCGATGTGAGGCTTAAGTTGTGAACAAAGAGATCTGGCGTGACTCAAAGTAATCTGGCGTGATTCAAAAGTCACGAATCACGTCAGATTCCTTTGTTCACAACGTAAGCCTCACATCGGTGCTAGTTTTGAATTTGGTCTATTGGAATTGTGGGGGACTGAGTGATTTCTCGTTCAAAATTCAATATACACTTACCGAGATAGTTTGCCAGTGCATGTCATCGCTCAAAGTTAGTATATCAAGATATTAACTTTTTGCGAACTACTAATTAAAACCACAAACAATTTACAGCTTACAACCCACAATTCCTTTCGGTCTCAGATTTCGGATCTACGACTGACAACGTCTTTTGAAATAGGTGTATGTTATGACAACATTCAAAATTTTCTGGTGAGTAAAAGAATATAATTATAGAAAAGAGTACAACTACTTACTAAGAACACTTACTAGAAACAATCTGGACAAAAAAAAAAAAAAAAAAAAAAAAAAAAAAGGATGGCAGAAATAAAAAAACAGAATGAGATGAAGATTATCAAGTTGTATTTTGTCTCATGAATTGCTTTCATAGCTCAATTTAATGATATGATATGACATGACATGACATGACATGACATGATATGATATGATATATGATATATGATATATGATATATGATATATGATATATGATATATGATATATGATATGATATGATATATGATATGATATGATATGATATGATATGATATGATATGATATGATATGATATGATATGATATATGATGTGATGTGATGTGATGTAATGTGATGTGATGTGATGTGATGTGATGTGATGTGATGTGATGTGATGTGATGTGATGTGATGTGATGTGATGTGATGTGATGTGATGTGATGTGATGTGATGTGATATGGCATGGTATGATGTTGATATATGTTGTTATCTTGTATTGATTTTATTCACGATTTTCCATACTGCAAACGACTCTTAGTTTTTCTAACTCGCCCCTATGAAAACGGATATTATTCTAAATGTTCCGGTAATTCGTTCTAATATTTGGTAAAGAATATTCCTTCCTTCCCCCTTACTATGAGCGAGTCTAGTGCTATATTATTGCTATACTCTTTTTGCACTAGTATAAAATTATTATAAGTCAAACTCGTTTATGTTAATTATGAAATTTAATTTATTTAGGTGTAAGTCCAGTTAAGACGTCGAACTTTTTGCTGCGTCGAATACACCTAATTCAAATAACGTTGTCATAGCAAAAGGCGATAGGCGATAGGTCATTCCGAACCAGGGGGGGGGGGGGGTACTCCCCTATATTTGCTATACGGGTATGTGCCGCCCTATAGGGTATGGTTTTTCGGCTTTTGGGTCTGGGGTAGGGTATCATTTTTTTGACATTTGGTCCGGGATAGGGTGTCATTTTAGTCTGGGATAGGGTTAACGATTTGGTTATTTTGAAGATTCTTAACAATACAATAAACTTTATTAAGTTACCAAAATGGGATCTTCATCCCTAATTTACATTATAATGAATTTAAAAAAATACCTGAATAAGGAAAAAAAATATATAAATATAATAAGATACACACCTAATTCAAAAAACGTCATCGTCAAAGGCGATAGGCGAAAGGTCATTCCCACATGGAAATGGTTTCGTTGAATACAAAGAACATCGAATCAGTCTCAACACTAAGGTCCATGTTCTTGACCAGAAGAAGAAGCAGAAAAACAAGTCATTCCAGCTATTCTTGGATCTTGAAATGACCTATCTTCTATCGCTTTGTACCTATCGCCTATTGCCTATCGCCTTTGGCGATGACAACGTTATTTGAATTAGATATATTATTGCCTTTGACGTCGTCGTAAATTCGACGACTGACTCAAACCTTGCATTTAATACAGCGTTTTCACGTGACGTCACAGCGGCCATTATGTGGTACCAAAACAATACATTTTCTATCCTCCAGGGAATTGAACTCTATTTTTATGCAAATACTTTGCGGAAAGTTTCTATTGTTTATAGCTGCCTTCTCACGTGAGTGAAAACGCTCTATAGTTCAGTCAATTTTCTTTAGGCCCCGTCCACCCGTATCCGGAAATTTTTGTATCCGTATCCGCAAACTTTCGAAAACGGTCTCCAGAGTGGAAATTTTCGAATACGCTCCGAATACGGATACGCGTGGACGGTCGTATCCGCATATTTTCGAATACGCTGACGTATTCACGATTTTGCGCATGCTCAATAAGAAAATCTGTCAAAGGGACTAGGAACTAGCGTGCATCAGGGCGGATCAAGAAATTTCCGGGTACATGTGAATAGTGAAAACGATTAAAAAACGATTCGAATACGCTGCGTGTGGACACAGAACATTTGCAGATACAGAAATTTCAGGATACGTGTGGACGGGGCCTACTATTTTTTTTATGACTGAAGACTCACCTGCACAGATTTTGCTTCGTTTACTATCCTTCTACTATAACTTTGAAAACTCGAGCTTGTCAACCAATCAGATTACGAATCGAAAGCAATAGAATTCAAGATACGCGTATTGAGAGCCTATAAAAGCTATTCAAGGAGATGAAAGAGGATGAAAAAGCAAAAGTATATTTACACAACTAAGAAAATAAAAATTAAAAAACTCGAATGTTCACGGTTAGAGGAGAACGACAGTAAGAGTGAGGCCCCGTCACGCGTATCCGGAAATTTTTGTATCCACAATTTTTTTTTTTCGGATACGGGTTGCGTCCACACGTGTCCGGACATTTTTGTGTCCGTATCCGCAAATTTTACGAAAACGGATAGGTGTGGACGGTGAAAACGATTCAAATACGCTGCGTGTGGACGCAAACATTTTCGTATCCGCAAAAAATAATTTGCGGATACAAAAATTTCCGGATACGTGTGGACGGGGCCTTATAAATTGTTCACGAAAGTCAGCTGTAATGTAAAGAATGTGCAGCTTGAACAATACCACACAACTTTTACGATAACTAATAAATTTGTCGCGCGCCGATTGGTTATTTTTCATCATCAATAAGACGACAGACAGATAAAGCTGACGACAACGAGCGCACACTCTTTCCGTTGGTTGATTTGATCGCTAAAAATGAGGAGTTTTTATTGTTATTGTAAAAAAACAACAAATAGACATCAGTTTTTTACGTGTCTGTCCTCCTATTGACGATAAATTGGGTCATCACATTGTCAAAGTAGTGTGGATCCACGAGGCGTAGCCGAGTTTTAAGTTTTGAAATTCCATGGACGTTTAGTGGTATTTGGGAATAGCTGACTTATAAACCAGGCTAAGTCCGTGCAAATGAGTGTTAGTTCATAAAACCCAGCGGTATTTAAGTAATAAGAAAGAGACTGTTTTGCCGCTCGCAATAAACCCATCGTGAGCACGCGTTAACAAAAGTCAGCTAAAGCACTAGTTAACATGTTTTTTATCCATAGCTGATGTATACTGTATAGATGGGCTGCAAGCATTCCCAACAGAGTTAAAAGACAAAAACATGGCGGCCATTGTGGTACCGTTAACAATGGTGCTAATGAGAAATCTTTTGTTTAATGGTATCAACATGGCCGCGATGACGTAACGTGCAAACGAAGAATACTTCATACTTGACGAAACAAAAGTTGGACGTTTAATCAAGGCTTATCCTTGGTCGTTTTTTTTGCGACTGGCTCAGCCGAATTGAATCGTGAATCATTAGATTCGATGACGCAAAAGTTCGACGGCTGAACTAGTCGTAAGAAAAAGTAGAGACGCGTGAATCACCTTTATAAGAGACTGGTAGGGTACTTCTTCGGGCGGAGGAGGGGGAGGGGGTGTACTCCCATATATTTGCTCTACGAGTACGTGCCGCCACACAGGGTATGGTTTTGAGCGATTCTACTCTGGAGCAAGATATATAAAATCGCGCTCGCTCTGGGACAGGGTATATAAAATCACGCTCTCTCCTCTCTGGAACAGAGTATCTATTTTCGCAAGTACGACAGGAAATGGTTTTTTATATGCGATCTTACTCTGGAACAGGGTATGAATTTCAGCGATTTTACCCTGGCACAGGGTCAGGGTTCAGAGGCCCCGCGGCAAATCCCTACCCTAAACGTGCAAGAAGGAAAACGGCGAGTAAAATAAAATGAATGAATAAAATAAATAAACTAGGAATAAACTAGGAGAAAGAACTCTTTCTCGAAGAACTCTTTCTTTGACCGAAATTTTGATGCAGAAACATTTTTGCTTGCAAAAAAAAAAAAAAAGTAAATAGTTTTTTTTTACAATTACTAATTAACTGATCTCATTAATCATAAATTCACAAGTGTGTAACACATTTATTTTCACGTTACAATGATAAAATAAAACAACATTAAAAAATAAAGGAAATATCAAAAGCTAAAAATTATAATTGTAAATACTGGTTGTTATGTAGCTACGAAATTTTCCGATTTAACGAACACTCTCATTGGTTGGGAGATGACAGAGTGACACTAGCTAAATCTAAACGCATTCCGACCGGGAAATTGCTTACTATCAATCACGTGACTTTTTGGAGTTGACTGGGGGGCAAACAAGCGGTTGACTGGGGAGCAACTAGCGGATGCTAAGTCAAAACATATCAAAATAAGTCCTCAAACTATTGTATTTGACTATTTTCAGGACATCAAACCAGAAAACAAGAGATCAAAACAACCTCCAGGATTCTACAAGCCATCAAAAAAGAGCTATTACCGGAAGTGACGTCTATTGATAGCAACCTATAAGCAGCTTATTTCCCGGTCAGGGAATAAGTTGGACGTGACAATAATCGTGAAAATAGACAAGTGCACGTGATTAGAACGTGAAAAAGCTGATGGCGTGATATTTTCCACCAATCACAAACAACAAAGGGGGAGCAGATATTTTGCTTGAATTTTCAGTACAAATTCAGCTTGAAGCAAAAGACAGATATTTTCCAGTGTTTCTACAGACGAAATACAGACTTTCATTGAAAAAAATACGAAAAACCTGCTAAAAATGCTGTTGCTACTCTCCTCGCTTTTTGGTAGTGAAATGGAAGACTGTATGTGAGTTGTATTCGTAAAATAAGTATCAGTTTTCATGCACTTAGCTTGCTAAATAAAGTTCTTATTTCGTAAACTGGCTTCTCAACATTTCTCTATTGCTATATAACAAAACAATTAATGTCTGGTCCCTCGGGAAATTAGTTAGTTTTCTTTTCCCGAGAGTCTGATCTCGGTGTTTCCTGACAGCAATTTCCCTCGCGACCAGACGTGAAGTACTAGTGTATAATATATAATGGCGATGTGATTAATATAAAAACAATAGCATAACTCGATATATAATGAAAGGCGAGAATTTCACTAATTGATTGCTCACGCGCACGACACTAGAGAAAAACGTTTGCGCATGCGTGCACGTCAGCACTTTTTCTAAGAATTTTGAAGAGTTTGAGTGAGAAAATAAATGTTTGTTTTCTCCAAGTATACAAAAAAGTTCGAGAGTATACTTTTGTCAGACCAAGATACTGTATTAACAAATACAATAGAATAAGCCTTAAGTTTCAAGCATGGAGACTAAGTTTTGGCATTTTGTGAAGTCCAATTTATCAGGTATGTTTGAAAGTCAAATTTACTTATGTTTTGACTAGTTTGCATACGGATTCAGAGCATGCGCAGACGTTTTTCACTCGTATCCGCAAATCAATCTCGTACCCAGAGCCTACGTTTCTTCTGACCTGCGGCGAAGAACGAGGGCTCTGGCATAATCCATTTTTTGAGAACAGGATTTCATGGACTTCCGGTATTAGCGCGTATGCGTTAAAAGACTTGCCAAAAAAAAAAAAAAAAAAAAATATATATATATATATATATATACACACTTGATTGCAGAAAGGTTGTAGTATACATTTATACAAATACCTAATTTATTCAGTATATTTAATGATATGCAAAACAGAAAACTCGCTTTATTTATTATTTGTTTCATTCAATGAACGTCAAAATATTTTATTCTTGTGTTTTATATCCTACAGATTATAAATGAATTGGTTTTGAGGGTTAACAAAGTAAAATTGCAATATGCATCTCATTAGGTATTTGTATAAATGTATAAATGTATACTACAACGTTTCTGCAATCGAGTATATATATATACATATATATATATATGTTCCCCATTTCTAATTCTTATTTTGAAAGGAAGTAAACACAGAACTCTGTTTGAAAGCAGGTTTGAAAGCATGATTTTCAATGATTATGTTTCACTTCCGGAAAACTGCGCATGCGCCATGCCGCAGGCCGAAAGAAACGCAGGCTCTGGATTGATTTACAAATGTTTTGTGCGCAAGCTCACACCCTGATGACGTCATTCGTCTCTAAAACAATTACACTGACCGATATAACACGAACATTAAATGATTATGGCGTTATGCCGGTTTAACAGTTTTCCATCTAGGGTTTGCTTTTTTATCTAAATACTATCCACAAGTCTGAAGAGAACCGCCGGGTTTGGTTACTGCTGGCTGCCTCCTTTGATCATTATTACTTTACCATCGGCTTGTGATCCAATGTAGAGGTCCGTCCGACCGTTGACGTTCCAGCAACGGAAAAGAGTGCTGGAGTAGTAATGTTGTGGTTCAAATAAACTCTCTTCGTCTTTAGGGGGCGTCGAGTCTTTTGGTACATCCTTTAGCAAAACAAAAATAAATAAATAAATGAATAAATAAAATAAAAAATGTATTGTGCTTTATCGCAGAATTGGCGCATTTTTCTGAGGAGTTGGACATTATTATGTAGGTTAGGTAGCACGTGCGTTAAAAACTGCGCTTTATTTGTGAACGGAGCACAAGGGTTGCTGACGCCTTCGCGCGCGCAACAAACTATTTTGTAAGGAATGTAAGTAAATAGCATAATGGATGATTTTATGATTCATGACAGCATCAATGGATTTTCTTTTTATATAAAAAAAATCTATTACATTACGAAAGCCGAGAAGGGACTTCAGACTTCAGAGATAATAATTTCAGAGATAACGATTTCAGAGATAACGATTTCAGAGATGATAATTTCAGAGATGATAATTTCAGAAATAATAATTTCAGAGATAACGATTTCAGAGATAATAATTTCAGAGATAATAATTTCAGAGATAATAATTTAAAACTTATTATGCAATGACATCAAATCTTTGCTTCGTCTCCTAGATCGATGTATGCAGTACGAACTCCGTTATAGCCCCTATTTTTTGGTAAGTGAAAGTCATTCATATCGGAGCTATATTATCGGGTGTACTGCATTTAGATCATACAATACTATACTCGTTTAGAGTGGATGCCAGTGGATACTCGGTAATATATATAGCTCATATGATATAATTAAAATTCATTGAATGACTTTTACTTACCAAAACATAGGGGCTGAACAAGCTCGTGAAAAAGGGATTAAAAAAGTTCAAAGTGAAATATTAAGAACAAAGCGAGGACGAGTTGTTTAATAAATGTCCCGAGAGATTAAAATAATTTATTCCCTTTATACAAGTTAGTTAGTTACCAAGAAGCGTGAAAGCGAATAAGTTAAAGAAATAAAAATAAAATTAAAATTAAATTTTAACTGACTCGAAGAAAAAGGTTTCAAGTTATGACTTTATGGCCCCGAACAGGGGCTATAACGGAGTTCGTAATGCATACGAATCGATCTAAAGGAGACGAAGCAAAGACTTGATCAGTGTAATTGCATAAATAAAATAAAATAAAAACATAAATAAAATAGAGGATATTGCATGGGCGCGCGGAGATACGAATTTTATCTTCAAGTGATGAAAAGATCTCTCACGAATCCGTAGAAATAGAGACAAATAGATATTTCATTGGCAATTATATAATAATAAGCTTTTATCTCTGAAATTATTATCTCTGAAAACGTTATCTCTGAAATTATTTTCTCTGAAATTATTAACTCTGAAATTATCATCTCTGAAATTATTATCTCTGAAATTATTATCTCTGAAATTATCATCTCTGAAATTATTAACTCTGAAATTATCATCTCTGAAATTATTATCTCTGAAATTATTAACTCTGAAATTATCATCTCTGAAATTATCATCTCTGAAATTATTATCTCTGAAATTATCATCTCTGAAATTATCATCTCTGAAATTATCATCTCTGAAATTATCATCTCTGAAATTATCATCTCTGAAATCATTATCTCTGAAATTTTTATCTCTGAAGTCTGAAGTCCCTTCTCGGCTTTCGTAATTACATAGCTTTTTGTCCATGCTCTGTTCGGTTATTAAGTGCTTAGGAAGAGCCGTAAGCGCCCAAGACGTGTGAGAAGAACTCGCCAACTGATAATGCTTCTCTTCACACTTACGTCTTAAGCCCCGTTTACACTGGCGATTTTTGCGGCGATTTTTGCTGCGATTTTCGAAAATATGAAATCTTTTGTCTCATCCTTCAAAAAAGACATTCGTCTAGGAAAATCTTGGTATCCAGAAAAAACTTTACAAGTAAATTCTTTACCATTATTTATTATGGACAATATCGCAAAATATGTATAAAATATGTAAATGTGTAAATGTCTTTTTTTTGGTAGACAACGTTAATGGCATTAACTGTATATCGCTAAGTGAGACATGTAGTGCTGTGTAATGAAACCCCCTCCCCCACCCCCACCCCCCCCCCCCCCCCCCCCCGCCCCGGGGAAGGGAGGGGGTTAGGGGTTTGGGGTACTCTCAAATATAGGCTATACGCTCTGGCCTATACGAGGCCAGAATCAAGATGAATTTGGTCTTAGAGAATACGATTCCGATAATTTATGATATTATCTTGGAAAGATAAGACTCTGGAACTTAGCTATTATAAATCGTATTAGAAACCGCCCGCGGGATTCCCGAAGAGAGAAGTAGCCATCGTATCCCGGTCCACGCACCTGAAGGTATACTTCTGCTCCCTCGTCACTTCCCGTGATAATATACTCGTTAGTAGAACTACTAGGGTTTTCCATCACAAATCGAAATCGTTTGTTTGTTGGAGTAGAATGCTCACGAGCCGTCACCAGTGCTTGAAATCATGAAAATTAAAACGGAGTTAATAGTGAAATTGCTTATTCTTTGGGGGCACGTTATAGCCGCCTGGTTGGGCAAATACATTCTCTGTTTTTGAAGACTAAGGCCCCGTCCACACGTATCCAGAATTTTTTGTATCCGCCAATTTGTTTTTTGCGGATACGAAAATATTCGCGTACACACGCAGCGTATTCGAATCCTTTTCGAGATCCGGCCTGATGCACGCTAGTGCCTAGTCCCTTTGACGGATAGTTTTTCTTATTGAGCATGCGCAAAATCGTGTTTACGTCAGCGTATTCGAAAATTTGCGGATACGACCGTCCACGCGTATCCGTATTCGGAGCGTATTCGAAAATTTCCACTCTGGAGACCGTTTTCGAAAATTTCCGGATACGGATACAAAAATTTCCGGATACGTATGGACGGGGCCTTATTCTATTTACTCTTGTTACATATTAACTATATATTGCTATAAATAATAAAGATTATCGTTATTATTATCACTTACTGACTTGTCTGTCAGCAGTATCATTAGTACCATCACACTTTACATTGGTCGAAATTCTTTTCAAATAACAACCATTCGAGCGGCTGACAATAGACCAGAAGCGATAAACACCATCATCCATGACTCGATGGGGAGGATTACCGCCATTTGCTACACATTCCCTGCATCGACTTCGGGTATTTACTGTGCACTGGCGATAAAGGAACATGGTAAAAAAGAACGGTTAACTACTAGGTGTAAAATTATTAACTCAATGCCCGTAGCAATAGATAAAATTAAAAAAAAAAAGATACCAATGGATAAAAATTAGTGAATTTCATTATGAATTGATACAAATTATTTAGTATTTTTTGTGAGTAGTGAATAATCTATATTTATCGATTTTTCACTTATTGATATCGATTTTATCGATTTATAGAAATAATTTTTCATTTGCAAAAAGCAAAGAAAAGCAGAAAAATCAAGTCAGAAATTTGACGGAATTGGCCCTTTGCAGTTAACGGTCACGTGTTTGTACTGGAGAGCAGAAGTTTTGCTTTTGTTTGAATAGGTTGCTATCAATAGACGTCACTTCCGGTAATAGCTCTTTTTTGATGGCTTGTAGAATCCTGGAGGTTGTTTTGATCTCTTGTTTTCTGGTTTGATGTCCTGAAAATAGTCAAATACAATAGTTTGAGGACTTATTTTGATATGTTTTGACTTAGCATCCGCTAGTTGCCTCCCAGTCAACTCCAAAAAAGTCACGTGATTGATAGTAAGCAATAGGCCCTTTGCAGTGAACGGTCACGTGTCTGTACTGGACTGCAAAAGTTTTGCTTTTATTTCAAATTGGTGATTCTTTTTAGCTACTTGTAAAGAACTGAATGATACGATGTGTATTCAGTGTGTTACGAAATGCACTTTATTACGATCTCTCGAAACAGGTTGTAGAAAGTTTGTTTGCTCACCAGTAAATTTCACCCATGGAAAACAAGATGTTCATTCATTTGCTCTCAGTGAATTAATCAGCACGTGATTACTAAGCTGCAAAGGGCCTATAGAAGATTTTAATCCTCTAATCCACTAAACATCGCCAACTATTCCGGCCATGCGCCCGCGTACAAATGCAGCGGTGTCGCTTGAAAGTGTTAAGCGAGTTAAGTCAGATTTTACAAAGAAATGTATAGAGAGTCAAGATAGTTTTCGATTTATAGATTTCTGTGTAAACGGTTTTCCACTTGCCGGGGTAGAAGAACGATATATAACATTAAAGCATTTAATTTTTACCAAATATACTTTAATTTGTTTGGAAAAACCTTTTCGTCTCGATAGTTTGATTTTAACAGCCTTCTTGCCATATGTGCTTTGTTAAATTGCAAGAAAAACACAAAAGGTCAAATATTATAAACAGGATTTCTCAAAATCAGAACTAGTTACCTCATTTGCCGGGGTCGATCCTTAAAATACACACATTCTAAATTACTGATGTCGAATCTGTGGTCGATTGAACGAATTTATACGTTTCGTTTTTTACTTTCAAAAAGCTCCGATTTGAGACGAATATTTGTGAGATCCTTCTTCAAGAATAGGCACTTTGTGAAGCAAAAACCTTGAAAATCATTCGCAAAATACGGCATGTTTGGTACCAAAATAAAGCTTGAATCCTCAGATCTCGTTTGCTATCATTTGTAATAGGATACCTATTAAAGCACAGGAATACCGTAGCAAAAGGTTTTGTTTCTCTAAGTCCGGGCCTGAGAGAGCTTGGGCTTCCTGTGGTTTTTATTTTATACATGATATCCGCTGACTTGGCGAACGGCGCATGGCCGGAATAGTTGGCGATGATCTTTAATTCAGTCCTCCCCAACATATGTATTTTTTATTGCAGTTCTTTCGGGCTTTTATCAGTGGCGGATCCAGGAGGGGGGGGGGGGGGGGGGGGAGGGGGGGGGGGGGTCGAAGGGGTCCACGGAACCCCCCTTGAAGGTTTGATCTTTTAGGTAATAAGAATATGTCTTACATAAATTTTGCTTAAAAGTATCCACAAAGATAATGTTGAACACGAAATGATAGATGTTTGCTGTTATGGTGTTTAACTTACCTTTAAGTTCCGTTACTAGATAGTAAATTAGGTGATTAGAGCCAATTTTTTTGTCAAACATCGACTAAACAAAAGAGAATTATACACAGTTTAAGAAACGGAATCCCCCTTTGAAAAATCCTGGATCCGCCACTGTCGATCTCACTTCAACGATAATGGTAGCAATGAAAGGCTTTTTAAAATGAGCTTGTTGACACTGAATTTAGCCGCGAATGACGCCGTGAATCAGTTTGTACTGATCAATATACAGTCAATTCAAAAGACGTTGTCGTCGACCGGCTCAAGCCTACGCGACTGGATCGAAAGGAATATGGGTAAAAATTACTGAAGCGGTTAAATATTCGTTCTGAATTAATTGTTCCCGCTAGTAATAAGATAATGATGGCGAGAAACAATCCATCAAATGCATGTCTTCGGGTTTAGGAAAAGAAAAACAAAGTAGTTATGATTCAGTTAACAATTCCAAAAATGTGAAGGCATTAAAAAAACGTCTCCTTCAACACTTCCCGCTCGCCTTTCGGTCCAGTCGCGTAGGCTTGAGTTGGTCGACGATCGACAACATTTTTTGAATTGACTGTATAAGAAAGGACATTTATAGTGTTATACACTTATTTCAATAAAGTTAGTCACCTGAAAAGCTATAAAGCTGAGGCCGACAAGGATTATGGGTAGATTCATTTTACACGTTCAGCCGCTTGATAACTGTTCATGGAATTGCGAATTTTTTAACGGTTACAGTCTCATCATCGAGCTGCAGTTTGTATTAAAAAAGCTTTGTATGTATATATCCCATGATGCTCAGTGATCTCAGCTTTCTAGGTTTTTGGTGACTAACTTTATTGAAATAAGTGTATGCTATATGTTTCATCATATAATCAAGTCTTTTACCAATTGACCCATCTTCAGTGAGAGTGTTTGTCTTCTGTTAAAGAATGGAAGAATATCGAGCTATTAACCTAAAATAAAACGAATAGAAAATTTATCAAAACCGTGGGCATCCAGTAAAGGTTTAAAATATAAGCCAGCCAGCCAGCCAGCCAGCCAGCCAGCCAGCCAGCCAGCCAGCCAGCCAATAGACCTAGCCCGAATTCGCCTGACTCACCACAAAACAATGGTTTGAAGTCGAGATTGAACTTGATTCTTTTATTCATCAAGTTCAACCTCGACTTGAAACCATTGTTCCGTGACCGGTCAAGCAAATTCGGGATAGGTCTATTGACTTTCGTGTTCTATGCTAAGAAAACAGCAACAGCGAAAATATAGATCTTTTATCGTTAGCAGAAGCGCTTGACTACTGTATTCTAAATAAAGTAAGAATACCTTCAATGGGCAAAGGCGTGTTTATTTAGCTATTTTTTTCAAAAATCAAAATCTCCCGGGTATCTAGTGTTTTGAAATTGGTTCCCGGGTGCCGAGAATCTAGACACTTCCAAATAAATAAAATGGGTTCGATTCCTTGTTGAATTTTCTGCGGGCGTTTTAAACAGAAAGAGATGGAAGTCTTAAGCCCCGTTTATACTAGCAATTTTTGCGATATTGTCCATAATAAATAATGGTAAAGAATTTACTTGCAAAGTTTTTTTCAGGATACCACGATTTTCCTAGACGAATGTCTCTTTTGAGGGATGAGACAAAAGATTTCATATTTCCGAAAATTGCCACAAAAATCGCAGCAAAAATCGCCGCAAAAATCGCCAGTGTAACGGGGCTTTAAAAGATAGTCCATTGTGATTTTCTGCCTCATATTTCAAGCCATTTGCAAACTGTATTACATCCGTATTATCTGTGGCTTCAAATGTACATCTTTGACCGTACCATAATTAATTGCATGGTGCAACAAAAACAGCCTTTATTCAAATAACTCCGCGATCGGCTCCTTTTCCCCTTCATTGGGCTTATTGTTAATAGCGTGTTTTAAGTTATTTTCGTGGCTTTCTAAATACTATAGATAAACCCAGCCAGCAGCTGTTCCATGATTGTTGGAATTTGGATTGGACTTGTTGGCTTTTGTAAGAACTATAGAACAACCGTTAGAGAAACAAAAAACAACATTCTACCGTAAAGCCTCAGTGGCCTAGCGGTTGAGATCTCGTCTAGCAAACGAGAGCAGTGGTTCGAAACCCGCGAGAACCCAAGTAAGGCAGATTTTTTAATCTGCTTATACACTCGATGTAGCATACACTTAACTTATCTTAAAACTCTTTTGCATAGCTAAACGATTGTGTGACAACGAAATAGTAATGTACGAATTGTATATGCCAGTACGAACCTTATTTCCCGTTCGCGAGTCTTGATTTAAGGTTTTATCGTCAACGTTTGCTAGCCGTTGTCAGCTCTTGTCTAAATGGTATTACAAACACCTTAGCTTTATATATGCTATTACGGGAATGCTATTCCGGTAATGCTATTCACACTGCATGCACATGCTATATTTATACACGGAAATCTGATTACGTTGGCTCAGTCACGCCGGAATAGAAAACTAAGGAAATAAATAAATGATAATAAAGCGATGTCAAAATAACTTCTTTTATTAATAAAACAAATGTCTTTACTTTGATATCAGATAAGAAATAAGTTTTTGAAATAGGAATATATTTAATTCTAATGATGAATCACGTCTTATTATGGTCAACGTGTGACTTCACAAACCAATATCAACTATAAGGCTCCAATATTATATTCAAAGTGAAAAATCTAAACAAAAGCAGAGCCAAGCTGCATAAACTATTTTTGTAACTTTTCAAGTCCTTCAAATTGTATTGATATCTCTATGCAGATCAAAGTCACGGACGAGGCTTCTAAGATGTTTACTACATTTTCCGACGTAATAGGATATTTCTTACTGGTTCAAGAGATTAGGTATCGGACTAAGGTTCTGTGAAGGAATTTCGTTGTGATGTGTAATTTTGACTGAACTAGAAGAGAATTAGTGGCACATTTTGAGGGTTCAAGCGAGCTTTAGTGTTGTACCTAATGCACTAGTCAATTGAAACCACCACCCCCCGACCCCCGCAAAATACCGGGGAATTTAACATTTGAGTGCTGTTAAAATCAGACATTTTCCCCGGTAGTCGGGGGCACATTCACTGTTAAGACCCCCGCTATTGTGGCCCCGTTATTTTGGTTAAGTAGTCAACAAGAAACACATTTGACGCCAACTCCAAATTCTTGTTCTAAACATCTGATTCTACATTCGAACTAACCGAACGACTGAACAAAACCCGCGTATAAGAACCTGGGTTTTAAGAACATGTTAGGCTAAAATTCTCACTTTAAGACCCCTCCACATAAGAACCTATTAAGGCTACAATTTTAAGAAAGGTTCTTATCAGTGGAGTTCAGTGTAAAAGTGTATAGGTAGAAACTGCTATAAGTTTGTTTGAGCATGTGTTTTGTGTAGAACATACTGCTCTGTACTAGGCAACGGGCTGGCTGTGCTTGGAATCACAACGCCTTCTGGTATTTTTCAAGATGGCCGACCTCTTGTTTCCAGGCCCTTTCATATTCAAATTAAAGAATTTTTTATTCTTTAATGTATTTTGACGATAAATCAACACTAATAGCCAGATTGGGCTACCTGTGATCTCGTATGAATCTACGGTCCATTTGCTACAATACGCGCCTATTAAATCTTTATACGGTCTTTTACTCTGGGCACAGTTGTTCAAAGTCCGATTAGTGCTAATCCTGGGTTAACTCTTAATAAGACCTATAGAGTTAATCTTGGATTAGCGCTAATACAGCTTTGAACAACCCGGCCTTGGCAAGCTTCCCAAAATCTTAAACTTCTATTTTAACGATGCCAAGAACAAAGTACTGACGTTATATTAAAACTAGACGACAAAATCTGTTACCAGTCAAAGCCACAAAATAGGGTTAAACGGAACAGTCTTCCTTTATGACATCACATCCGGAAAGAACATTTTGAAATGAGGAAGCAACACTTCAGTACTTTGACTTCCGCTTTCGAAAACAACGTACGTACACTTCTTACTTTGATCAAGTTGCTTTAAAACCACGCATGTAAAAATATCTATTCCGGTTTGGAAGTAAATACCTTTCGACCCATGCCAAAACACACAATACTGAGATCTGAGATTCAGCTATTTCAAAAAAGGTTGATGAAGATTTTGTTGCATGCCGCTTACTCGGTTTCAAATGTATTGCATTAAGAGAGAATTATTTTCGTATTCAAGAAGTGAGCTCCAAAAACTATTTTCTTGAAGAAAGGTTGTTGTACAAGGCTAAAATCCTGTTATTCAGAAAGTTTAACTCGTTTGGAAGTGGAGATGACCGATGAAAGTGGAATCAAAGTGTTAACCACAGGTAGCCCAAGCTTGGTTTCTGTGGTGTCCTGTTATAAGGAAATGTATGGAGATTCATCAAAAATTTCAATAAAATCATTGAAACGTGAAATGAAGGCTCGAAATTTTACCCGATCATTGAGAAATAGCACTTCTTTCGCTCTGCGTAGTTATTTTTTGAATTTAGCCCTTTTTAAGATTTTCCCCCCACCAGTAATTAATCCCCACTTATTTCTTACTGGTGGGGAAAAAAATCTTAAAACGGGCTAAATTCAAAAAATTCGGTCTTGGTATACAGCATGAAACAAAAACTCCACCCTCCTTCTTCGAAATAGCTGTATTCAATTGTCGGTTTTCACCCACGTGACTCGGTGCATGACAACGGTTGCTAACCGCCATATTGGTGCACAACTAAGCGTAAACAAAAGATATTCATCACAAGCGAGCGACTAAAAGTCAATATTTTTAGCAAATTTTCTATAATGGTTCTTTGTTTAATGGTCAATTGTCATACCAGGAGTGTTCGTGATAAGGGAATTTCCCTCTTTCGTGTTCCATCGGTTAGGAAAAGTCAAGGAGAGGAAGCAGAAGAGCTGTCGATTGAACGACGTAGAAAGTGGTTGGCCGCCATTAGTAGGGTTTGGTTAACCGAAGAGATCATCAACAGTGGGAGAATTTGCAGCCGTCACTTCGTTTCTGGAAAACCTGCTGCCAACTGGGATAAGTTTAACGTCGATTGGGTGCCTACATTAAATTTGGGACACAACAAAACGGAAGTAAGTGAGAAAAACTCTGACATTCAAGCCGCGCGAAGCGAACGTGCAAAAGTGAGAAGGAAGAGACAACAGGAAAGAGCATCGTTGGAGTCAGCTGCAAAGGTAGCGAAGCTGGATGAAGATGGCGCTACAATCAACAATATTTCTTTTGACTCTCCTTCATTAACTGAGGAAATCAGTCAGATCGCAAATGACCTTCAATCAGCGAGTGAGAAATCAAAGTTGCACTGCCAAGATGGCGATTTATTGGACGGGATTACTTCGAAGCTGGATGAACTTTGTAAGATCACTGACTCTAGCACGCAAATAAACGATGTAAATCCAGAAATGACCGAGTCAAGCACACAAACTGAGGAGTTAGATTACATGTTTTCTCAGCCAAAGGAAGCCCCTTTCGATCGCGAAGATATGCTGGAAGATGGGAAGGTACTACTGTATTTTACACTGGATTGCCTTCAGCTACTATTTTACAAGCTATGTATGAACATGTAGCCCCTCATGTGTCAAGAAAGTCGTTGACCTTAACAAAGTTCCAGGAACTTGTCATGGTCTTGATGAAACTCCGACTTAATGTGCTATACTTGGATCTTGCATACCGTTTTGAAGTGTCTGCACCAACTGTTTCCAGGATATTTTTTACCTGGATAACAATCATGGACATACGACTCTCTCAACTAATATACTGGCCTGAGCGGGATGAACTATGGAGAACAATGCCTCAATGCTTCGAATTTTCGTTTGGAAAGAAGACAACGGTGATTATTGATTGTTTTGAGGTCTTCATAGAGAGGCCTACCAACCTGCTGGCAAGAGCCCAGACCTTCAGCTCCTACAAACACCACAACACTGTGAAGGTATTAATTGGAATCACTCCACAAGGCACTATTTCCTTTGTATCAAAGGCCTGGGGTGGCAGAACTTCTGATAAGTTCCTCACCGAAAACTGTGGTATTTTAAATAAACTTGTGCCTGATGATCTAGTTATGGCCGACAGGGGATTTACAATTCATGAAAGTGTGGCATTCAAGAGAGCAGAGCTTGTGATACCAGCTTTTACTAAGGGGAAGAGCCAGCTGGACCCCATAGATGTTGAAAACGCCCGAGAAATTGCAAATGTCAGAATTCATGTGGAGAGGGGGATCGGTTTGTTGAGGTGCAAGTACACAATTTTGAAAGGGACACTGAGCACTGACTTTCTCATGAGCAATAAGGAACAGGTACCAGTCATTAATAGAATTTTAAGGGTGTGTTCTGGTCTTGTTAACCTTTGTCCACCAATCATTCCATTTGACTAGATTATAAACATAATAATTATTACCAAAATTTAAGAATTTGAATTTATTTATAAAGATAAAAATGAAATACCAGAATATTCTTGTATTCAAAACTTCAAAAGGTATTGGTGACAAAAGCAACATTTTTCTGCTTTATTTCTGTTAGAGTAGCTATTTTGTTCTTGGACACTGCTGATGAAAACTAGTGTAATCTTAATTGTTTATTATTAATTCTAAAATTTACTACCATAATTGTTGCATTTAAAGCACAATAGAACATAGCGGTCTCTTGTATACACACCTATCTCAAAACTCATAAAAAAAAGAAAAACAAGTGATTCCAGAAATTGTTGGAACTATGAATAACCTATCACCTTTCTCCTTTAGTGATGACAACCTTTCTTAAATGAAATAGGTGTATAGGTATGTCTTTGCGTAATGAATATTCTAGTAGATCAAAACCAACACTGTTATTTGCTAAATAGCTACTATGTTTTTTAACAACTTTGTATTTCTTTCATGGTATAAATGCATTTGCTCTTCTAAACCAACATTACTGTTTCAAATAAACACATTCTAAACTGATGGAAACATTGTAATTTTACCAATTTCCAAACACTGAGCCAGATGTGGGCGCATTTTGGGTATGTCAAATGCAAAGTCTCCTGGGTTGAAACCATAAACCAAACATGTAGCAAATGCTATGGCAAAAACTCCACAGTCACTCCCATTCAGTTGTTGCTGGACTGTTACATTTTCTATGCCTATGTAGCTGTCTGCCATTAAACTCTCTACCTGTTCTTCAACCTCTTTGGCAATGATATCATGGTAGAGACTATCATAAAGGTTGACCATGCCTGGTCTACATCCAATAGAGCTTATGCAGACCCAGTGCATATGTCCTGTGTGTAATATTTGAACAAATTCTGAAGTGACAGTATCAAAGTTCCTAATGGGGCCAAGGGTTGTTTTTTGAAAGCTCTCTATCAGAGGATTGACTTTCTGTAGATATACTTGCGCTTGCTGAATTATTGTACAGTCCAGCCATCCAGTAGGTGAATTAATGATGTCAAAATGACTGTCATCGAGGCTACCAAGGGAAGCCCTCTTGTCTAATACCCCTTTAGTCACTTGTGTTATTTTGACATCCAATTCATCATCACTGGAATCAATAATTGATGAATAACTTGTAGATACAGCACTAGCATTTTTACCAAGGAGTGTACTTTCCTTTTTGTCCATTTTAGCTGCTTGCATCTGTGGAATACTGTTTTCACATTTTAATTGGCTTGTTGATGCAGCACTAACAGTGTTGGCTGTCGAAGAAGAAGAACAAGTGGTAGGACCAATAGAACTAGAAGCAGTTACTTTGGCTGCTTGAGACACCTTGCAGTTGCTGCACACCCACGTAGTTTGACTATTGTTAGGCATTCTTTTATAGTCCAGACACTGGAGATGGAAAAACTTTCCATTTTGGCAATTTTCACTGTGACATCTGAGAAGCCTTTCATTCATTTTTGGTGATGAGCCACATACACAAATACTGTCCAGTTTCAAAGCTTGATCATCATGTGTGCACTTAGTAGAACTTGCCTTTGATGCTTTTCTTGGCTTTTTGCATTGAAATTCTGCTAGCAAGCGGCAGTTAGGACAGTACCAAACATTGGGGACTGAATCTGATAAATGCAAACATGTCTGGTGAAATTCCTTTATTAGGCACTTTGGGTTACTGCAGTGAATAGTTCTTCCTTGAGAAGGCATTCCACAGTAACAAATACCAGAGGACTTGTTTGCTGGTTTCATTTCAGGTAAGTGCTGTTTTCTTGTATACCATCGAGCAAGAATCTCGGGTAGTATGCATGTCTGCCATACTTTTGTAACTTTGGGAACGATAGCTTCCCAGTGACTTGTATCTGGGAGAATTCTTTCAATGAAGATTTGCGGTTTGTTGTCGCTGAATGCACACACAACAAAGTCACAAAATTGGCGACCAGTTATAGACAATTGTTGCTGCACTTGGTAATAATACTGGTGCTTTCTCTTTAGTCGAAATATTCCATTCACTTTCTCTAGGCAAGAACTTTTCTTAAGCACATAACTTTCAAAGTCCCAGTTTTCAATAATGTAAGGGCACTTTACTTCTCCACACCCATCACCACAACAGGAGCAGGAACAGAAGGAAATCAGGTGTAGCATGCATCCAGGGATGTTGCTTATCAATAAAAACTCCAAACTTTATCAGTACAAAATCTTTATGGTTTGTAGACATGAGATGGTTGTAAGCCTCTATGGCTTTGTCTTCATTTTTGATTCCATGATTGATTGCTTTAGATTGCACACTAAACAACTGTGGATAGCAAATGTTTTTAATAAGTGAGATAGATGGTTGGTCAGGATTTGTATTGGCAACAGAATAACTCATTGAAGCCCCAACACGACCAGCTCTATGTTTATAAAACGCAGTTCCTTTTGATTGATCCCTTGTTTCCTGTTCTATTAATTCTATCTCGGAATCAGATAGAGATAGTTCGACTTTGCAGCACTTTTGTAACAGCTCTGGGTAGTTTAGCTTCAGATTCTCATGATTATATAGGGATGGTATCGCTGGAACACGCCGACTTTTTAGTACGAATTGATCAGCATATGGAGCCACTAGAGAAAGAATGACAGGCTTTTTTTTGCTCTCATTTAGTTTTGCAAAAAAGGTTTTCATATCCGTTTCTGTAGGGGTGACATTTGGGAAGGACTTCGTTTTCCCTATCGGAGTGCTAGTTGAAGGTTGTACACCATCAATTTTATCGTCTAACTCATCTTTCAACTTTCGAGCTGATTTAAAATTGATGTCTTCAACTTGAGCATACGGTACTTCGTTTACGTAAGTTGGGAGTAGCCACGTACATTTAACTTGTGTGCACCCTTGGGAAATGTTTTTATACTTAATTGCTTTTAATCTCTACTTAACTCGTATACTTTAATGCTACTTTTTGTAGCTTTAATATGTATTTAATAATGGTATTTGATCTGCACTTAACCTTTGTTTAACCTGTATTTGTTTTGAACTGGTTAACTGCTACTTTAGTAGCATTTAATTGGCATTTAAACCCTACTTAACCCCTGGTCAAATCATACTTAATCAGTACCAGAACATGACACTTAATTCATGTTTAATATGTATTTAACATGTACTTTGTTTTGACCCATAGACTGTACTTAATGTATATTTGACAAGGAGTGAAAACATACTTGATATTTACTTAATATATATTTATTGTTCAAACTTAATATGTACATATTCCATACTTAATATGTACTTGACAGTATCTATTTAACCTGTATTTGTGGAGATATTTAACTGCTACTTTAGTAGCATTTAATTGGCATTTAAACCCTACTTAACGCCTGGTCAAATCATACTTAATCAGTACCACAACATGACACTTAATTCATGTTTAATATGTATTTAACATGTACTTTGTTTTGACCCACAGACTGTATTTAATGTATATTTGACAAGGACTGAAAAAATACTTGATATAAGTACTTAATATATATTTATTGTTCAAACTTAATTTGTGCATATAGTCTATACTTAATCACGAAGTCATTGACTAGTCATTGACAAGTTATGAAGTTACAAAGTTCCCTGATATAAGTTACTTTAAGGCTTTTGTTAAAAAAAACAGAACTGTTTTTATTGTTGAAGAGTGGCTGTGTGACAGGGCTTTCTTCATTTCCTTACTTGTCTTAATGTTTTTTTGACAGATTTGACCTTTTTATTATCCTTGAATTCTGTTGAAAAAAAGATATAGAAAATCATTAAAAATCTGAAAAGGTAACAAAGCACATCTTTGAGGATAACAACACTTTTTATTCATAATTAACTTTTAAGTTCAACACTTAACCTACCCTTAGCATTCTCTGATTCTCTTTGTATTCTTGTTGCCTTGTTCTCTCTTTCTTATTTTCTTTGCTGTTTCATATGTAGATGGGATGGCTCTGTAAAAATATCAATATCATAACAGTAATAAAATAGATTAATTAAAGAAATTAATTATTGGCAGAAATTAGAAATTAACTTCTAGAGTATTCAAGTGTTGGCAGGCAGCTTATATATATAGCCCTCTTTGTCAAATGCACAACCAATTCATCCCGGGTCAATAGCTAGCTTATACTGGATAGAAAACAGTCGAATTAAATTAAATACCTACATTTTCTAGAAGTACTGTTGAAGTAAATTATTTGGTAAAGCGTATTTTGTAGTTTTTTAAAGACATTTGACCATATTGTTTACGATAAACATTTGCCTGTTGGGCTAGTGTAAACTCATGTAAAACACCGAGGCAAGAATAAACTTCGGCATATTATTAAACTTATCCCTCACATTAAAACTAACTCGGCATTTCAACAACATATTATTAGGTTTATCGTACTGAATAAGTCAGCAACTACAACTTACCAAACGATCTTTGCGCCTTTATGAGCTTCGACTGTAGAACGATGAACAACAACTTGCAATACGAAGCGAGTATTTGGCTCTTTCGCGGCCTTTACTTATTCCAAAACGACATTATCTTAGTTAAGGCATCCAACATCTTCCACGCATCACTAACCAACCATAAAAAGCCATTCTAGCACAACAGAAAGGGATAAACCAAGCAAACCTTCGCCGTTTGTATTTCTACTTCAACGGTTTAGTGAAAATGACCGCCAACCTATCCAAATGTTGTCACGTGTTGAAATACATAGTTTTCTTTGGTCGTTATTGCTTTTGCTCACAGGAAGCACAGACAACTTTAAATTACCGTATTATTAAATCTGAGAGTGAGGTTTCACTGCGATATCATGCATTTTAAAATAATTTTTATATATCTGCCGTAGGTACCTATATGTAAATCACTTGATAAAAATAGTATTTTAATTTCGTTATCGGTAAAAACATCCAAACTTTATTTCGAAGAAATAACTAGCTAAAAACTAGTTAAAGCTGCGTCGGTGTTCCTAACGTAGGTTTAAAACGCTGGTGAAAAACGCAACAAATAGGTGTTATTCAGGGGCGGACCTAGGAAATTTCAAAACATATGAAAATCACTGGTGTCAAATGCCATATATCATATTCCGGCGAGCTCACTTCCGGTACGAAGCTCATATGTTGAGCGAGAAAATACACGGATTTTTCGACTATTTTACGCTCTCTCGTGAATTTAAGTGAGTCTGTCTTTCATTTACCACTGGATTTAAGTAAAGCAGTATGTAAACCATTACTAGTAGTAATATTAAATGATTTGAGGCATTTTTCGGTACGTCAAATCTGTGTTTTCCGAGTACCGTTGAGAGTCGATTTTACAAGGCGTTACTCGATTCTCGACTATCTAGCTGCGAATAACTGGGTCTAGCTTCAATACCCGCCTTTGAATCATGATTTTACCGCCAAATCTGAAATCTTGAATAAATTATCTTTGTTTTGATATATTATAAGTCGACTTTTGTGAGATTTTTGGTACGTCAAATGGCTGCTAAACTACATCATCTGGTCTTTGTCCTTTTGATCTTCTATTGTCAAACTGTAGAAGCCATAGAAGACGATTTTAGGGAACAAAATGATCAATTTAAGGCAAATTCTCCTACCTTCACTTACGAAATTTCGAAGTAAGTTGGAATAATTAAGCTTTTTTTATTTATTTAAGCGTTCAATAAACGTATTTTTATTCTTATTCTTATTTTTATTTTAAAATTAGTGAAGCCGAATTGTATAAAAAATAATTTTATTGTATTCATTTTATTGTAGCTATTTAATCTATGCCATCTCTAAGAAAAGGGATAGTACTGGCTGTGGAACTTCTGCTTTATCAGAGGTTGTGAGCAGGATTTTGACAGATTCTGGAGTCGAAGGGGTTTTAATTAACAATCGTATACTGAATGTATTTGGAAAAACGATTTCTGTTTTAAAGAGCAAAGCAAAGGCTGCAGCTAGGAAGGGTGGCTTCTCTCTCAGGAGATTAGAAAATAAATGGAGAGGGACTACTCATAAATTTACTGTGTACTACTCAGAAATTGACAAGTGTGCACTTGAACAACAGAACAGTAATCTTAGAGGCCAAAAAAGAGCATTAGAAGACACTGTTGTGGAAGAAGTGTCAAAAAGGCTGAAAGTAGAAGAAAAACTACAGGCTGCTCTTGAAAAATCGGAAAGCTCTTGTAACTTCTACAAAAAGAGATTCAAAAATTTAGTCAAAAAAGTTATAAAGAACCAGGAAAAAGCAACACCAAACAAAAGAGGGTCTTCAAAGAAAAAGAGTTTTCATGAGTTCACAAAAAGGCACCAATACAGGGTAAAGGGCCAGATGAAAGAGCAATGTAATGCAACCCTCTCCTTTCTTGGTCATCATGACTTCATTGCTACAAAAGTAGAGATCTTTAACAATGCAACCCAAGAATATGAAACCTTACAGCTAGTTGATAAAGATCAACTCCCTCTCAAAGAGAACAATCCTGTAACACTCACTGATGAGGAAATTACTGATCTCAACTTTTGGCTGTACATAAAGGACAAATTTAACATTTCCAATGAAGCTTGGCATGAACTGGCCTTGAAATCAACTGAAATGCCAAATATGTATCGACTTAATAAAAGAATATCAGATTTGAATGCCAAATGGAGGCTTACAGACACACCAGGAGAGGCAGAGGGTGTTCAGATTTCATTTAAGGAAAGCTTGATTGAACAAACCAAGAGGCTTAAAAACAAGGGGATGCTAAAAAATGAAAATACAATCAAGGTGAAGTTGAGTGGTGATGGAACAAGTATTGGCAAAAGATTAAAAATAGTTAATTTTACTTACACTATACTCAATGAAAAGGATATTGCAATGAGTGATAAAGGTAATTATTTATTGGCTGTAATGAAAACCACAGAAACCTATGACAATCTTGCAGAAAGTCTAAGTCACTTAAAAACAGAAATGGAAAACTTTGATGAAATTGATGTTGAAGGACAAAAGTTTAAAATTGAATACTTCCTAGGAGGTGATTGGAAATTCTTAGCATGTGTCTGTGGATTAGGCCCAGCAAACCAGGATTATGCATGCATTTATTGCAAGTGTCCCAGAGAATCTAGATGTGATATAACCAAAACCTGGTCCTTAACTGATAAGAAGTTTGGAGCAAGGACACATGATGAAATAACTGAACATTCAAGATCCAAACGGTTTAATTGCAAATCAAAACCCCTCTTCAATTTTATTCCACTAGACCATGTTATCATTGATACTTTGCACTTGTTTTTAAGAATATCAGACAACCTCATTGAGCTTCTGATTAGAGAACTGAGGAGGAAGGATGCAATTGAAAATGTTAAAACTTTTCCAAATGGTTTTAAAAGGGAAAAATACAAACACATGGCAGGGTATGAGGCATTTTTAAAGAACATTGGAATAACATTTGAATGGAAGGTAGAGCCAAATACTAAAAAACTTGATTATAGGGATCTAACTGGACCAGAAAAACTAACTGTTTTTCAGCACATTGACTTCAATACTCTGCTTCCAACATATGAATACACAGATAATTTGAAGAAACTTTGGGGTGATTTTTTGGACATTATTGGAGATTTAAAACTGGACTATGATAATGAAGAATCAACAGTCAAGCTGAAAGATAAAATAAAATCCTGGTTTCAACAATTTTTTAATCTTTATCAGGGTAAAGATATTACACCATATATGCACACTCTTTACTGTCATGTTCCTGAATTGTTGAAGCTATACAAAAATATTGCACATTTCAATCAACAAGGGATGGAAAAATATAATGATACGGCATCTAAAAATTATTTCAGATCATCCAACCACCGAGGGGTATCTGCTTTGAGACAACTCTTCTGGAAAAAACAAAGAGTGCAGCACCTTGAGGCAGAAGGTTACCAGCGAGAAAAAAATTCTTTGACTTGCTCAAACTGTCTGGAACAAGGTCACAACATTAAGACATGCACCAAAAAATGCAAAAGGTGTGCATTTGAAGTTTGCTGTGGTCATCTTGATAAAGTGAATAATAAGTGGGTGCCAAGCTGCACTTTGTGAGTTTTCAGTAATTATGAATTTAGACATAAAGCAGTTTTTTACAGTATGTGGTTTAGCATTTAGGAAACATGCACAAAACAAGCAAACAAAATTGCAATACTGTTTATCATTGATATTTTAATATAACCATGGCTATTAACAAGTTTTCAGTTGTGAGTTTTCAGCAATTATGAATTTAGACATAAAGCAGTTTTTTTACAGTATGTGGTGTAGCATTTAGGAAACATGCACAAAACAAACAAACAAAATTGCAATAATGTTTATCATTGATATTTTGATATAACCATGGCTATTAACAAAATGTTGTCTTTATAATTCTTGAAAAGGAATCCATTAAATCCATTGAGTATCTGAAGGTAAATGTTTATGTATTGTTTTTAAGATATTGCTTCCTATTTCCATCACCTCGTACAAACGTAAATACAAGCATAAATGAATCCTCGATTTCTGATTTAACATATTTACCACCAATGTACTTAAACTCTTGAATTGGGTTCTTCTTAGTGATCCAGTACCGTACAGTTTGTTTTTCTACAAAAGCATAATCTCCAATGCAATTAAGAATCCTCTCATCCCACCTTGTCCCTAGTATAGCGTCCAAAGACCGGTTGTCTTCCAATTTATAAATGTCCTTTCCCCTATGAAGAATACTGTTTGTGATCTTTCCAAGTCCGGAGTAAAAGACATCCTGTTCAACATTTATTTCTATTCTCGTCGAAGGGTCGTCCCGTCGGCCTGACCACAAAGCTCTTTTAATTGAGCGATAAAGCTGTTCATGAAAAACAAACTTTCGGTCTTCTAGTGACTGCTGGCCTGGAATATAAGCTTTCTCCAAGCGAATAAATGGAAAGTATTCGCCTTCGTTGTCATAGTCTCGCCATTCGTCAAACTTGTCGCTATATCCAACAAAATGGATTTTCAACTTCTTTCTTTCCCTATCGACTTCAACAATCTCAACATCGTAAAGACTTTTGTCGTTTTTTTGCTTTCGCTTTATTCCTGGTTCTTTTTTACGACTACATTCCTCAATGAATCATTTTGGTGGACGAGAAAAACGTTTTACACGGTCCGCCATCTTGATTTCGGTCATCAGTGAGCATGCGCACCAGAACTGAATTGTGTTATTGTCACCAATATCAAATGTCATATCAATATATGGAATGATTTTCATATGGGGGGGCCCGGAAAGGATCCGATAATTTCCAAAACAAATCTCCGTCATATGCTAATAAGGAAAGCCAATAAAGTGCATCTTGCAAAATTGATGAAAGACCATCATGCATTAGAAAAACGTATAGCGAAAATGAGGTTGTCTAAAAAATTAATCCAAATTTAATAAAATAAAATGAAACAAATTTCCTTCATGCATAAGGCAGTAAATAAATGAATAAAACTGCCAGCGGCCAGCTAAAGGGAGAGTATGGTACTTAAAATGTATTTAGTCATTGGAGAGTTTTACTGTTGTTAAGCACATATTAAGTATACTACTTAATACCTATATTATTACGGATCATCGCACAAGTAGGAGTTAAGTCTATTGACTTGACACATACTTGATATTCAAATATATATTAAGACCTATACAAGTATAAACAAGATACCCTATCTTATCTGTACCTGAACATAGTGCTTGTTAAATACTTATTAAATAGGTTTTTAAACATAGATTAAATACAGAGCGATTTAACAAAAATGTTAAGATACACATCAAATACCAATAGGCATTACTCAGATATATATTAAATACGTATAAGTTAAAATCAAATACTGTTAAAGTAGTAGTTAAGTCTTTTCATTTTCTTAAGGGCAGGCCAACTTTCCATGTATACGATTCCACGCCTCAATATAAAACAGTACGCTCCCTACATGAGAGCAGCACTCTGCTAGACCTGCTTTGCAACCCAGGCAGTGGGCAGATAATATCGTTCCTTCTCCATTAGTGATAATCCAAATTGGTATTGGCGGTTCATTCATTCGCTGCGAATGACGAACTTTTCCCAACACCACGAACTTATTTCCAATGGTTTTTCCTTGGACGCTCGTTATGAAGCCCGATACCATTTGATTGTAACTCTCTAGACTCTTGAAAGCCTTGAACTGCTTTAAAGTATAGAAGCTGGTTTCTGGCACAAGATAAGAGAGAAGATCGGTGGCTTCGATCGGTGGCAGACATTCTGCATCTAACTTCTCGCCTTGTAAACACGCGGGGTCGACTCCAATACCTTCGATTTTTTTAAAATATCTCTTTCGAATGTGACTTTCAAGCTTTTTGGCGTATTCAGATAAGGCAATTGAAGAGGTTTCTTCCATTCTTTTCTGTTCTTGGGTATCTTTTTTTGAAATATGGACGAGTAAATCTTCGGACATCGCATAATTCGAATCAAAACATAAGCGCACGTGTGTGATTTGACATATGCTAATGAGCTTCCTGTGCGCCAATAGGGCGGACATTAAGTTTTAATCCGCTCGTGACGTCACGTGAAAACCAAGAATAGACCCTTTTCGAGTTCCAAATTACCGTTGTGTTTCTTGATTACGGACTCATTTACTCAGGCTTAGCCTCGATTTTGGTCCGTCGAGTTTCAAAGTGTTCGTATTGTTGAAGTTGTGCATTCTTTACTTTACCGTTGGTATTTGTGAATAGTTAGACACTGATTCGAGGCTAAGCCTGAGTAAATGAGTCTGTAATCAAGAAACACAGGGGTAATTTGGAACTAGCGAATGTGGTGCATTGTGGTCATAAACCTTTCGTATAACATCTTGCCTTATACAGTTTTGCTTTACCGAAGATAGACTACAAACAATTTTAAAATTGTTTAAAAACCATAGTTAATAGAGGGAAATGGTTAGGAAACCTATTGTTATCAGGTCTTTGTTCGCTTTTGATGTTGAACCGGTCTTGGCCGTGCACAATGTTTGATTTATGCTCATCCGAAATTGCAAAATAAGTAAACATAAACTTTGTATATGGGATTGTTGTAAGGAATATTCAAATATCTCTTGTAAATCTTTAGTATTTTGAACTAGCAGCCAAAAGAAAGATTTGGTCTGTTCACTCAGCCATTGCCAACAATAGTAAAAAACAATGGTAAAACAAAGGATTGTGCAGGGTCACGCTTGAAAAAAAGTGAACAAAGACTTATAACAAAAGGGTTTGCTAGCCATTCCCCTCTATTGATGGGTTGCAAGCATTCCCAAAAGAGTTAAAAGACAAAAACATGGCGGCCATTGTGGTACCGTTAACAATGGATGCTAATGAGAAATCTTTTGTTAAATGGTACCAACATGGCCGCGATGACGTAAGGTGCAAACGAAGAATTAACTATGGTTAAACATGTAAAATGATGACAATGCTATCCAGTTTCTTGTACAATCGCTTCCTTCAATTTCCATGTTCTCGGCTGTCCTTGCATAAAGTCTTCAGTTCCAACAAGATCCACACGCGTCTTGTATTCAAACAGTGCATCCACGCTTAATGGCTGCCATGATTTAAATGAATCAATCTTTCTTTGTCCTTGAAAGCTCATGGGTGCAGACAAAGTCCCTCGTAGCGAATATTGTTTCTTGGGGTCCTTGCCGTTTTGTGTAGTACTATCATTAGCAAAGCCAGCTACTTTATGACGTTTACTAAACTCGCCTTTACATTCAGCCATCTTCTCAGTCAGGAAAGAAATTTTGTCCAAACCAAGTAAGAGTGGTTGGTCTTTGCTCTCTTCTCTTGTGGTCACCTCACCTTTATCGTTTGCTTCAGCTACGAGCGATTCTGCTCTACCAGAAGAAAGAGGGAGCAGCTCCACCTTGTGTATAATAGAAAGAATATCAACGTTACTCAGAAATACTATCAATGAAAGTTCTGATTTGAATTCAATGGAATGAATAGACCCTTTTCGAATTCCAAATTACCGCTGTGTTTCTTGATCACAGACTCATTTGCACAGGGTTAGCCTCGTATCAGTGTTTAAATATTCACAAATACCAACAGAAAAGTAAAGAATGCACAACTTCAACAATACAAACATTTTGAAACTCGACGGACCTTGACTGGAACACATGAATATTCTGCACAAACTCGAGGCTAACCCTGTGCAAATGAGTCTGTAATCAAGAAACACAGCGGTAATTTGGAATTCGAAAAGGGTCTATTGCCCCAGAACTGCATGATTCGGGTTTAACGGCATACAAGTACATGAAAACGAAAGCTTAAAGTGCACCTGATACAATACTTTCAGTATTGATTCTACGTAATGTGAATAGTTGAATGGTGAAATATTTCTTCATTTGAATGTTACGTCCTTAATAATAATAATAATAATAATAATAATAATAATAATAATAATAATAATAATAACAATGATAATAATAATATAACGTTTAATAAGAATTTAATAAATCTCAATGCATTTACAATAAATTAAATCATTAATAATAAGAGCTGCTAAATATGCTATTTACAATATGACGAATTGAAAAGCAATCAGTACAAATAAACGATGTTTATGCAAAGACTAGTCGTAGACCTGTTTGAAAAGGTAGGTCTTCAAAGCGGATTTAAAGGATTCTAAAGTCAAGCACTGGTGCAGTAAGAGAACGCACGCTGACCATAGGTTTTAGTCTTAGTAAATGGTATAGAGAGGAGAGAGCGAGAGGAAGAGCTATAGAGAGGAACGTCTTTAAGTTATGAAGGTTTATACTTCCAATATGTAACTGACTGTGACATTACTACAGGCTTTATTAAAAATACAAATTTTGACTATTTCACACAAACAGTTTTTAAAAAACATCATCATTATACTCAAGGTTTCTACAATGTTTATTGTAAATTTGATCTCTCATAATGACTAGTATTTGGTATTAAAAATTAAAACAAATACACCCAAAAGTCTGGGGTGACGTCACAGTCAGCAAAGTAATGGAAGTATAAACCTTCATAACTTAAAGACGCAACATTCAAATGAAGAAATATTTCACCATTCAGCTATTTACTTTATGTAGCATCAATACTGAAAGTATTGCATCACGGGTTAGGTGCACTTTAACCAACAGATGCCTTACATACATTCCTAATCGGTATTTGCAAACATTTTTTTACAATACTCTATTGCAGTTCGAAATAGAAAAATGTGGGGTATTTCAAGGGAAATTTTGTTGTTGTTGTTGGTTGTTGTAGTGTTGTTGCCTTTGTTGTTGGTAGTGGTGGTAGTTTTCTTATTCTCGTTGGTGGCGGTGGCGGTGGCGGTGGTGGCGGCGGTGGTGGTGGTGGTGGCGATGATGGTGGCGGTGGTGGTGGCGGAGGTGGCGGCGGCGGTGGTGGTGGTGGTGGCGGCGGCGGCGGCGGCAGGTAGTTTTCTTATTGTCATTGGTGGTTAGTGTTGTTATTAGAGACCTTTAGATCCGACAACAAGTACGAGAACGAGTACGAGTGTTTAACTTTTAAAAAGAGGCATTATCTTTTTGTAGTCGTGATCGTGTACGTAGATTGAAACTTTAGATTGTAAAAAATCGGAAATCGACTACGATTTAGTGTTAACCACGTGCACAGGACCAAATTTAAAACTTGTACTCGTATTCGATCTCGTACTCGTCGTCGGATCTAAAGGTCGCTATTGCCCTAATTCACTATGATGTCACATCAAAACAATCTATTGCTTAAACGCAAAGGATCATGGTCGTCGGAGGGGGTCAAATCAACGCAAATCCTATAACCCGTATCAATCCATGAAGAGAAGTAGAATAGGCAGCAAACGCTCAGAATACTTTTTAGTACATATTGACACATATTATATCTGAAAACCAGGCCATTTTAGATTAAACTGTTTCGCTAGGAGCAAAATTTGTTGAATTTTCTATTGGATTTGGCGATTCTATCCCCCACATAAACAAGCAGTGACGTCATAGTGTATTAGGTCAATTGGTAGTGGTGGTAGTGCTGTTATTGTCCATGGTTGTGGTTGTGGTGGTGGTTGTGGTCGGGTGGTGGTAGTATTAGTGTTCTTGATATTGGCAGTAGTGTTGCTGGCATTGTTGGTGTTTGTAGTTGTCGTGGTGGTGTTGTTGTAACAGTTTTACCTTTGGTTCTTTGATCTGATCTGGATTGTACCTCGGTGGTCTCACACTTCCTTCCTTTGGATCCGCTGACTCCATATGGTTGAACAACAGGCGCGTCTTATCTTTATTCATGTGGGCAACACGAAACATGAGGTCCAGACGATGACGTGAAAAGTTAATATCTTTGATTAAATGACTCTCGCTTATCTTTGACTCTGGGATCTGAAAAAGAAAAAACTTTCCACACTCAATTATTGACACAAAGTCATTTGTTCATAATGTGGAGTTGTTCTAAATCAGTGCAACGCCATTTCTTCTTGTACCAATGGCCGAACCAATTGACGGGTTGCAAGCATTCCCAAGAGAGTTAAAAGACAATACCATGGCGGCCATTGTGGTAGCGTTAACAATGGATGCTAATGAGAAATCTTTTGTTAACTGGCACCAACATGGCCGCGATGAGGTAACGTGCAAACGAAGAATATTTTTGTTACAGTAAAAGCTACTATAGACCGGTTCCAGAGCATTTCAACTAAGAGAACAAAACAATGAATTTCAGTTATGTCATGAGAGTAAAAGGCGCTGACAAACGGTGCAACATTACAAGCAACAAATTTGAATCGGGGTGACACACATTGCAACAAAATCACACAACATCGCATGTGTCAGCCTGCTATGTTAAAATATTTGGTCAGCAGTTATAAATATGGTGCAAGCTGATTGGCTAGAAATTTCAAAATGTTGCAGGTAATGTTGCAGCCATGTTCACACGATGAAATTTGTTGCACGCAATGTTGGAAGAGTAGAGCACCATTCAACTTCAGATTTGTTGCATGCAACGTTGCGTGCAACAAGTTTTGGGTAGACACACGCTGCAACAATTCTGTTGCGTGCAATGTTGCATGCAATGTAGCACCGTGTGTCTTATCCTAACCTTAATCTTAATATCTTGGCAGGCTGACACAAGCGATGTTGCGTGATTTTGTTGCAATGTGTGTCAGCACCTTAAGCTCATACTTTGGATCATAATAACTACATATTAAGAGGCGTATGTGAATAGTTCAAACTTGCTTTCTATCATCATTTATATGTTAATATTTAATATCTAGATCTAGATTCTCTTTATATTTCTATTAAGGCCGGTTTAGACGGTACGAGTTTCGCCTACAACTATCGTATGCAATACGTTCGCGTCTGTCGTAGGCGAGTTGTAGGCTTGATTTACACGCTTCGACTCGAGTTGTAGGATGGCGCGAGCGTGTTGTATACGATAGTTGTAGGCGAAAATCGTACCGTCTAAACCGGCCTTTATGTTGACAGAGTTTGTTACAAAGCTTGAGTGACAGCTGCCAAAATGTGTTGCCATGGATTCTTAGTTTCCAAAGTAAGATCAAAATTAATCAAGTCATTGTGATCAAACCATCCATTACAATTATTCCATTAACTATAATTTAGCTATCGTAAATATATGGAATACAATTTTCGAAAAGTATTTGTTTTACTTCAATTTGAAAAAAACAAACTTCAGCGTGCAGCTCGTAGACACAGAGTTCGCATTTTTATAAAAATCGCAGTAAAGATGCATTTGAGTTCTTCACTTAAACAAGACACGGTTCAAAGAAGAGATAACTAGTTAAAAACTAGTGTGAGCTGCGTCGGTGTTTCTAATGAAACAGTAACGATAAAAGGGTAACATTTACAGCGTGAAAAGATGAAAAAAACTGACGTTTCGGACGCTAGTCCTTCGTCGGAGTAAAAGACACAGTTCATTGAAGAAGGTTCACACTCTTAAGTTTACAAGTTCGTACCAACTTGGGAATTTGCGAAAGAAATTTGGAATCAGAGCGGCCGAAGTTTCGTAAAAATAATTGTAATATTTGTAGGTATGTTTTCGTTACCTGATCACCATTCTTGCAAAAGCTCCGCTCAACCACAGGTACATCAGCATGTAAGCATTCTCTAAGGAATGATCGGTATGCGTTCTGTCAAACGTACATAGTAGAGAAACAAACGTTAATTTCATTCGCCCCATGTAAGGGAATCCGGACTTATGGTGGATTCCGGATTCTAGGCGCTGGATTCCGGATAGCAGCAGTAAGGGGGACTCGCGGTCACCATTTGGAATCGTCCGGGAATTGCCCGTGTTTACGCACTAGCGTCCCCCGCGGGAATTACCCGTGTCCCGTTATATGTTGCGCGAAGATTTCCTTACTGCTGCTATGTTTGCGAAGGTTAAAATATTTGTGTCGCAAACGGAGGATAAAATATTCCTTAGATATAGATGGACACCATCAAAAGCATTAGTAACAAGACTGTGCGCCGACTGCGAACTCAGGTGCTGGACCGCTTAGACGCCGACTTTGCCTTCACAACGTTTATGGAGGGAGATACAGATGAGACGATGAGCGAGGAAAGAGCAGAAAGGATAATTGACTTAATGCCCGGAGGTAATTACCGCCTGGAGTTGACGTTTATAAAGTATTTAGACGGCGAGTGGATAATAGAAAAGGGCAGGAATCCAATACGGGCGTCTGGCAAGAAGGACCTGTTCGTTTTAAACAAGGACACACGTCATGGGGCGCTGGTGGGCATCGACATGTTGTTCTACGAAGTTGCTTACCCGGTCACCGTGGTTATTTACGGTGCGTATGAAATTAAGAACCCGGACGTTAAGAAGCTCAAACCAATGCGGCATCCGGGTAACTGCGTGGGTAAGTTAGTTAGAGAGTTCTTCGAGGATTCCTCTAGGGGAGGTAAGCTTACGTTGAAGAGAAGAGAAGCCATCAGGAAATGGGAGCATGCTACTCGTAGGGCAGGAGCCACCATTGAAAACATCAAGAAGTTAGAGGTTGCTTTAGAAAGGCGCATACACGTGAAAAACATCACCGACGGCTTCATTTACTCCGGGACGCACAAGTATGGGGGCCGGGGTGCGCCTATCGTAATTTACCAGCATAACGCACATGCGTGGAGGGAGTTAAGGTTCCCAAGAAAGAAGGAAACGAAGGTCTATAAGAATTCTCCATTGGCAGAGTTAATCCATGAGAATTCCATTTGGTTGATGGATTCAGAAGGAAGTCAGTTTATGACGCAAGACGGCACTTTGTATCGACCCGAAATTGAACAACAGCGCATTCAAAGCGCCTGTGAGACCTTAGGGGAAGACTTCTCTGACGAGGTCCTTAGCAGTCGCAGCTTGGACTTCTTAGCCGCAAAGAAAAGAAATGGATGGAAACCTACCCCAAAAGAGTTCGGAGACATAGCCAAAGCCTGTGTAGAACACGGCCACGGTGGTCTGTGGAACATGGAATACGACGAAGACCAATACGTGTCTTTGGATATGAAACACTGTTACCCTGCAAGCTTTAAAGGCCTAGGAGATTGTAAGGAATATTACGACCGTTACGGACATCCAGATTCACAGTTCTTTCGTGTTGCGTTGGATGGTCACTACGACGCCCCAGCAACGGGGTTCGTACGGTTAACCAGCTGGAAATTAGCAGCGGGTCTGCACCCCATAATCTATGCGTGGTATGGGAAGCACCTGCAGGAGAAAGAATGGATACCCATACCACTATTGAAGTTCTTTGAAGAGCGCAAGCTTTTAAAATACACAGCGCAGGAAGCCATACTTTGTCACAGCGCCTTTACACAATGGCTCCCGGAGCATAACCCCACAGCGCGCGTGGTCATAGGTAAATTCACGCAGGGCGCCAAAGAAGGAGAGAAACACATGCAAAGGCGCCTAATAACGGACGAAGGCGAACTAAGCTTCCTTATAAAGCGCGCACATGATGAAGGAACAATGGTATCCGTGGAAAAGTGGGACTACCTTGTAGATGATAAACTACACAAATGGAATGCTTTGTGTTACTACCAAGACCATCGACCGCAGTATTATCATCTGCGTGCGAGTATGTTAGCATATGCGCATATTAACCTACTTGCGATGCTCCTACGGTTTGACAAAGAGGACATCCCGCGCGTAGCTACGGATTCCTTGTACGTAAAGCCCGAAATGTTAGAAAAGATGAAGGAATTCTACACCGAAGATGAGTTGGCGGAAAGTGGTCAATGGCGTGTCAAAGATGAAGAAATAAAAGCTTGGAGAGAACGCGTAGAATATCACGGCGAGCACACCCGGGGCACCGTAACGCCGACGGAAGAGCCACTGCCCTCAGTTGCCGACCCTATTTCCTACCAACGCTTCTCTTACCTTTACGGTACGGGAGGCAGCGGTAAGACGACGCGTGTGTTAGAACTCTTTCCTAAGATAAAGGTGCTAACGCCAACGCACCGTTTGGAAAGAGAACTCTGCGAAATGGGCCACGACGCTCAAACGTACCACAGCTTCTTCCGTTGGAATGGCCAAAAGTGGGTACCTGAAGCCATCCACGACATACCTCCGGTGATACTTTGGGATGAGATTTGCACCGTACCTTCTGAAAGCCTCAAAGAATTCATAGAATTCCTCCGTGGAAAGTGTCAAGTAATATTCGCCGGAGATTCCTGCCAGCCTCCTCCAATAGCCGGAGAGATGCCCCACGAATGGCTGAAAGATTTCGTAGACCATGCGGAGGAAATTAACACCGACTACCGCAGTAAGGATCAAGTAAGAAACCTGAAAGCGGAATTAAGGGGCCTTAGTGACGCCGACCAATGCAAAACACTGCGCAAACGCGTACGAGCGAAGAAATACGAGGATTTCCTTTACACATGGCATCCAAAGGATCTGGTGCTGAGCAGCAAACGCGCAGCACAGTCTCGCATACAAAAGGATTTGCTAAATATACACCGAGAGCGCTTCCCTACGCATCCCGTACCTGTTTGTTATAAACCCCACGACACCCGCATGCAAAAAAGAGACGTCTGGGTACCTGGTACTGACATCCAACTGCAGAACGCAGTAACGCACGATAAAGCCTGGGTGCCCATAGAAAAGGTGGAAAAAATAACCTCCCACCCAGACTGGCGCTTGGGCTATTGCATGACAGTCCATAGTGCGCAGGGGCTTACCATAAAAGAAACCTTATGGATCATAGATCAGCGGCTATGTTGGAGCAACCTTATCTACACCGCCGTAAGTCGCGTAGAATATGCCAAACAGTTAAAAAGAGCCTGGGGGCCGCAACTGCGTTACGACCGCACCCCAGAAGACGTAGCCAAAGAAAACATTGCTAAGAAACTCCTTCGCTACAAAAGACACGACGAAGAAAAAAATATGACGTTCGACCTATGCGTGGACGACGTCTATAAGAAAGAGGGCACGGTGTGCCAAATGTAACATACCTATACTATGGAGGTTTGATCCGAATGACGATCAACAGTTCTCCGTGGATCGCATAAATAATAAACGCGGGCATTGCAGAGGCAACGTAAGACTGACATGCCTAGAGTGTAATCGGGCGCGTGGAGCAGCACTACTCTGAGTCTTTGGGGACTATGAGCAGTTCTTCCTTGACAAAACCACGACTTGGGCCATCTAGGTAATACAACGCGGGCTGCCCTTCCTTGGTGACGGACTTCGAAATCTCATACGTTTCCAGGGACCAGTTAGGATCCGTGGCTCTCTTACTGCCACCTTCGAGTTCCCCCGGCTGATAGAGGTATCTGACCACTATGTTGCGGGGGAGCTTTTTTTCCTTTAGTCCGACCGCCCTTGAACTTCTGAAGTAGGACTTGTGTTCCACGTGTTTCTTTTTTATTGCATCCTTGGGTTTCATTCCCGTAGCCCTGGCCGCCTCGTTGTTTAAAGCCGCGACGACCTGGGGGAGCCTCTGAGTCCATTCCCTGTTGCGTTTGGAGGGATCTTCCAGCTCTTTCCAATACTGGTACCCAAAGAGACGCTCGGCCAGGGTCTTATTGAATTTTTCGACAATGCTCTGACCCCTGTGGTACTCAGCTTCAGCTCTCCTAATTTTAGTGCTGTGGTCTTTCAGGGTCTTAGTAACCACGCCCATGAACTCTGTCCCCGCATCCACTTGCAGCAGCTTAGGCCATTTCAAGACGCTCTTATAAATCCTACCTAGGGCTTCTGCGACTTCTCCAGAATCCTTGCTGGTTATGGGTTCGGCGTCCTTATATCTGCTTGCGATATCGACTACGGTCAAAGCGTATCTATAGGTCTTTCTTCGCACCTTGTCGTGCGGTAAGAAAAGCAAATCCGCCTGATGAACTTCATTAGGGGCATTTACGGTGAAGCTGGGCCTGGGAATGTACTTGGGCACGGGAAGATAAACCTGCCAGAGGGTTTGTTTTTTCAACAAGTTCTTAGCCGTTTCTTCTGATACCCTGGCCGCGGTCGCGAGTTTCTTGATAGCCGACGCTCCTTTCCAATAGCCTTCAGGCCCATAGTAAATCCTTTTGAGTTTGTCCTCTACGCGGCCCATTATATGAATTCCAAAACAAGATTGATCTTGCGTCCGTTGAAGTCCACCGTCTTTCCGTCCACTTTAATGGCGATGTTTATGCTTTCTACCAAATTAGACAAGTCATAGCTTAAAGAAATGGGAGTGTATTCTTCTGAGTCAAATGGATTACCTTTGGGCAGAAACTTGGACATAAGAGAAGACTTTTCTCCATTGTTGTAACTATGGACTAAATCGCAATAGACTTCGTAAGAGGATGCGACTTTCCATTTCACAGGTATGGCTGTGTTGGTAATCGTCTTGCCTGAGGCACATAATAAAGATCCCAATGGGTCAGACTTTCCAAAAGTCATTGAATAGTTTGGCATATTGTGTTTGAGGGTCATTTCGTGCGGCAACCCCGTGGTGAGAGTATAACCGTGTTTTGCTAATTCCTTGGCCAGTGTGATTGGTGTGTAATGTCCATCGGGCAGCAATACGGCTTGATAGTTAGATCCTCCTGTATGCTCAGTGACTATGCCCCTAATCAGGTTATGCCAAGAATTGTACAAAGAGCAACTTATGAGCCGAACCTTATGGGCTTTGATGGGAGGATTCAAGTAAGTGGTAAAGTCATTCTTGTCGCTTTCCAAAAAGACGATCATTATATTAGATACGCCAAAGCCGCGCCTCCTGCCAGCCCTGCAACTCCTACAAATACCAGCTCATTGTCTTTTTGTTTCTTAGAAGGCTGGTAGTAATTCTTGAACTGAGGCCTTTTCAACCCCGTTAATGCCGCGGGGTGTGCTTGCGCATAAAGTTTGAAGGCGTAGTCTGTGTTTTCGAAGTTCTTATCCGCCTGCATCTTGTCTTGGTAGTTCTTGTCCAACCAATCCCTGTAAGCTTGTCTTTTTTCATTCCAAGCTGCCACGTCTCGCTGATATTTCTCCAGCGCTAAGTCGTGTCTCTTCCTTTCGGCGGCTAAATCTCCGCTGCGATCACCTCTAACTAATCTATCCAAATACTGACCACCATAATTAGCTCCAGTGAATGCTAAAGCTGCAATAACTCCACCTACGACCACGCTAGCCATTTATATGTTAGGCAGGTACTTTTCCTTCCGTAGGTAATCCTTTACCATGAAAGCCCCGCCTACGGCAGCGGTCATTTTAGCAAAATTAGCGAAGCTCTTGCTTGGGTCTTCAGTAAAGTCTTCTTTGAGCACTTTCTTACCTACCCAACCAATACCCGCAACAATGGAAGTAATAATAGCTGCTTCTTCAACAGTTTTTAACAACGCGGTCGACATTATATTACAAAGCGAGAAGGTTATTATTCCATTTCAGGGATCTTACTTTTTCTAACAGCCGGTTCCACAGGTGCGTGCACGGGCGCGTGATATGTTGGTGGTTCTACTTTTGGCTTCGTAGCCCGCCATTGTAAGTAAAGGCTGCCTGCTGCTATAGCAACTCCTAATGCACCAATGGCGTACCCAGGATTAATGAAGGATTCCTCTTCTTTTTCCTCCACCTTTTCTTCTTTTTTGGCTTTGTTCTTTTTATTCATCTCCGCGAGCTTCTTCCCCGCGGCAACTCTGCCTGGAGATTTAGCCTTGGTAATCTTGGTATCTTCTACGGGAGCCTTTTCTAGTTGTTCTTCGGTGCCACTCATCTTATATTAAGGGACTTGAAGGACTTGACAAGTAACTTGGTTACGACTTGAGAACGACTTAATAATGACCTGACTAAGTACTTACGAATGACTTGACTAAGTACTTACGGTGACTTGACTAAGTACTTACGAATGACCTGACTAAGTACTTAGGGATGACTTAACTAAGTACTTGAGGCGACTTGATCAGGTACCTCAGCAAGTGCCGCCTGGAAGACCTTTTCAACGTCCCTGTCCTTCTTGAAGTCCTTCCAAGACACCAGTACCTCCTTCAAGTCGACGTGCTGAGCTACGTGAAGTGCCGCAGAGGCGACTGCCATTAACTTACCGCACTTCAAAGACAACCACCCGCAGGTTATCTTAAGTTCTTGCGCGATAACATAGTCCTCGCTAATGTCCTTCCGCAGTTGCTCCACGTCGTCTATGGGCAGCGCAAGTCCAAGCAATTTAGTTGCAAGTCGGATAGCGGAGTCTGCTACGGCGTCCGTGGTCTTACTTGCAAGGGCAGCCTCGTACCTCTTATGGAACTTCTTGACTTCATCTTCTGACAACTTATTAACCTGCTCATGGGTAAGTTCCTTGTCTACCATTTCTTTACACTTCCCAGAAGACACAAGGATGTTAAGTTGTTCCTTAAGGTTACTTTCGTCTAACTGCGCGGGGACTTCATCTAAGAGCTGCTCAATGTCCATATACATTAGGAATCATAGATTCCAACCGTGTAGGGAAACCTCAAAGAGAAGATCATCTTGGAATGTTGGTGCGTTTTTAGGTGCCGCATGTATTCATGCAACTGTTCCTTGGATATCTCACCGCCGTAGTCGCTTAAGATGGTTTCCAGGTCAGACTTGCTCGGCGTATAAAATACGACAAGTGAACCTATGTTTTCCCTAAAAGGCTTAGAGACGCTGGTAAGCTGCTGCGAGAGCAACCAAACGCTGATATTGTCGTGTCTGCCGCTAAAGGCGAGCTTCACTAATTCGGAGGTGCGTCTTTTTACGTCGTCCCCGCAGGCGATGTCATCCAGTATGAGCAAGGTTTGCGTATCTTTAGGGAATTGTTTGTGCCAGAACTTAAGATGGCTGGATAACTCGTTAGGATCCAGTATGTCCACAAAGAAGTCGTCATCTTTCACTCCTATGCCCGTCCAGGTGCGGTTATTCACGTAGGTGGGGCAAAGCAGCACGATGTAGTCGAAACGGTATCTAAAGGGTCCTAATAGCTGCTCTACCACGAACTGGGTCTTTCCGCAGCCGGTGGGTCCTACTATCAGAGCGTTACAAGGCATGTGATCTGGGTTCATTTATATCCCTTCTCTCGAAGGGAACTTGTTCCCTGATATATATGGAGCCAGTGGAAGCAGTAAGAAGGATTGTCGCCGACGCAAAAGATAAAAGAGACACCATAGAAATGCAAAGGGAGGAGATAGACCGCCTGAAAGAGCGCGTGCAGGAGTTGTACGATGAAATGTGTGGTCTGAAGCGCGCGGAAAGGTTTGGTGCGCTGATAACAATGGCCGGCTGGGCAAAAGAGTCCGTTAAGGACTTCATGCGATATCCCCTGTAGAATGTTGACAATAAGGTTAAATCTTTGTTAAGGATGCCTGGAAACTATTTCAAAGAGTGTCTCAGAATGTTGACGTTTAGGTTAAATCTTTGTTAAGGATGCCTGGAAACTATTTAAAAAGTGTCTTAGAATGTTTACAATAAGGTTAAATCTTTGTTAAGGATGCCTGGAAACTATTTAAAAAGTGTCTTAGAATGTTTACAATAAGGTTAAATCTTTGTTAAGGATGCCTGGAAACTATTTAAAAAGTGTCTTAGAATGTTTACAATAAAGTTAAATCTTTGTTAAGTCGCCCATAAACTATTCCAAAAAGTGTCTCAGAATGTTGACGTTTAGGTTAATCTTTGTTAAGTATATGTGGAAACTATTTAAAAAGTGTCTCAGAATGTTGATGTTTAGGTTAAATCTTTGTTAAGGATGTTAAATGGAGGCTAAGATACTGTTAAGTATATATGGACTGTTTGATGTGTAAAAAGGTGTTCAGCACCAAACAAAGACTGCAATACCACGTTCGTCGCGGCGTTCGTACAAAGAAACCCCTTAGCCGCGCTTGTAAGGATTGTGGTAAGGAATTCAGCAGCGTTCAAAAGATGCAACAACATCAGGATAAACGCATTTGTGGGCTTTGTAAGGACTGTAATAAGGAATTCCACAACCCCTTCGAAATGCAGCAGCATCTGAAAAGGGGCGTCTGTAATCGAACCAGACAGTGTAGTTTCTGTAATAAGATACTTAGTAGTCGTCAACGTTTACAGACGCACCGGAGAACGCATGAAGTGAATTATAGGTTTCTCTCCCGCGCTTACGACTTGGAAGGCGTGGATTGCTACCAATGTGCGGATTTGATGTGTCGCTGCCCGCATAAAGAGGATTACTTAAGGAATCGCATAGATTACCATAAGAAGATAGTCCGTACTTTCCCCTCTTTTGAACGCGCCCAAGGCGTTCCGTGGACTAAAAGGGAGTATTGGAGGCAGGAGTGCGATCGTTGTGGTTGTGTTAGAGAAGAGGAACATATCTTCAACTGTCTTAACAAAGATTTAACCTTATTGTCAACATTCTGAGACACTTTTGAAATAGTTTCCGGGGTGTCTTAACAAAGATTTAACCTTATTGTCAACATTCTGAGACACTCTTTGAAATAGTTTCCAGGCATCCTTAACAAAGATTTAACCTAAACGTCAACATTCTGAGACACTCTCTGAAATATATGATACGCAATAGCATTTCTTGGGGCCTTTAATAGTAAAGCAGGGTTTGTGCAAAGAGTCTCAAATCCTGATATTATTTTTCTTGTTGTTTGTTAGGGATCAACAATACAACAATAAAAATAAGGACCCCTTTTAAAGGTATATGCTAGCCTACGCAGCCGCATTCTTTGGAGGATTCCTAATCGCCCTTTCAATATATGGACTGTATTACATGCGAACTACCAAGCGACTGCATAATCCCTGAAACCCCCGCAATTCGTGAGGAGAAAAAATACACCTGCCTTCATTGTGGCAAGGTATTCCCCGAAGGATCCTTTGTGGGGCATTGGTTTGAGCTTCTTAACGTCCGGGTTCTTAATTTCATACGCACCGTAAATAACCACGGTGACCGGGTAAGCAACTTCGTAGAACAACATGTCGATGCCCACCAGCGCCCCATGACGTGTGTCCTTGTTTAAAACGAACAGGTCCTTCTTGCCAGACGCCCGTATTGGATTCCTGCCCTTTTCTATTATCCACTCGCCGTCTAAATACTTTATAAACGTCAACTCCAGGCGGTAATTACCTCCGGGCATTAAGTCAATTATCCTTTCTGCTCTTTCCTCGCTCATCGTCTCATCTGTATCTCCCTCCATAAACGTTGTGAAGGCAAAGTCGGCGTCTAAGCGGTCCAGCACCTGAGTTCGCAGTCGGCGCACAGTCTTGTTACTAATGCTTTTGATGGTGTCCATCTATACCTAAGGAATATTTTATCCTCCGTTTGCGACACAAATATTTTAACCTTCGCAAACATAGCAGCAGTAAGGAAATCTTCGCGCAACATATAACGGGACACGGGTAATTCCCGCGGGGGACGCTAGTGCGTAAACACGGGCAATTCCCGGACAATTCCGAATGGTGACCGCGAGTCCCCCTTATTGCTGCTCGGATTCCAAAACCTAAAATTTCGTGGTTTCATATACAACTATTTTGAAAGGGGGGTTAGCTCAAAATGCACTTTATCATATAATTATCCATAAAATACCTATATTTGTCCTTTTCGAAAAACTGATATTTTCACATCTGAAAACAACATGTTATTTCCACATGTGAAAATATCGTTTCCATGTGTATTTAAGCTATTAGTTTATAAATAAAAACTTTTTATAATAACAAAAAGCTTATTTAGTTGATTTTATGGATAATTATGTAATAAACAGAATATTAGATGGGCGCTTGGAGATACGAAATTGATCTTCTCGTGTTGAAATTCTCTTCAGCACTCAAATCTTTTTAACAAACGAAGATAAATTTCGTATCTCCGCGCGCCCATGTAACTATATCCTCTATTTATAACACATTTAGGGTTGATATCCGTGTGATAAAGCCGTGAATAAAAACCATATCGATGATACGATAACACTTCACGGTAAACTGGAAATCGTAAATTTTGTCAATTTTATCGACCCTACATGTTAAGAGCCTGATATATTTTTTATTCACTCGTTTTCCATATTCTCATTGGAAGCTCTACGCACGAAGCCTCAACTCCCGGTGGGGGGGGGGGGGGGGGGGGGGGGTACTCCACCAGAATTTGGGTAGGGGTGTTCCGCTAGGATTCTAAAAGGGGTACCCTCTTTATGACAAAAAAGTTCAAATTTGTAGACCCTGTTCATGACAAAAGATATAATTAATTGCACTGAGTTCCTGTTTCAATTATCATGTCATCTCGTGTATCGTTTTTTTTACGACCATAATAACCAGTTTCGGCCAATGCGAAAGTAGAAACCCTGAATATGACAGGAAACTCAGGAAGAACTTGGAACTTGAGGGAAATTGCATACCCTGTTTATGACAAGAAGCTCGAAAAACCATACCCTGTTCAGCGGATCATCCCCGTACAGTCCATATATGGGAGTAACCCCCCCCCCCCCCCGGGCCTCAACTGTCACGCGTTTTATATATTTATCGAAAGTTGTGCATTATGCGTTCCAGGGGATTACATCTTACACTCCCACATGCCTGGGACAAGTATAAATAGCCTGCCGTACGCAAGAAACCTCTTTAAACCAGTTTAGAATAGGCCTGAAGCGAGATGACGTTTTACCCCCGACTCTATACCATAATAGTTTTTGAAATTCTTTCATATTAAAATTTTTGATTCCTTAGAGAATACAGGAACAATAGTCATAATTAAAGAACAAAAGCAGTGTGAAAAGGATTATGGTCTAGAAACGGGGATAAGACGTCATCTCGCTTCAGGCTTATTAAAGTGTAAGACTAGCTTGACGTCCCACAGACCCAACTTGCCGCGGCAAGCTACCTTCTCGCTTCCGCCTCGGAGGTCATCTTCCCATAACTTAGTGATCACTCCATGCATTGTGTGTGGGAGCTCTCAGTGGGAATATATTACTGTTTCATTGTTAATTATATGTCAAGATTTCAAGGAATTTGGAATCATGTGGTTGCACCCCAAGAATAGGTTGTAAAGCTATTTCAATTCTTCTAACACCAAGAGTGCAGAGGCTTATTTCTGCTCTCCGTTCTAGCTTTAGGTTTCGGGAGAAAAGCGGTTTCCCCCCTCCCAGACCAGCCTGCTGCACGAGGGAGAGAAAAGGGAGGGAAAGAAAATAGCCTCAGCTTGTAGAATGTTCCTTTGATTACCTTAATTGATTGAGGAATTTTCCCATCTTCTTTTTCAAGCTTCTTTCGTGATTTTCCTCTCAATATGCTCCACAGCTGGTGGGCACCGATCCCTCCTGTTTTTGTTTTACACAAAGAAAAGCTTATGTGAACATTAAAGGGATTTATCAGGCCTCGTCCACACGTATCCAGATATTTTTGATAAAGGATTTATTTGATTGTGGATTGGCCTTCAGTCAACACGTATCAAGTTAATACGACACTTGTAAACGTAACATTACGACAAGACATTCGTGTGGACGAAAATTGTTAAAAGGTACTTTATCAGTTTAAAAAGAATAAAAAAGATATACAGAAAAAGCAAAGACGACAAAATGAAAACAAATAATAAGGAAAATATGAAGTGAAAGGAAAAAAGGAAAGAAAGAAGGACGGAAAAGAATCGAAAAGAAAAAGAAAAGAAAAGAAAAGAAAGAAGAAGAAGAAGAAGAAGAAACGAAGAGCGCTTCGCCCTCCTCCCTCCTCCCTATTACTATGATCTACCTCTCCTCCTCTCCGCTTATCTGCTCTCCATCCTCCATCCCCTCCTCTCAGACCCCAATGCTCCTCCCTTCCCTCCTTTCATCTTCATCCTTCCCTCCCTCCTTCCTCTCACCTACCTCACCCCCTCTACACCCATCGATATCCTCTCTAAATCCCTATTCACTTCACATTACGAAACATACAAAGACAATCAAAGACAAAGACAAAGACAAAGACAAAGACAAAGACAAAGACAAAGACAAAGACAAAGACAAAGACAAAGACAAAGACAAAGACAAAGACAAAGACAAAGACAAAGACAAAGACAAAGACAAAGACAAAGACAAAGACAAAGACAAAGACAAAGACAAAGACAAAGACAAAGACAAAGACAAAGACAAAGAAAAAGACAAAGAAAAAATTCTATCAATATAAAAATTGCTTTACAAGAATGTCGAGTTAAATAAGAATACAATTTAGACAGCTAAAAAAGTTTATGAGAGTCTAACAGAAGAAAGCTTTCTTTTAAATTCCCTTATACTTCTAGCTGACTTAATATCTGAAGGCAAAGAGTTCCATGCTTTTGCACCTTCATAGGAGAACGCACGTTTGAGGTACTCAGTGTTTGGTTTCGATAATTTTAAACACTTTTCTCCCTTCCGCAAATTATATTTTGTAGTTTGATACTCAAAGCGGTCTCTTAAACTTTGAGGTGCAAGAGCATTCAAAGTCTTGTACATTATTGTGGCTTTATGTTTCTTCCGCCTGTTTTGAAGATTTTCCCATCCTAGAGACATTAAAATGTCGAGCGACCTAGTTTCATAATTACTCTTAGTTATAATTCGGCCTGCGCGATTTTGCATTTTTTGGAGTCTGTCAGCTGATGTTTTTGGTAAATTGTCCCAAACCACATCGCAGTAGTCAAACCAAGGAGTTATCAGCGAATTATATATTGCAATCGCCGTCTCCTGGGGGACGTAATCACGAACCTGTCTAAGGCCAGCCAGGCCTGATGAAACTTTTTTACATATATGATCGACATGGTCAGCCCAGGACAGGCGTTGGTCGAATACAACCCCCAGGGTTTTGGCTGTTTGGACACGTGCGATTTGTTTACCTTCAAGGTAAACATGTGGTTTGGAACTTATTTGACGTAATTTGTCGTCAGACCCAATAAACATATATTCAGTCTTTGTTGAATTAAGGCTTAATCTATTTGCCATCAACCAGTTGGATATGCTAATAATATCAGAATTGATCTGCTCAGATAAAGATTTTACGGAAGTATTACAAGCCGTGAGGCTTGTGTCGTCCGCGTACATTCTTGTACTTGAAAAATGTACACTATTTGGTAAATTATTAATATACAATATGAATAATAATGGACCTAGGATTGACCCTTTGGGAATTCCACAAAGGGTTTGTTTTATAGTAGATAATGTATTATTCACGTTGCATCTCTGTCTTCGCTCAGTTAAATAGGATTTAAACCACTTCAATGAATTTTCTGCAATGCCGTAATTAGCTAATTTATGGAGAAGGATAGAGTGATTAACTGTATCAAACGCTTTCGTAAAATCAAGGAAGGTGATACAGTTAATCTTCCCTTCATCTATATTTGTAAGCCATTCAGTTGTAAGTTCCAGCAGAGCAGTAGTCGTTGAGTGCTGTGGTCTAAAACCTGATTGTTTTTCAGAGAGCAGGTTATTTGAACTAAGATAAGTATATAACTGGTTGAAGACAATTCTTTCGAAAAGTTTAGCAATGGCAGGAAGTACTGAGATAGGGCGATAATTGTTTAAATCATCTCTATCATTTGCTTTATGAATAGGAGTTACCTTGGCGAGTTTAAGGTCATTTGGAAAAATACCACTGTCTATAGATTGATTGAAAATCTTAACTAAGGGATTAATAATAATTGGAGCACCTTCCTTTATCAAGCGCACAGATATGCCGTCTAAGCCCGTTGCCTTACTACTTGATATAGAGTTTAAGATCTTAGATAATTCATCAGAAGTCGTGTGTTGTAATTTAAAGGTCGAGTTTGCTTTATTTAGGTAATAGTTAAAGCTTAGTGGTCCTTCCGGGATTGTACCGGCTAGCTTTGTCCCTATTTCAGAAAAATGAGCGTTAAAAAGCTCAGAGATTTCTTGAAAATCACAAATAGGGTTTTCCCCGCTCTTTAAGGAGGTTATACGAGTTTTGTCTTTACTTTTTCGAGATAAGACTTCATTTATTGTTTTCCAAACTTCGCTCGAATTTCTGAAGAAATTCTGAGAAAGAGAAAGAGAAAGAGAAAGAGAAAGAGAAAGAGAAAGAGAAAGAGAAAGAGAAAGACAAAGACAAAGAGAAAGAGAAAGAAGAAGAGAAAAGAGAAGAGAAAGAGAAAGAAAAGACAAAGACAAAGACAAAGAGAAAGAAGAAAGAGAAGATAAAGATAAGAGAAAGACAAAGACAAAGAAAAACAAAACAAAGACAAAGACAAATACAAAGATAAGAAAAGAAGAAAAGACAAAGACAAATACAAACAATACAAATACAAATACAAAACAAAAACAAAACAAAGACAAAAAAAAAAAATATAAAGTATAAGATAAATATAAATAAATAAAAAATAATATAAATACAAAGACAAATAAATAAAATACAAATAAAAATAAAATATAAAAATAATAAAATATAAATACAAATATAAATATAAATATAAATATAAATATAAATATAAATATAATATAAATATAAATATAAATATAAATATAAATATAAATACAAATACAAATACAAATACAAATATAAATATAAATATAAATATAAATAGAAATATAAATACAAAGACAAAGACAAAGAGAAAGAGAGAGAGAGAGAGAGAGAGAGAGAGAGAGAGATGTCTTTTATTTAATCTCGGGAAATTTCATCAATGTACAAATTGGTTTTCATGAAAACCGAGTTCATAGGTAATATATATAAAAAATTAATAATAACGTTAAGAATATATAGACAGATTTATGAAATAAATTCTCATCTACCCCCCAAAAATATTATAGTAATTAAAGTGTTAAGGACCAACAGACGAAAGATTCCTCTTAAAAGATTTTAAATTATTGGACAGTCTGACACTTTGGGGGTAACGAGTTCCACACTTTTGCACCGTCATAAGAGAGAGCTCTTTTTAAAAACTCAGTGCTGGGTTTCGGTAACTTTAAGCACTTCTCTCTACCACGAAAATCGTAGGTATTTTCTTGAAAATAAAAGAGTTCCCTTACAGATTTTGGTGCAAGTGCATTTAAAGTCTTAAACATCATTATTGCTTTATGCTCCTTTCTTCTTCTTTGTAAGCTTTTCCAGCCTAAAGAAGTTAAAATATCACTAGATCTGACATCGTAGCTGCTTTTTGTTATTATTCTTGCAGCTCTATTTTGCATTTTTTGCAATCTTTCAGCAGACGTTACTGGTAAATTATCCCATACCACGTCACAATAGTCAAACCAAGGTAAAACGAGAGCCTCATATATGGTAATAGCTGTCTCCAAGGGGATGTAATCGCGGACTCGTCTTATGCCACTCAATCCAGAGGATATTTTTTTACAAATGTAATCAATATGAGCAACCCAAGACACCCGTTCGTCAATCACAACACCCAGAGTTTTTGCTGTAGAGACTCTAGTAATTGGTTTGCTATTTAAATATATGTGTGGTTCGGAGGTAATTTTTTTCAATTTATCGTCAGAAGCAATAAACATGTGCTCTGTTTTAGCTGAATTTAAGCTAAGTTTGTTAGCTTTCAACCAGTTATGAATATTGGAAATATCAGCGTTCACCTCGTCAAATAGAGTCTTTTGTGATGTGCCACAAGTGGTGAGACTTGTGTCATCAGCATACATTCTAGCATTTGAAAATTTGACACTATTTGGCAGATCGTTTATGTAAATAATAAATAATAATGGCCCAAGGATTGAGCCTTGAGGGATGCCGCAATCGAGTGTTCTAGAGCTAGATAAGGTATGGTTTATGTAGCATCTCTGACTACGATCTGTGAGGTAAGATTTGAACCACTTTATCGACTCTTCTGCAATCCCATAATAGTATAATTTGTGGAGAAGTATGGAGTGATTTACTGTGTCAAAAGCTTTTTTAAAATCTAGGAAAGTGACACAGTTCAATTTACCTTCATCCATATTGGTAAGCCACTCCGTTGTGGCTTCTAGGAGTGCAGTAGTAGTCGAATGAAGCGGTCTAAATCCCGACTGCTTTTGAGAAAGTAAATTATTTGAGTTTAGATACTCATATAACTGGTTAAAAACTATTCTCTCGAAAATCTTAGCAATAGTAGGTAAGACCGAAATGGGACGGTAATTATTCAAATCATCTTTGTCATTAGCTTTATGAATTGGCGTAACTTTCGCAAGTTTCAAGCCGTTAGGAAAAATCCCTTTATCAACTGATTGATTGAATAGCTTCACTAGTGATTGACTTATTACTGGTGAAACAATCTTGATGAAATGAGATGGTATACCGTCAAGACCTGTCGCTTTTTTAACGTCAATAGAATTAATGATTTTCATAAGTTCATCAACTGATGTGTGTCGTAAGGTGAATGTTGAGCCAATTCTAATTAGATAATCATTATAAGCAGTCGGTCCATCGGGAATTAAACAAGCTAATTTAGTCCCAATTTCAGAAAAATGACAATTGAATACCTCAGCTATTTCCTTCGAGTCACACATCGATGTATCACCTGTTTTGATAGATGTTACATAAGAGCCAGATTTAGTCCTTCGTGAGAGGACTTCATTAATAGCTTTCCAGACCTCCTTTGAGTTTTTTGAATTTTGTGCAAAATGATTTTCATAATATGACTTCTTGGCTCTTTTTATCTCGTTGTTGACGCGATTTCTAATAGACTTATAATCACTCCAGTCGTCCCTCGAATTCGTTTGAGTAGCTTTTTGTTTCATTTTATCTCTATCGTACATAGCTTTCCTCAAATCAGTTGTCATCCAGGGAGACTTCTTGTTTCTTATTCGTTTTGTTTTGATCGGAGCGTGCGAGTCAAGAACAGAGAGAAATAACTCTTTCCATCTGTCCCACATGTCATCCGGGCTTTCCTTATTATCCAAACAATCCCAAGGGAGTGTTGCTAAATCCATAAGAAACTTGTCGGAGTCAAAGTTTTTAGCCGATCTAAATGAGATCTTACAGTGATTGTTGTTTGTCGGAATTGCTATTTTCCGTATTGTATAAACCAGACTATGGTCACTGATACCAATGTGAACCACTCCACTTCGGACTACCCTATCTGGGCTATTCGTTAAGATCACATCAATGAGGGTTTTACTTTTTTCAGTGACTCTAGTTGGTTCTGTGATTAACTGCGTAAGTTGAAACAATTCAGCAGTCGTATTCAAATAGCGGGTTTGCTGATTAATATTAGTAGATAATAAATCACAGTTTAAATCCCCTAGGATATAAATTTCCTTAAACTCAGAATCTAGTTTTGTTAACATATTTTCAAATATATTGAAAAATGAGCGTGTATCATAGTTAGGAGGCCTATAACAGGCTAAAACGGCAAAAGACTTGCTATTTGGCTTCATGATTTCAAAACACAGGGACTCTACTTTATCATCAGTTAAGTCACTACGGTTTTTCCCATTTACGCCCTTTTTCAAGTATAAACAAACTCCCCCTCCATTGCGGTTTCTATCAGACCTATGGATGTCATAGCCTTCGATGCTCACCATTGAACTTGGGATTGATGGATCGAGCCTTGACTCATTTATGACAAAGACAAAGACAAAGACAAAGACAAAGACAAAGACAAAGACAAAGACAAAGACAAAGACAAAGACAAAGACAAAGACAAAGACAAAGACAAAGACAAAGACAAAGACAAAGACAAAGACAAAGACAAAGACAAAGACAAAGAATATCTAAGAACATGATATAGCCAGCCATTAACTTACTATATTTTTCAATCAATGGATCCAGAGTTTTCTTTGCCCCCTCTCGAAACGTTGGCTTCAGAAAATCAAGAGCTTCTGTTCCCAACAACATCTGTAGCTGCACTTCAACAGATTCATTCATCAATTCACTGAAATTGTCGGACAATAAAATGCTCTCAGCAACAGTGCCATCGACACTTGAATGGCTCGGACTTTTCGTTTCCAAGCAAGGAGATTTGACATCAGATGATTCTGATATAATGATGGGAACTCTTAATGGTTGATGGCTACTGATAACTCGACAATGGGACTTCAGGGTTGATTTTAAGAGCTTCTCTTTCTCTGAAATGATCAAAATAAATAAGAATCTTTATAAAATAAATGTTATTAAACTCGCATTATGATTGGTCGGGAACGTGTGCTTTATAAGAGCACACAGCATGCGTGTGCCCTTTGTATTTATAAAAGAAATAAAAAACTTGCTTGCTGTGCTGTGTGGAGTTATTGAAGCACTTGGGGATTGGCAGAACACTCGAGAAGTGTCCAGAAGCACTCCACTATAAGTCGTGCTTTTCTTAACACTTCTCGCTTCTGAAATTTTTGAAATTTTTTTCAGCCAGGCGTGAGTTCCATAAAGGAACATACTGATAACAATTAAGCTGTTTTTCGTTTTACGCAAAATCATGCATTAGAAGGGCCTGTTGATTTCAATAAATCAGTTTTGAGGTATTTTTAAAAGTCTTGTATTTTTGGGGGGGGGGGTCCGAAATTTGAATGCATGTATTTTTTTGGGTGTAAAATATCAGGTTTGAGTATTTTTTTGGGGTTGCAATATGAAATTTTCAATTTGCACAGGTATAAAAACATAATCACACATGATAGAAGATAGAAAATAGGACAGAACAGAAAGAAATACATACCTAGTTCTTCTCGGACAAAGTTGGAGTAATGCTTGGACTGAGCAAGCTTTGATAATCTCTTCGCTTCTTTAATCTTAAAATCAAAAGCATAGAAATTAATGCTGTCTTCTTTTTAATTATAATTATTTAACCAGTAACACCTTTGCAGTAGGCGACTACTATATAACCGGGGCCACTTAGATAAAGAGAACCAATCAAATTGTAGAATGAAAACAATACATTCCGGCTTTGGGTAGTGGAGCCAACCAGAAAGCAGCAGAAAACAATAGCCTTTAAAAGTATATATCAAGGGAAAAAAATTACTTTCAAAATCACTTATATGTGAACAGTGTAGTAGTATGGTTGCAGTATTTTTGTATGTGGTCGTCTCCTTTCAAAGATATAAATATTTGAAATATCAATATGCAAATGAGATGACGTAAATTCCAGAATAAGTTACATTTTGCAGTTTGATTTACGACAAGTGTTCTGAAGTGAAATAACCTAAAAGTGTACAAAGCCATATATTTCAGTTATAAGGAAGATTTGCAAATGGATAAAAAGCAGTACTTTCCACAACAGCATTTTTGTATAACAAATTAGTCTTGAGTTTACGTCATTTCATTTGCATAATGATATTTCAAATGTTTATATCTCCTAAGAGAAAATTTTACATACAAAAATACTGCAACCATACTACTACACCATTCACATATAAGTGATTTTGAAAGGGAAAAAAATTTCTTGATAAACACTTTAAACAAGTCGTATCTTTTCATCCCGGGAGGGGGGAGGGGATACTACCACCCCAACTTGGGTAGGGGGTGCCGCCAGGACCTCAAAACCCTGACCCTATGCCAGACCTAAAATTTTGATTTTACATACCCTACCCCAGATTAAAACTAAGAATTGTATACCCTATCCCAGACTAAAAGACGGAAAATACGGGTTTTCAACAGATTGCAATCAATATTTACTAACGTTTTTATTGTTTTTGTGCCGGCAGAAAGCGTAGCATATTCGCCAGACAAAAATGACCAAATCGTTGACCCTATCCCAGACTAAAACAATACCCTATCCCAGACAAAATGTCCAAAAATGATACCCTACCCCAGACCCAAAAGCCATTCATTTATCTATCCATCCCTCCTTTCCCCTTCCTATCTCCATCCAACCCATCT